>NC_135500.1:13124040-13424040 GCF_052857255.1 Amblyomma americanum
TGGTGTTTTGAGGAAAGGAAATGGCGCAGTAACTGTCTCACATACCTAGGTGACACCCAAAGGGAGCTGGGAGGGAAGGAAGGAGGGTGGGAGTGAAAGAAGAGAGAAAGAGATGTCATAGTGGAAGTCTGTGGAATAATTTCGACCAATTGGTGATCTTGCATTGACATCGCACAGCACAAGGCCACCTTACCTTTTATCTAAATGTTCTGATTTGGTTGCCGAACAGCTGAGGCCTATACTTTGGGCAGACACAATGCTGGTCACTTGCTGCAGATTGGATTCGATTTCACTGTGATTACCCGTGTTAGACCAGATTGTGATGTCATCGGCGTACAGGAGTGCTGCAGCGGCGAGATTGCTGCCAGAGTACATGGTGCATAGCTGCTTTCCTGCGTGGAAGGGCCGCCTGCCTGCAACTAGGCATGCCCAAATCTTCACGATAGAAAGTAGAGGAAGCCTGTCCCCTTTCCTTATTCCACTAGCACAGTAGGCCCTTTCTCTTTTGACCTCTTCCACAGCTATATGCTTGTACAGAGCAAGGATGGCATCCTGGCATGGAAAGCATCACCTCTGCTGTACACCACCCCCTTTTTCTTCGCCCTTGTCTAAAAGTTGTGCTGTGTTATATTCCTAGCTGCCGTGAATCATGCAAGTAGCCCGATTAGCCACGCTCGCAAGACGATTGTACACTCTGAGTGGTAGAGACAGCCTGGCAAGGATTGAGCGGCATCAGCTCCAACTGTACATGGACTGGGACTGCCTAAGCGAGGTCTTGTGGAACATCGCACTACCTGCTAGCTGCTACTTACTGGCAAAAAAAAGCATCATTGACCAGAGGGAGAATTACCATCCTTTGAGACATGATGATTGATTGTCGACAGTTTTGGGCAGGGCACGTAATGCAAAGGCAAGGCAACCGCTGGTCCTTAAGCGTAACAGAGTGGATTCCAAGAGAAGGCAAGCTTAGTAGGGTGCGGTAGAAAGTTAGGTGGGTGGATGAGATTAAGAAGTTTGCGGGCATACAGTAGGCGCAGCTGGCAAAGGACAGGGTTAATTGGATCTCTCCAATAAATCTCTCCAAGGCCTCTCCATAAGGAGAGGCCTTTGCCCTGCAGTGGGTGCAGCCAGGCATGATGATGACGATGATGGCGAGAATACTGCATCAAGCAGTCCCTCCCCAAGTGCTTAAAATATAAAAAAAAGAATCCCTGGATCACGAGAGAAGCGAAGGATTAGCTGCATGAACAAGGCACGGAGTTCTCTCTTCGCATCCCATCATCATCATCATCCGCCTGATTACACCCACCACAGGGCAAAGGCCTCTCCCATGTCTCTCCAATTAGCCCTGTCGTTTGCCAGCTGTGGTCACCTTGTCCCGGCAAACTTCTTAATCTCATCCACTCACCTAACTTTCCACCGCTCCCTGCTACCTTCTCTTGGAATCCGTTCCGTTACCCTTAAGGATCATCGGTTATCTTGCCTTCATTACTTACCCTGCCCAAATCCATTTCTTCCTCTTGATTTCGACTAGGATGTCATCAACATGCGTTTGTTCCCTCACCCACTCTGCCCTCTCTCTTAACATTACACCTATCATTTTCCTTTCCATGGCTCACTGCATTGTCGTTAACTTGAGCTGAACCCTTTTTGTTAGCCTTCAGGTTTCTGCCCCATGGGTGAGTACTGGTAAGGTACAGCATTTGTACAGTTTTCTCTTGAGGGATAGTGGCAAACTGCCATTCATGATCTGAGAGAACCTACCAAATGTGTTCCACCTGTTCTTATTCTAGTTATTTCACTCTCGTGATCCGGATCTGCGGTCACTACCTGCCCTAAGTAGACGTATTCCCTTACGACTTCCAGCACCTCACTACTAATTCTTAACTGCTGTTCCCTTCCGAGACTGTTGAGCATTACTTTTTCTGCATATTTTATACCTGCTGTTCTGCTCTGCCTGTCTAACTCATTGATCTTGCTTTGCAGCTCATCTCCTGAGTGACTTAGCAAGTCAATGTCATCAGTGAATCGCAGATTACTTAAGTATTCTCCATTAACTCCTATCCCCAACTGTCCCCAATCTAGGCCCCTGAACACCTCCTGTAAACAGGAAGTATTTTATCCAAATACTTAGTGGGGCAATTTGGGGGATAGGTTTCAGAATTCAAGCGCAACACAGAAAGGAGAATGACAGGACGTCGCATGTCCCGTCGTTCTCTTTTCTGTGTGCTGTTCTTGTTTCTCTTGAATTCTAGAGAATTCTTTGGTGAAGTTTTATTGCTGACTTTATGGAGGACTCAGAGTCCCTCAAAATCTCAGAGTACGGGAGATAGCAATAATCCATTGTGAGCAAACCCTTCATTCGATTTTCTCATCAGTCTACACTTCTCACAACGGTTGGTCACCAAACATAACAGACACACATGGTTGCCTTCCAGTCCAAGACATAGATCTAAACTTGCTTCTTAATTTGTGTGTGAAGAAAAGGCGAGTCCATGATGGGATTCTGAATGAATTTCGGTTCAGATATGGAGAGTGGATTGCCAAATGCTTCAGTGAAATTTTCCAAACATCCATTACCACAGGTTCTTTCCTCATATCCTTTTAAACGAACACTCGCCAAAGTCATAAAAGAAAAAAATAACCGTAACAGAATTGACGTTTCGGCACCACTAAGGGTGCCTTGTTCACAATGGGATGAAAAACGAGACGGGCTGCTGCTTATGTAGGGAAAAAGTTGCGTATCGTGCGGATGTATATCTCGGGTAGATTGCCCTGCGTCCTGTTAATCGCTTGGCTTGTCATTTGTATGTGAAGGGATTCCTTGAGCAGACGAGTAGATAATGATTTTTCTTTCTCAAGTATGCGCGTGGAATCCCAGTCAATCAAGTGGCCCGTGTTTTGCTGGTGTTCTGCGAGAGCGTTAGAAGTCACTTTTTTGTGATATACCCGAGATATACATCCGCACGATACGCAACTTTTTCCCTACATAAGCAGCAGCCCGTCTCGTTTTTCATCCCATTGTGAACAAGGCACCCGTAGTGGTGCCGAAACGTCAATTCTCTTACGGTTATTTTTTTCTTTTATGACTTTGGCGAGTGTTCGTTTAAAAGGATATGCTGAATTTCCCTCGCCAGACGGGTTTCCGTCGAACCCTCAACTATGTTGCTCTTCGCGAGAAACATGGGCCGCCTGCTGTTACCAAGATTCGACAATTCGTCAACCTCAAGACAAGGCTGACTTCGTTCCAAAGCCACCTCCAGTTCAATCTTCGTTGCAAATCACATGGATTGATCCCCAAGTCTCTGCGGCTACCGATCCTCGTGCATACGCCAACTGGAAGACAAACCATTGCTCAAGCTGAAAAGCGACTACTACAGGCAAGGATCCTCGAGACAAAATGCACAATCAAACGCCTGGAGAATGACATTTATTGCACCCAACAGTTCCTGGAAAAGCTCATTCCCGCGGACTTCTTTGATGTTCTTCTGCATGCCAACAGCGAGGGCGCCAAGAATCAAGAATTGAAACATATGGCACAAAATGCCAAGTTCAAGCAGCTGTTGGCCAGTCCGCCTGAGGCCGGGGTGACAGCGAGTATGTGCAACCTGTCTTCGCACACGCTTGATCCGCATGAACACAGCCTACTTCTCCGAGGCCTCAACTTCAATACTGGCGCTCCTCCAAATGCTGTTAACATGACCTGCGCTGTTGAAGAGGCTATACGCAAGGCAGCTTACAAAGCGAAGCACGCTCAAGGGCCATTGGAGCTCTTTCTAAGCTTGCTAAAAGCAAGACTCGCACTATCACACCCGCAGAGCAAACAGCATTGACCAGTCTGCAGAAGAACAAAGACATCGTCATCTTGCCTGCTGACAAGGGTAACGCCACTGTCGTTTTAGACCGCACCGACTATGTGCGAAAAATGTACGCCCTTCTGGAGGACACAACGACGTACGCCAAGCTGGCGCGAGACCCTACAAAGAAAATCGAGTCCGAGCTGCAAAAACTTCTTAGTGATGTTTTCAAGTTCGTCCCCCCCGACAAAGGCTTTCTTTACAATCGCCTGCTTTGTCACAACGGCTCGGCACCAGCTATATACGGGGTGCCCAAGATACACAAGAAGGAGGTACCACTTCGCCCGATTGTTGACTTCACACGGTCACCACTGAACAAGTTGTCGGGATACCTCCACCGTATACTGGCGCCTTTGGCAGGAAACATGCCTACGCACGTCAAAGACTCGGCACATTTCATTGACAAACTGAAGACTGCGACTTTTGGCGATGATCACATTATGGTGTCGTTCGACGGGAGGTCCATGTTTACTTGCGTGCCGGTGGACTTCGCAGTTGAGTGTTGCAGGAATGCCCTGAAGAACGACTTGTCTCTGCCAGAACGTACGCCCGTAGAGACCGACGACTTGTGCCGGCTCCTAAAATTCTGCTTGTCAAACACATACTTTGTGTTCAACAAGACGATGTACAAGCAGATCTTCGGCACAGCAATGGGAGCCTCTATTTCCGTAGTCTGCTCCAACCTGGCCCTAGAAACGATATAGAGTCGTGCGCTTGCGTCGTTCGACCCGCCACCTAGGTTTTTCCTGCGGTACGTCGACGACTGTTTCTGCATCATCCGACGACAGGATGCGGAAAAATTTCTACGGCACCTGAACTCATTTCAAGAGAGCGTTCAGTTCACGATGGAAGAAGAGAGCAATGGGCGCCTCCCTTTCCTCGACGTCCTCATCGAATGAACAGCAAACGGCATCACGACGAGCGTGTACAGGAAGCCTAACCACACAGGGAAGTACCTGAATTTTCATTCTGCGCACCCAATAGGGCAGAAACGCTCCGTTGCCGCGGCGCTTTACAATCGTGCCTTCAAGCTTTGTTCAAGCCCATGCAAAAGAACTCGTGAAGTCCGCCGCATAAGAAAGCTTTCAAAGAACGGATACCCGCGTCAAGTGCTACAATCACAAGAACGACACGCTGCGGCCCCTCAAGCCGAAGCAAAAGCAGCCAATAAGAAAAAACGTGCAGCCATCCCATATGCCCCTGGGGTCAGCGAGACGTTATGCCGGATACTGGCTGACTACGACATCCAAGTTGCCCATGTCCCATCCAGCAAGCTCAGAAACCATTTGGTACGAGCAAAGGACCCGCTTGAAAAGACCAGCTACCCTGGGGTAGTTTACAAAATTCCTTGCAAAGAATGCGGTGCAGCCTATATAGGCGAAACAGGGGACTTCAGGAGACGATTCAAAGAACACCAGCGTGACGTCAAAAACAAAAAAGTGACTTCTAACGCTCTCGCCGAACACCAGCAAAACACGGGCCACTTGATTGACTGGGATTCCACGCGCATACTTGAGAAAGAAAAATCATTATCTACTCGTCTGCTCAAGGAATCCCTTCACATACAAATGACAAGCCAAGCGATTAACAGGACGCAGGGCAATCTACCCGAGATATACATCCGCACGATACGCAACTTTTTCCCTACATAAGCAGCAGCCCGTCTCGTTTTTTATCCCATTGTGAACAAGGCACCCGTAGTGGTGCCGAAACGTCAATTCTCTTACGGTTATTTTTTTCTTTTATGACTTTGGCGAGTGTTCGTTTAAAAGGATATGCTGAATTTCCCTCGCCAGACGGGTTTCCGTCGAACCCTCAACTAGGTTCTTTCCTGACTGCATTGAAACATGCAAAAATTATTCTGATCCATAAGAGTGCTTTCACCTCTGTTGTCAATTTGTCGACCTCGGTAGTTTTTGAAATCTACCACTTTCTGGTGGTTTCAGATGTGTGAGAAAGAAGCGTTTTCAGCCGCCTTTTATTTAAGCCGCCTTTTTTATTCTTGTCTGCCTAGGTCTACCACAGGCTTGCTTGCTGATGACTGTGTGATGTACAAAATATTTAAGTCCCTAGTGGCCAGAAGGAACGAAGCTCTAATCTATGAGAAATAAGAAATTGATGCGCCATTTGGCTAATGGTGCTAAACCCGGACAAATCTGTAATAATGTGTGTTACCAGAAAGAAAAATGTTATGAATTACCCTAGTTGATGTGAAAGCATTACTAGTGCCACTACGAGAAAATCCACGGTGTATGTGTATTTAGTCGCAGATGTTACAGAAAATCCCAGTGATGGCAAGAAAAATGGGTGACATCAATTGGCTGTATGATGCACAGAGGAAGCCAAGAATTGCCATTCCAGAAATAATATACATGTCGTTTGTCTATAATACTCGCCATTGGCCGGCCTCAATGTGGCGCCAGTTTTTCTGACATTCATGCCAAAATTGTGGCACAGCCATTTGTAGTATAGTGTTCCCAGTGGCATGATACAATTTCTTGTTGCATATAACTTGCATGTGATAGTCAAGTTGGAGGCTAGCTTGCTACAGAGATTCGAGCCACGCACCTTCAATTGTATGCCTTCCTTGACTTTCCGGGTAGTGCCGAATGGTGTCAGTGTGCCCAGGAACAGTAATGTAAGCCGTCTTAAGTGTCTCTGCCAAATTTTTTCTTTGCTTCTGGTTACAGTGTGCTCCAAGGCTTACAAGGTGATTCGGGAGCCGTAATATTCGTAGTGCAACTCTTGGCGTAAAAATACTCACTTATGGGACCCTGGTAGCACCAGTCCTTGATTATGGGAAAATTGTGTGGGATCCCTACACTGCATGTAACAAAATGAAAATTTAGCAGACAAGGGAATGGAAAGAGGTGCTGGTTATGACATGCATTACAGAAGTTAACAGTCACATAAACTAAGGAGCATTGGGAATGTCTTTTTTTAATTTGTAGCTTTTAATCAATGGGAGATTAATTAAAGGAGAAGAAAAAACAACCACATGCTGCCGGTAAGATCCGAACCCAATTTCGCTAGGGTTCGAATCCCACCGGCGGCATGCGTTTTTTTTCTTCTGCTTTTATTAATTTCCCATTGATTAAAAGCTACAAATTAAAAAAAAGACATCTCTTATGCTCCTTGGTTTCGGTGGCTGTTGGCTGACATCATAAATGAAAATTGAACATGTTGAAAGACTTGTTTCTTATTTTAATTATTTATTTTGTAAGACGGTTTATTTAAACGAGCTCGGATGGCGGGAGCAGCGTCCAAAACAGACACATGCGGCGATGGCAATGCCGCTGAAATGCAGGTTTACCTTCGGGGAGGAGAGGAGCTATCCTGGTGACTTACTGTGACGGCAAAATGGCAGGGTCGTAGTAGAGCTGCAGGCGCTGGAGGCGGCAGAGATGGGGAGGCGATGTGTGGAGTTCCACGACGTAGTTAACAGGACTCCAAGACATGGTAAGGGCATGATATGACCATAAATTTTGAGGACAGTCCATGGGTACTTGAGGGTATATAGAGCCACACAAGGGTGCCAGTAGAGATTGCAGGGTGGGGTGGGAGTGGTCTTGGCAGGATTTCTGGCGATACTGGGTAGTGAGTGGGCAATTTGGCGACAGTCTTTGGCATGTTGCGCGGCTTCAGAAACAAGGGTATATTCGGAGACGTCAGGTTGGTAAGAGAGAACGGTACAGCATAGACCGCTTATAACGCATACCGCGGGAGTCCGGAGAATACGCATTATAAGCAGTACTGCACTGTAACCAAGACCTAGCTTTTCCATGCATTTGTGTTTTCAGAATGGCCAGCCTACCTTTCAAAGTGCACCTGACAACGCATCAGACGCATAACACTGAAAATACAGGCAACAAAGAAGTTTATTTGACCTTTTTGTCGAAGCGTCGTAGTGAATGAAAGAATGACATTATTTTAGTCTGGCACTGTGACTGAATTGGGCTTATCCTCCGATAGAGGCTCATCCCAACCGCACATCGCTTCCACGGTGTCTTCATCTGTGGCGGCTACTTCACATGCAATGCCGTCAGGGTCGGCGATGACGACGAGGAGCTTATCCTGTGCCGGTCCTTGAAACACTGTATACAACTGTTCAATGGGTTCAAACCATCATGCCCCAAAATGTTTGCAAGGCACCAGGCCTTGGCTTGCAATATCGAGCCACTCACAGGAACACTTTGGGCTCTGACCTCTTCACACTGTTCAAACAAAGCAGCGACATCGTAATTTGATGCACGAATCCGCTTCCTTGCATGCGACACGAAATCTTCCTGCATCTATTGTCGCAACTTGTCGCTGTTCTTCTAAGTGGCAGACACAGTAGCATCGGCGACACCATACTTTTTTGCCACTGTAACCTTTTTCAAACTGCTTTCGACGTCCCTCACAATGCTCTGCTTAGTTTCGAGAGATTGCCGTTTCCTGGCTTTCGGAGGAGTAGACGTCATCGAAACTGAAGACAGCTGAGGCTGGTAGACTTACTCACATTGTCAGCTGACTTGCCGAGGTTGTCGCTTTTCACTACACGCGACGACATGTCACGCTCATGGGCTCAGGCGTGAAAAGATGCTGCCGCACACGCTTGTGATACGAGCAGCACTTGCAGCATCATGCCATGTGCTCGCCGCCGCCGCCACTGCTCCGGCATGCTCGCCTGGCCGTGCCATTACATGCTTTCAAGTTTTGTGCAATCAGTCCCGACGGAGGAGCATTGGAGAGAGAGAGAGAGAGAGGAAAAACGCCTGCTTTGCGACTTCTTTTTTTTTTTTTTCTGTCCTCTCCTGCCTTCAGCCTTGCCTTGAACCACACTGACAATGCCCCCCGCCCCGTCTTTTGCCCTCTTCTTGCGCAGTCTGGAAAGCACACTCCTCGCGCCCGCTGGTACCCATGGGCCAGTGCCAGTACGCGGTCCGCCACACTTTCCAGAACTCGCACTATATGCGGTCTTCAGTTACAGGCTGCCACGTATTAAACGGTATGCCAATGCATTGAACTCTATGGGAAGTGAAGTGGTTTTCACAAAAAGCTGCATATAATGTGGCCCCGCATTATAAACGATTACGTTATAAGTGGTCTGAGCTGTAATAGATATTGTAGCAGATGAATGATGGCTGTGAAGAAGACAAAAATTGGCGAAGGCAGTAGTGGACTGCATAGCAGTATTGTATCCGTAAGTCACATAAGGCAGAACTAGATCCCACTTGGAGCGGTCTGAAGCAACATACATAGAGAGCATGTCCCTGAGGGTGCGCTGAAATCGTTGTTATGGCCGTTGTCTGCGGATGATAGGTGGAGGTGTTGTGACGAATTTAGTCTTGGTGATTGAGGTCCGGCCGCACTTCATGTCTGGTTATGCAATCCCATCAACACTCTGAGTTTTTTTCCTTTTTTTTTATCCGGTTGAGAATTGTGCTGCACTGAGAGTCGAAACCCTTGCATGTGAAGCGGCATCCTACACCACCGCTTTATCCAGACAAGGAACAAACGGCGCGGCTCAGTGATGTTCATTATAAATGGGCTTGACTGTCTAACCACAAAGTGGGAGACCATAGAGGCCTTCCATATCCATCACGAAGCAGACAAGTGTGTGAGCAAGGCATCTGTTGCATTGACTCAATATGAGACAGGCCTTTTGGGCAGAAATACAAGCTTGTAGAAGTTTCGCAGTGTTTGAATTGAGATATGCTATTTATTTCTCCTGAACTATGACGTGAGCATGCCAGTGCGACAGTAAGGTATTCATGTGGTCGTTTATGAATAAAAAAGCCAGTTGTAAGTTCAGCAGCCCCTGTCCTTCGTTGCTCTCTTTCAACATGTGCCCATGTTAAGAATGACTCTTCTCCTCTGCCCTCTAGACAGGGCAAAATAAGCAGGTTGGGAATTCATCCCGCTGTGCCCACCCATGTCACTATTGCCCTCTGAGTATGCACGATGAGGTGTAGCGCTAATCGGTTGTGAGGAGGAAATTTTGAAGATTGTTTCTAAATTACAGGGTTCACGGCGAGCATGCTCACCAAGGTCACCTCTACAGAATATGAACATCGCTAAGAGCAGCAGTCCCCGCAGATGCGTGGGCACTGCATGTAGGTCCCCAATCTTTGATGGCAATTTCTGCAGAAAGTCGACACAGCTTCAATGAGTTGTTTGACAAGGCCTCGTTTATTTCATTTCATTTATCCTAAGGGCCCTTCGGGCATTACATAGGGGGGAATGCAACTAAACAACATTGCTTTTACATGCACATAAGCAAAAAATCGCAATTACAAGATACCCACAAAATAGATAACAGGAAAAAAAATGTAGGAAGAACTTAAAATAATTTTTGAAACCTGATTGGTTTATGGTTTATAGGGGTTTAACGTCCCAAAGCGACTCGGGCTATGAGGGACGCCGTAGTGCAGGGCTCCGGAAATTTCGACCACCTGGGGTCCCTTAATGTGCACTGACATCGCATATTACATGGGCCTCTAGAATTTTGCCTCTATTGAAATTCGACTGCCATGGCTGGGATCGAACCCGCGTCTTTCGGGTCAGCAGCCGAGCGCCATAACCACTGAGCCACCGTGGCAGCTTTTGAAATCTGAGTATTTATACAATAGATATATATTTTTAAATGATTTCACAAAGCTATGAAAGAATTAGCTATATACACGCGCAATACCAGGTAGGGAGAGCAATACAACAAAAAATAAGATTCCATGTACATCAAGGAAAGAAAAAAAAATTTTTGAATGAGATAAGCAGTCTGAAACACCAAAGAAATCAAAACAGCTTAACATTCTATTCTCTCCAGAGCTTTGAGGAATGATGCGTGGTCAGATATGGAGGCGACACCTGCAGGCAAACTGTTCCATTGTGAGATGCCAAGTAACAGAGCTGAATATTTGAAAAAATTTGTGCGCGCAACTATGGGGCTGATTTTAAATGAGGGCTCTAAACGAGAAGATATGTGGGCAGCAGGGTGCAGGAACGTTTCTCAAAAGTCTGATGAACCACGATATAGTTTGTGCATGAGCGATAGGTAGGCATTTCGTCTTCTAGGTTGGAGGGGCAATAAGCTAAATTGTTGCTTAAGGCTATTTACGCTGGTTCGAAATGAATAATGGTGGGGAGTAAACCTGGCTGCTTTACTCTGAAATGATTCAATGGAGTGCACAAAGTAAGCTTGATGAGGGTGCCAGATGAATGAAGCGTATTCGAGTTGGGACCGGACAAGCGTTGTATAGGCTAGAAGTTTTGTTTGTTGGCTTTCTTGATGCAAGTTACGATTCATGAAACCTAATGTTTTAGAGGCCTTATAAATGTACTCAATATGAACATTCCAAGTAAGGCTGGAAGATAAATGAACTCCTAGATATTTAGTGGATGATCCTTGTTCAGTGGCATTGCCTCTAATGAAGTACGTATGGAGTACAACCTGTTTCTTTTTAGTGAACATTAGTTCTTTCATTTTGTGAATATTTATGTGCATTTTCAAACTTGTGCACCAATCAGAAATAGCGTTTAAGTCCGCCTGCAAGAGATTGCAATCACGAGGGTTTTTAATAAGGCTGTAAATGATGCAATAATCTGTCGAATAAACGAACACTAGAGGGGTGCTATAATGCAAGTCATTTATGTACATGAGGAAAAGAACCGGTCCTAAAACTGAGCCCTGAGGTACTCCTGACTTCACAGAGACAGGAGCGGAGACATTTTTGTTAATGGTAACCGACTGAAAACAATTGGTTAAAAAATCTTCGATCCAGTTGATGACCTGAGGTGACAAATTCAAAATGTTACGCTTATAGGTTAATTGATAGTGAGGAACACAGTCGAGGACTTTAGCGAAATCAGTGAAGATGGCATCGATGGGATGAGACGAATGAACAGATTGGTGAAGATCAGTGATCAGCTGTGATTCGCACAAACGCCCACGTTGAAACCCATGTTGGTTAGGAAAGGTGAGCTTGGAACTCACCTGGTACTGCATTATTTGGGATGATATGTGTTCATGGAGCTTACATGAAACGCAAGTGAGCAAGATGGGCCTGTAATTTTTAAGGGAATTTTTATCTCCAGATTTAAAGAAAGGAATGACGAGCCGTTTTCTAATCATCAGGCAGTTTGCCAGTTGCAAGAGATTGTTGGAGCAGTTTCCACAGCAGTGGTCACTATATGGGTTTAGTTAGCTTTAGTGGCTTTGTGAGGATGCTATCTGGTCCAGGGCTACAGTTTGAAGGCAAATGATCAATGGCGCGCACTACCCCAAGACAGGAAACAGTGATATCTTCCATGGTGTGACCGACAGCTTTGAGGAGACCCATTTGAGAAAACGAGCCTTCATCAGTGAAAACAGTGCTAAAAAGCATATTGAACTGATTAGCCAAAAGGGTTTCATCGATCGGCATGCCATCCATGCCCAAACTTGGGATAACATTAGAACTTGGGTTTACAACCTTCCAAGATTTTTTAGAATCGTTACTGATCATGTTAGAAATATTAGCATTAAAGAAGGTATCTTCAGCTTCTTTTATCTGTTTTTTCACTGGAAGAGACTGCGCATGATAAGCCTTCCAACGCTCCTCTGAGTCCGAGCTGGCTGCATGGCGGTATAAGCGTTTCTTTTTTTTGTGTATACTTGGCATAATTGTTCTTGTGAACCAGGCATTATGGTGACAAGGGGCAATTTTTAACACCGGTACACATGCAGCTTAGCATTCAAGCAATTTGTCACGAAGCAATACCCAGTTATCATTTGCTGACAGATCCTCAAAACTATCGAGATAAAAAGGCATGAAATCAACCAGCATAGACACCAGGTATTACACGTCTCCCCCCTTCTGCAATCATATATTTGTTTCTTTGCACGATTGCATTTCTCGACTTCTAGAGAAAGAGTAACGTGAATGGCAAAATGGTCACTTATTTTGTCAATTATCGATGTTGTAGAATATTTAGGATGGGTTGTAAAAAACAGGTCCAAGCGAGCGTTGTCACGGGGTTGGGAAAGTCACAAGTTGTTTTAAACAAAAAAATTGAGCTATATCAAGCATTTTCGTGCATTCATTTTTATTTGTGCACTCGCTAAGCAGAATGTTTTTATTCCAGTTGATGCCTGGATAATTGAAATCGCCTGCTAGAATTAAAACAGTGTTTGGGAATAGCAATCGATCTTTAGCTACATTATCGTGAAGAATATCGCTGAAGTCAGAACGACGGTTAGATGGCCTGTGGCAGGCACCAATTAAGATTTTTTGAAAACCCGGTCCGATATTAACCCATAACATTTTCAGCTCTGAATTAACCTCCGCTAATGAAGATGGAATCGAATTCATCACAGGAATCATAACATCGACTCCTTTAGCTGCAATATGGTCTTTTCTGTAAATTGTAAATGCATTTGAAAAAGAAAGCTCCAAGTCTGAGATACTTGGATTAAGCCAAGTCTCTGTTCCTAGGATGACATGTGCATCACATGTGTCAACCAGAGACAACAAATCATCCTGTTTTGGAATAAGGCTGCGGAAATTTGCAAGAAGAAAAGATAGCAGACCGAGTTTGCTAACCGAGTGTGTTCTGAAAGGATTGATTCTGATTGTCCTTCAGCCAGTGCTGGGTTTGTTTAAGTTGCACGGCACTGTCCTTGGTTGCGCCATATATGTAGATACTGTCATTTAGTTTCAGCCTGTTGTAAGAAAAGCTGTACTTGCCTTCACCTTTATTTGCCTTCACAAAGTCCCTCAACTTTTTCCATGCGAGTTGAAATTTCGAGGAAAAATCTTCCTCTATCCACACTTTAGGTGTCGATACATCTTTCAGTTTT
Organism: Amblyomma americanum; assembly: GCF_052857255.1. Lineage (NCBI taxonomy): Eukaryota > Metazoa > Arthropoda > Arachnida > Ixodida > Ixodidae > Amblyomma > Amblyomma americanum. Next base: position 13,137,718 of record NC_135500.1, read on the forward strand.
GTGAGCATTCCCAAAAATAGCATTCTTGCTTTTATAGTTAAGAAACTTAATGATGATAGGGTGGCAAGATCTAGGATTATACTTCCCAATGCGATGGGCCTGCTCGATATCGCCAGCTTCAACCGTTAAGTGGTTTAGAAAAAATGTTCTGATTCAAGTGATTGATGTATCACTACGGCTTTTGGTGTTGTGCACGCACTCCTGGTTGTCAAAGGAGTATATTTTGCGTGTTTTTTCTAATAAACTTTCAGTTGATAGTCAGTTTTTATTTTTAAGCTTGGAAAAAAAAAACAACCACCTTGGCGCAAATAAATTCACACAGACAAAACAAAAGAGACGAGGAGACGATGGAGAGGCGCCAACTATGTAGTTTTGCTTCTGCAATAAACAGTTGGAAGTTGGCGCCTGTCCGTTGTCTCCTTGTCTCTTTTGTTTTGTCTGTGTGAATTTATTTGTGCCAATGTGAATTTTTCTTCCAAGCTTCAAAAAATGCTAAACCAACTAGCCCAGCAACATGCCTTACTGACAGTCAGCGCCGGTCCTGTTGTCTTCTTCTTTCTTTGTCCCTCGTCTCAGCGCTGTTATTCCCAGCAGTTTGTTTTTCATTCATTTCTGATCTCTGCACATCTATACTGCATTTAATTGTATTTACTTCCTCAGCTAATCCAGTACTTTCACTACTGATCCCTTCAAGTCTTGATACTCAGTTATTAAGATTATGTATTCCCGATGACATTCTCTTAAGTTGTGATTCAGCCTTCTTCTGATGCTCATCGATAGTACTGACTGCTTTCTCAAGGCTGTTGATTGCTTCCAGGGTTAGGTACAGTTGGTCAGGATCCGGGTTTAGCTCTATATCGCCATGGAACACAGCATCAGTTTCATGATGCATACTGCAAGCAGAATTGTTTTCATGCTGGGGCACCAACACCCAGCTTTCAACTACATCAAGCCACATAGTGCATTGCTTTTCATGGTAGAGGAAAGACACAATGCAAATGTGGTGCATGTTCTATTCGACGCCCATTTCAGCAATGCAAGACAAACAAGATTCACTGGAATCTGCGGCCAATTACAACCAAGTTCAGGCTTGTAACAAAACAGGAGCTATTCACCCAGAAAGGAGCACAGTGAAACTTAGTGCAACAACATTTGGCTGCAGAATGGTTGTGTCAGCCTTTAGTAGGGGTCGCTGTAGGTCCTCAGAGGCAAAACGTGTTCATGCAGTCTTCCTTTTTTCATGTAATGACCTTGTGCGTTAAAAAAATACAATTTTGAAAATGCCTATTGTGCCGTGCACCGTTTATTGTGAGCCAGAAATATTTGAAGTTGAGCTAGAAAAGCACTATGCGCACACCCCTTGCGGGCTCCTCTTCCAGTGACCACCCCGTGTGTTGTGCCTGCAGGGCCACAAGGGTGCACTGGGGGGCAGCCTGGAGACACCACTGGTGTTGTGCCTGGCAACCAGGGCATCCAGCGTGGCCTTCTACCACCAGGTAAAGCTTGTCCAAAGCAGCGCTGCTTCCATGGCAGCATGCGCAAAGGAATAGAAGGAGATGACTGCAGCAGATAAAAGTGACCAGGGCAGCATGGTCCAACTGGGGCGCTCATCGTTCAGCCAGTCAGATGCATCGAGTAGCCACATCATCTGCAAGTGGACAGCCTTCAACAGCACTGCCAACAGCTGTGGCTGTTAGATAGAACGTGTCCTCTGCCATTCATGACATGCTTTTGTAGTGTCTTTTACTGATTCCATTAACAAATATCCACTTCAGCTGGCGTCAGCGTGAATGAGGCTGCACTAACGCACACGCTGGCTCCTCTTACGCAGACCATTGCGTGCACATCGTAAAGTGTTTCTATCTTTGAAACGCTCTGTTACTGTAGATTCTCCTCATTGGGGCTAGATTTACAGGGTGACTGACCTGATGGCAGTTCTTCTGATGCTCTCTGTGCCATATGTCAAAACACCCTTCAGTCTGGCCCACGTTTTTTTTACATAAGGGTATATTATTGACTTGTCATGCCTTGTCTTGTGGCAGACAGTGTAAGTTTGTGTACTGTGCATCTGGTCTCGCATCCCCTTTGCTTCCATTGTGGCCCATCTTTTTTGTTACATCACCTCGACTGAACCTGCAGCCAAGTAGAAAGCAGAACTCAGGTTTATTGTAATCCAGCCACCAGACTGCGCGTCACGTTGATCCATGACTGACACAGACCGCTGTGCGCTTATGTCAAGGTGCAGAGAGGAGGAAGAGGGGCGGCGCCCTAACACCGTCATGTGGCCATGAGTTAGCTACTTGCTTGTCACAGGGGTTCTCAGACCTTTTGCCCCAAGAAGGCCCAACAGCCTGCAACATGTGCCAAGGAACCCCCCCCCCCCCCCCACAATCGGTCGTCACAGGTGTCACAGTTGGTCGATGTTGCTCGTAAATGGACCATATGTGCTTTTTTCTTACTGTTTCATTCACTTTTGTAGGTACTGTGCTTACTTTCATAATTTGCGCACTTTTTCTTTAAATTAGGGCTTCCAAAAAGGGGGCGCACAAATTACACGAAAATTTTCTGAACACATCCTGAAAATCTCTACAAAGGTCGTAACTTGCAGTATATATACTATACTGTATATTGCAGCCTATGCGTAGACCTCCCATCCCAAAAAAAAAGTTGGCAGAAATATAAGACATGTACCCCCTCCCATCCTGCCCCACGTTGCGTAGTTCCCTGGGTATGGCATTATGGCGCGTACGCAGCTCAAAGAAATAAACGCGCAACGATACAATCACAAAGCTAGCAGTCAGAGGCAGGTGGAGACAACAAGCGATAAAACGGCGCCCTCGCGTGCGGCCCGGCTGACTAGCGGAAAATTGAACAGAAAATGGTTCGGTAGTTTCGGATTCTGGTGCGCGAGCAACTGTTCATCCGGGAGAGCCACAGCCAACGACCACCAATTCGTTGCCTAGACACTTGCTCCTTTAGCAGCCGCACATGACGACGCGGCTGCCCTCCCCCCCCATTTTAGACAGATACTGCTTTTGCGGCGCGAATGGGCTCGCCGGTGGCAAAACTCCTCTCCAGCTCCACGCTGTCGAATCGCTCGGAAGTGCGCCCAATGAGACGCTCACGCTTTCTTTGTCTTGGCTGGGCTTGGCGGTGCAGCCCACTCTGTCAGTTGCCATGCTTATATGCACGTAACACGTGTCGCCTTGTGCACCATACACCTTCCACACCACGTGCAGGTGTTCTAAACGCACGCGCATTGGTGCAGCTTGCTGCAGCTGTGTCACAGTGTCTTGGCATGCTGCCAGCTTTGCCGGATGCACTACCGCCACCGTCAAAACATGAACACGCGGCGCCGTTAATGCTGCCAAGGTCTGTGCTGCAAATAGCACAGAAACTGAGGGCACGAAACTGAGGAAGAGCTAACACTCAGAAATGAGTTTATTTGTACCAGAAAGGGGGGAGAGGCCAGTGCAGGTGCTCGCGGAACCCACAAAAGCAGCTTGCGGAACCCAATTTGAGGACCCCTGACTTATTGGAATACACTTACATTACCTTTTCCCTAGAGAATGCTAACACGCATAGCAAAAATGTTTGTTTTTCATGCAGAGATGATTGGAACTAGTTAACTGTAGTAGCTGCGTAGTCCTCGGTCATGCCGGCCAACGGACTGAACAGAACGCACGTGCGAAGGGTGGGAACTGCACTGCCCAAATTGGGTCATGTGCGCTCTATTTACTGCGTTGAAACCAGGGTGCCCCCTGGCGCCGAACAGCACTTTTAATCCTATCGCATTAACTAAGCAAAACACTAGGTTAAATTGTTTGTTGGCACAATCACAGCCCTGTTGTCTACGGGCCGGGGGTGGATGTCTTTTTCTTGTCTTGGGCACCGAGGTCGTGTTGAGGCTCTGTGGCTGGAGAAGACCCTGAGTCATGATTGATGTCTTAAGAACTGTGGGGTTCCGTCGATAGTCCGCCTCTTGTGGTGAACACCCCTGGGTCTTCTGCAGCTATGGCTGCTACTTGTTCCTGGGGTTGCTTGGCCCACGTTTCATCAGTACTGGTCGGTGATTCAGATGGTTACCATGATAGTTGCCATGGTCCCCACCATGGGCGTCATAGCCATGGGCGTCATAGCCATGGCCAGCACATGTTGTCTCGTGGTCCGTCTGCATTGATGCCTCTTCCATTCCATGACTCCAAGTGGCGTGGTCATCAGTAACACATAAGACACTGGCCCCGGGTGTCACCATTGCCTCCAACCATCTTGGACCTACTCTAGAGTTTCTCACAAACACTTTTTCGCCACTAGCAAAGGTTCTGTCAAGTTCTCTTTGGCTATGCGTCTGTTGGAACTGTTTTTTCCTGACCACTGAACGAGCACTAGGCTTCAATAAATTGTGTCGAGTTCTAAGGGGTCCTCCTATCAAAACCGAAGCCGGAGAGTGCTGGGAGGTTGCATGTAATGTATTTTGGTATGGTAGAATGAAACTGGCCAGTCTCTCTTTAGTGGACCGGGCTTTGATGTCCTTTTGGAGGGCTTCTTTCACAGTCCAAACAAATCTTGCAGCCAGCCCATTACTTGACGGACGATATGGGGTGGAGCGCACATGTTTTGTTACTTTCATCTTTAGGAATAATTCAAATTCTTCGCTGCGAAACTGCAGCCTGTTATTTGACGCGATAACCTTTAGTAATTCAAAACGGCTGAAGAGGTCATGCAGCTTACTGATGGTAGTTTCTGCCACGGTCGACGGCATCAAGCATGCTTCTGGCCACCTTGTATGGGCATCCACCACCATTAAAAGACTGCGTTGAAGAAACAGGCTAGGAAAGTCCATGTGGAGTCGGACCCACTGCCACGTAGGCCAAGCCCACAGATGAAGAGGAGCGTGGGTAGGTGGTGTCCGTTGCTGCTGGCAGGCTGCACATGCTTGCGCAGTGTTCTCCATCCATTCCTGGCCATCGGACATGGCTTTGGTCAACTTCCTTTATCTGCACCACGCCAGGATTGTCTTCTGTAAAGGCGGGGAAACCACAGTGCGCATCCCCCAATGTAAACTGCCAACAGCTCCAGTCTTTTCAAAATGAAAGATTTCATCCGTCACACGCTTCCTCTTGAAATGTCCAAGCTAGTTATTGGAAAAGTGACCCACCGTAGTGCATAGCTGGCGGTTGCTTCATCGTCGTCTTCCTTCTCGCAACTCTTGGGCAGTGGCAGACGCAACAGTCTGCTTCTATGTCGCTTCCTCCTGAACGTCAGGCAGTGTAATGGTCCACCTCAGCTAACGAGCAGCACAATGCTTGGTATTCCTCTCTTTGGACTGGGGATCGTCTGTAAAGGCATGTGATCAGTTACCAAACTCAACTGTCTACCATATATCTAGTAATGGAACTTCTTATTTTGAAAAATTAAGGCTAGCGTTTCTCGCTCTAACTTGCTGTAGTTCTGTTCACGTGGTGACAGTGTGCACGATGCAAATATGATTGGCCGCCTGGAACCATTTTGTTCCACTTTTGCTAAAATGGCACCCAACTAATATGATGAAGCATTGCACACTACCTGAAGCTGGGCTTCCGGATAATAATGTGCCAGCACCACAGAGCTTTCACTAGTAACCTTTTTATCTCCTTAAACACCACATCCCACTTAAACACTACATCTCACATCGGATGGTGGTGCAGACAGTAATTTACGTTTTTCATTCCTTTTATGCATTTAGTGCAATAACCGTGAGATGCTGTGTTTAGGTTTTTAATTTTTCTGCAGCAAATAAATACAAACAATGAGCTAAAAAATCTTCTTGCTGTGTTTCTCTTCTTATATGCATTGGGAGACTTTGCAGACAAAGTTTTCATAGCTTCGCCATGGTACGAAGCGCATGCATGGCCACACTGACGCCTGAAAACTAACTTGACTCGCGAGCTCAATGCAAGACTACACCACTGCGGCTATCGAGAACACTAAGGAACGCCGAAAAACCGCATATGGCATGTCGAACACGTCGGTGTAGTAGTGCATTCCTGGCGACTGACCATCCGTGCACATGAGCAGTTTCACACTGCCAGGCATTACACACGATCATAATGCAGGACGCTTCAACAGCTAATAGAAAGTTCTAGAATAGGAAATGCATGTTTGCGTGCAGTAAACTACAGTAAACGCAAGCATTCTGCGGGACATTATGGTTGATGTTACATCATTCAACGTACGCAGACGAGATGACTCCGGTGATAGTGGCGCCATCCAGTATGAATGAAGAGAACAATTTCTACAACAAAGCGGTGCTCGTTAGGCCTAGGAGCTACCGAATCGTGTAAAGAAATAAGAAACAGGCCAAATTTATCGTCTATCCAAATTGTTACAGCCAAGATAAGACGAAGTGAAAACCTCGTATCCTGTTTATAGCCAGTTCACGGGTCGAAAAACACATTAACACCAATGAGTTCTCTTCGAAGCGAGAGGCTCTGCTCGAGAGCGCGCCGCCATGTTGGTCGTCCTTGAGCAGCATATGCTATGTGTTTCAACAAAGGAGTAAGCCGGGCTAGTTGGTACATTCTTTTCATGGAAACAGCGCAGCAGACGGGACCAAGAAAGGAAGACACGCCCGTGTGTGTCCATGTGTGTGTCTTCCTTTCTTGGTCCCGTCTGCTGCGCTGTTTCCATGAAAAGCTATGTGTTTGACGTCACTCTCGGGTTTCTTCCACCGAACCACCACATCCGCTTCCCGCGGTTCGACCAATCAGGTGTGGCCACTGCGGCAGATTACGATGCTTTTTATTACGACACAAACTCGGAATACGGACCCAGCTTCGCTGACCACTGCACAAGAGCACTGTGCTGTTGCTGCAAGTGATCATCCCTGGTGTTTAACTGCTACTCTCGCGCTGTACAGTGCCACTGCCATTATTTGCAGCTCTGCATAGCCTGACTGACTAGCACTCCTGCTCTCACAGCTGGGGCCTCTGATTGAAGGTGTAATGACACATGATCGAAGGTGGCACGATGCCTATACGTCGATGCAGCACAGCCACAGGATTTTTCATCACTGTGATGAAAAATCCTGTGGCTGTGATGCATGAAGTTCCATCATGCCCACCTGCATGTGTACTTACCGCCCAAGCAGTGTGAGCACAATTGAAGTTGTTTTGGATAAAATAAGCATTAAAGAATACCTTTCTGACGTTTCGTTCCTATTTTGCATTTGATTGTTTCCTCGTACCAACCCTTGATTGTACTTCAGGATCCAGATAGAGTTCAAGCTGGGTCGGAGTTCAGTCCCGATAGTCTCTATGACGATTCAAGTTGCCCATGTGGCAGCGGTGCCAAGTGGCTGGCTCATTCTGGTGGAAATAGACGATATGCGAAATGCGCAGCGCCATCTCTTGGCGCTCCGAGAACTAGGCCTGTCATGTTGGTTTGGTAGAGAAAATGAAACTGTTGACCAGCGTTGGGTCAAAACAGCTGCTCTCTGTTTGAAATGTGAAATGCCGATGCACTGTTGTGCTACGTTGTGCGCTCTGCAAGGACAGTACGATGCGTGCCGGGGAACCAGGTACCACATCTCTCTTTTAATCTTTTTTTTTTTACATAGTGCCAACATTTTAATAACACCAAATGTCACGCGAGGTATCATGTGTCAGCACACTGACCAGTGCACACCTTTTGCTTTCTGCGCTGATTTTTCATAAAGCTTTACAAGTGATTTGCATTCAAACTAGGTTACGGATCAGAGTCTTTGGTCTCTGATCAAAAATTAGGAGTCGATTTTGTGCATTTACTAACTCTCTGTTAGCGCATAGTCAGTTGGACGTGGACATATCGACGCATACTTCAGCAACGTAGTAGAGGAGGCAATTTTCTCATCCGCCCTAGGCCTGTGTTGCTCAATGGAGTAGTCCAGCCGAGAAGCGCACATGGACTATTAAGAGCGCAATATTCACTCCATGGCGGAATTTCAATGAGGCATACGCCTGGTTGAATCAACACTAGCAACGGCTTTGAAACAGTGACGTTGAAAATCTCGGATATGTATTGCACATTGCAGTTAAGGGAATGGCAGTACCCAGCTGGCCGAGGGTCTTGTGTGATTGTATCACAATGCATGCAGCTGCTAGCATCAGCATGCACGATAGTTTGCAGTGCCACAGAAGTTGGTCAACACATTTGCGCATTCAGCGCAAAATAACTGCTCGCTACCCTGCCAGATGAATTTGCCTCCACTTGAAAATAAAAGAGCAATGATAATGCGTGACACTTGAACCGGTACTTAAATCCGTGTATTAAAACAACAATGGCACAGAGTTCGACTTTCCAACCCACTTTCCTGTGGCGATTCTTGCCATCATCGGCGCCAAATTTCAAGCGAAGCTGAGGATGTGATAGGAGCATGCTGGTGCTGAGTGAAAGGACCTACATTTGGTAAAAGGTGAGCAGAGCAAGCAGCACAGCAACTGAGGCATTGGCTTCCACTTGTGAGATTCACGACAGGTACACTGGTATGAGAAAATACGCATAATAAACCATCTTGACGAACTCGACCAAACCAAGTTGGAAACCAGAAGCTGTGGCCACAGTGTTGCCAGACCGCCAAGCAGTTTCGCATCTTGTCTATTGGGAGCATGAAGCAGACACTGGCAACACTTTTAAGCACTACTTAATGCGGTCCCAACCAAGTATCTTGTGTGAAGCCTTGAGTGTGACTTGGGTAAGCTAGGGTTAGTTTGGAGGAGCGTTGCACAAGCTGCAGCCAATGGGAGGATGACCTTGAGGGTAACCTTGGCCAAACCTAGCATGCAACAGCACACGCAGAAATAAAATAACTGTTGCCATGACTAGGTTTCGAACCCACGGTGGAGCAAAAAGATCAGATTCACTGGCCACAGCACACGAGCACTATGCTATTGCTGCAACCTATCACCCCGGGTGTTAAACTGCAACACATTCTTGTATATTGGATTGCACATGGTCGTCTTCATCTACTTCCATCTGCGGCGCAAACAGATGGGATCCTATTAGCCTTGAGCAGAGCTTAACCTGAGTCTGAGTCCAGGGCCATATGGGGAGCTGCATGGCAAGGTATAAGGAGTGCTAGAAGCTTGGCTGATGCTGTGCAGTTGCTGGGCGACCTGGCAGGTCCCCTTGTCTCCCTGTCCGAAACCAGCTGGAGCGACCTGCTGTCATCGCTGGCCCAGGAGCGGGTGCCATCACCCGGATGCCGGCTGGGGTGCCGTGCTCCGCCGGTGGGTTAACCTACTCACACTGCCTTTCCAAGAAGGACGGTGGGCATAGCAAAGCAGCCTTTGCTCATTGCAGGGCCAAGGAGGCGTCACCCTTGCCACAACACGGCCTGTCGACGACAGGTATGACTGGGTGAGCACTCTTCCATGTCTTCCTCTCGGGGTAGGTACCGCACTGCTGGTGCAACGTGCGTGGAGTTGGGGGACGAAAGATGGGGGCCACCAAAAAGGGTTCAGCTTAAATTAAGGACAACTATGGGGAGAAATCGGAGAGGCCTTTGTCTTGCTGTAAGCATATTTAAAGCCCCTCCATAGTGCTTCTGCTGCCCAGGTTAATTACTGCCAACCTCCCCTCCCTCCTGCTCTTCCTTCTCTCCAAAGCCTCTGTCACAGTATCATCCTTTCTGTCTAGAACGGAAGAGCGGCCATTTTATATTTTCGAAACAAGTCAGCACCATCGCCCGACCCCCTGTGCAGTGTAGTTCACCACTTCGGCCAGAATAAAGCACGGACGACAGCCTTTAGAGGTCTGGAAACACCGTAGCGGTGGTGAAACACAAAATTTGCTCGACTGCTGAAGTGCGGTATGCAGAGATGAGCCGAGGCACAGATGCACGAATGCAAAAAGAAACAAAATGAACGCTGATTCCTGCTAAAATCGGAAAAGGGAACCAAAAAAGTCACTTGCAGAAATGGAAAAAAGGTGGTGGCATGCTTCAAATTTTGGCAGTACTTAGAAAAGCGAAGAGCGTGAATGTCATGGAGGGGGTTCAAGCATAGTCAGGCTGATGAGGATGAAATATGAACCAGTCGTGTGTTGTCATTGCAAAAGGGCAAAGCAGCCACATGTAGTAGTGAATGATATGTGGAACACTCGTATGCAGCCCATTTACCTCTTGGCTTTTGTACAAATTGTACAGTGACCTTGGCAAACATGCAAGTGGGGATGAAAGGTGCCGTGAGGACACTTCCAAAACGGAGACCACATGGCACTGAGAGAATGTGGGCCAGGCACACAAGTGTTTGCAAGTGCATCAGGTTCCTCTGCAGATTTCTCTTAACACTCCACATTGCCACAGGCAAGCCCTACAGATGAAAACTGTGGGCTGAACACAGGCCTCATCTTTGCCTCACAAGGAAACAGCGGATGCAGTCAGCATACATGCACGACATGCCATCCTCTGACAATGCTTCATGTCGAGGACAGCCTAGCTGGAAGAGGGCGCTGTGTAGAGCTCCAATGGACAAGAGCCTTTTTATTTCTGTTGATGGCAACTAAAGCAGCAGCCTGGACCGAACAAGTGCTTTGGCATATAAGTCCAGCAGAAGCACTGCGTCCAGCCATTCTTTGGATGTAAAGTGACACTGCCTGGAGGATGAGGAGGCCTCTGCATCCACCACTACATCCTCTCTATGAGGCCAATGTGCCAGCATCCACAATGCACCCTTTTTGATAGGAGGAGGAAGCGAGCATTACAGGCCAGACGGAAAATGTTGCCTGTCCTGTGCTCAAACGTCTGGGTGGCACTTAGCTGGGCAGCTGCACATTTCGTTTCTTGCTTGTTTATTTCATTATTAATGTGAAACCCGGCAGCATTGACCAAGAAAAGTGGTGGCAAAACCTATGATAGCACCATGGTCGTGCATGGGTGATTATTAGGGTTGTGCAAGTAGCGAAGAGTAGTAATATTCGATTCGTGTTTGATTCGGTCCCACCACTATTCAGTTTGCATCTGATTTGGTTTTTAGCTACACTATACATATTTGTAAGTGAAGCTACACTATTCACATTCAATCCAGTTTACACAAAGTGATACTCGTGTGAATATTTGTACAAAACAGGCAATCATGCAGAACAGTAGAGCAACAGTTGTGGCATTGCTGTACAGTGCTCTAAGTTTAAAAGCTATGAAGATAGAGTTGTAGCTGTTAAAAGACGCAGCAGTACTCTCCACTAACAGGTCGCAACACGAAATCACTTTATTAACTCTAAGACCATCAAGGTGTAGGAAAATTACCATATGCTTGGTTTGGTCGGAGACACTTTTGCCAAGCATTTCAACCCAGAAAAGCTGAGCACCAGGCCAGAGGAAGCCTTGTACCCGTTAAAAATTAGTGGGTACCCGGCAACACTGGAACCACACTGCAGGAAATAAGACTGATGGCACCTGTATATGAGCCATGGCAAGCATCAGAGCAGTGTTTTCCTTAATTGGCCGAAGTCCAGTCTTAGAGGACATGTGCAAGCATTCTGAACACCATCACACAAATGACCGCATCGTGGCGCTGAACCCTTCATCTCCAGCATAGTTCTCGTGGAAGGATGGTACGTGGCATCGGTGTGGGCCGTTTTTGGAACATTCGTCAAAGAAAAATATGGCAGGTCTTATTTGAACCTCCTACCATTTTTCGAAAGCTGGTGGAAAAGTTGAGAACGTATTCAATTCATTTCGAATAATTTTGAAAATACATTTTTTGATTTGTTTCAATAATCGAATAGAAAGGTATTTGATTTGCTGTTTGAAGTTTTCAAATATTCACACACCCCTTAGTGATTATAGGCCATGAAGCAAACACATTTGACAAGACAGTAGCAGATGGTGATACGGATAGTTAGTGATAGCAATAGTTTTGGAATGATAAAGGAAGTTACTAAATGATGAGGGTCATTAATGACAGAAAATCATTTATGGTAACAGCCTTCAGGGTTAAATGCTTTCCAGGTAAAGGCCTTTGGTGTGAGGCCCTTTAGGTCAAAAAGTGCTTTCGCGTACACAGCCTTAAGTGCCCAACAGAACTTTCTAGGTTCGTGCTATGGAGACGGGAGCTGTGTATGCTTGAGCTTTGCTTTTTGATGTTGCGAAATTGTACAGGCGAGTACAAATATGTGGGTGCGGCGTGCCTGGGCATTACACAAATGGATAACGCAGCTGTACTGTGAAAGCAACAATTTTGCCTCTGTCAAGTTTTTTGGTGTTTCTAAAGAATAACTTTGCAACAGTGCAGACACAGAAAACTTCCTTTCCATGATGGAAGATCGACGAGTGTGAAATGATTTCAACTTTTTTTTTTATAACTTGTAGGCGTATTTCGAATACCTGTGTGCTTTGTTTTGTGGATAATTAATTATTTGTAATCTTATATAAACTCGCTTGTTTCGTACCTGTTGTCAACATTCACCTTCGAATGGTTGTGCAATGCTGCAATGAGTTTGCTTGTGTGGTGAAGGGCTTCAAAGCTCTGTCGTAAAATTTTGCACTTGTTGCGGCAGTTCTGTCAAACTTCATTAGAAACACAGCTTAACGACGTGCCATGTAAGGATCGTGGCACCTGGAAGCTGCACCATCAGTATGTCGTGATGGTTCTTTCTCTTGTCCCCGTCTTGTTTGTGCTCCGACAGATCCTTGTATTGTGTACTGTCAGATGCATTTCTTCTCCACACGTGCTATTCACACAGTACAAGCCTAAAAAGTAGTCATAAATTAATAAGTGCCTTTTATAGCTATAGCTTGTGCGATGCCGCTTCATTGCACGTGCCTTGAAAATCTTGCATGGCGCTGCCCAACAGAAGCAGATCCCCTCTTTCCTGAAAATGGCAGTGGCAACTTCCACTGATTGGACAGTATTTAATGAAAGTAGCTGGATGGCAGTGGTGATAGTTAGGCCTGTAAGTATGCAGAATAAATCCTGTAATGTACACCTTAAACCCGTCTCTGGTCACTTTGTCCATGCAACATGAGCCTCTTCAGCCACTGCCCACACTGTGTGGGAATGGGCTGTTTTGAACGCTTCCCTTAAACACAGGGCCTACAAATTCCAGGGTTATTGTGATGAACCAGCCCAGAGCTGTGCCAGCCAACACAGTGTAGTGCCCTTTGCAGGCTAGGCTGACGCCCCTGCTGGGAGCCTTGGAACTGCCTGTGCTAATGCGGATCGTGTCCTCCCTCATCCTCGAGCGAAGGATCATCCTGGTCTCGGACGACAGCACGTGGGTGGTCTGCTTTGCCTCTCATGCTTCACTCCAGAGTATTCTCTCAGATGCAGGAAAGGAAATTGCATTCCCATTTCAGGGCTGTATTCTTCTCTTCCTGTTCTTCTAATAAGCTTGAGGTAGCAGGGTTGAATACATTTCAATGGAGACAAAATTCAGAATGCTTGTGCACACCTGTAAAGAAACCTAAGCAGTTGTATTTAATCCACAGCTCTCTGCTTGGGCATCCCTCACAGCTCTCATGCCGCTATAGGATAAAACTCTCAGCACCAATAAGGTGTCCCACTCACGAGTATTTTCAGAGCATCGGCTCTACTGATTGCGTTTCGAGCCTCCAAGTTATGCTGATTCCAAGGATAGAATCCAAAATGGTGGCCCCCATAGCAACGACATTGTATTTAGAACGTTAAGCTCTACTTCAGGAGAGCAAGCTGCAGGGCTAGTTGGTGATGCATGTTTTCAAGAAGGCGGTCCAAATACGGACGAGGGACAGAAGAGAGGGCACATTAATACTTATGTATGGTATGTTGCTGGGCTAGTTGGTACTTGTTGAACATCATGGAATGGCAGCGCTTGCAGACGAGGGCACGAGGCCCTCTCGTGATCCGGATCAGCCATCACTACCTGCCATAAGTAGACACATTCCTTTACCACTTCCAGCGCCTCGCTTCCAATTGTGAACTACCGTTCCCTTGCCATACTGTTGAACACAACTTTGGTTTTCTGCATGCTAATTTTTAGACCCACCGTTTTGCTCTGCCTGTCTAAATCGTTGATCGTGATTTGCAATTTCCCTCGTGAGTGATTCAGCAAGGCAATGTCATCAGTGAATCGCAGATTATTTATGTATTCTTCATTAACTCTTATCCCCAACTGTTCCCAAATCACTCGGAATGCCTCCTGTAAACACGGTGGCTCAGTGGTTGTGGCACTCAGCTGCAGACCCGAAAGAAGCGGGTTCGATCCCGGCCGCGGCGGTCGAATTTCGATTGAGGCGAAATTCTAGAAGGCCGTGTACTGTGCGATATCAGTGCACGTTAAAGAACCCCATCACCATCATCATCATTTTCAGCTTGACTACACCCACTGCAGGGCAAAGGCCTCTCCCATGTCTCTCCAATTAACCCGGTCCTTTGCCAGCTGCACCCACCCTATGGTTGCAAACTTCATAATCTCATCCGCCCACCTAACCTCCTGCCGCCCCCTGCTACGCTTGCCTTCTCTTGGAATCCACTCTGTTACCCTTAAGGACCAGCTGTTGTCTTGCCTTTGCAGTACATGCCCTGCCCAAGCTCATTTCTTCCTCTTGATTTCAACTAGGATGTCATTAACACGTGTTTGTTCCCTCACCCACTGTGCCCGCTTCCGGTCTCTTAGCGTTACGCCTATCTTTTTCCTTTCCATGACTCACAGTGCTGCCCTTAACTTAGGCTGAACCTTTTTCGTTAGCCTCCACGTTTCTGCCCCTTAGGTGAGTACCGGTAAGATACAGCTGTTGTACACTTATCTCTTGAGGGATATTGGTAAACTGCCATTCATGATCTGAGAGAACCTGCCATATGCGCTGCACCCTATTCTTATCCTTCTAGTTATTTCCTTCTCATGATCCGGATCAGCTGTCACTACCTGCCCTAAGTTTACCACTTCCAGCGCCTCGCTTCCAATTGTGAACTGCTGTTCCCTTGCTAGGCTGTTGGACATAACTTTTGTTTCTGCATGTCAATTTTTAGACCCACCGTTCTGCTCTGTCTGTCTAAATCATTGATCATGATTTGCAGTTCACCTCCTGAGTGACTCAGCAAGGCAATGTCATCAGCGAATCGCAGATTATTTAGGTATTCTCCATTAACTCTTATCCCCAACTGTTCCCACTTCAGGCCTCGGAATACCTCCTGTAAACAGGCGGTGAATAGCATTGGCGAGATAGTGTCTCCTTGCCTGACGCCCTTCCTTATTAGAATTTTATTGCTGAGTTTATGGAGGACTATGGTAGCTGTACAGTTCCTACAGATATCTTCAAGTATTTTGACATTAGGCTCATCTACCCCCTGATTCCGCAATGCCTGTATGGCTGCTGAGGTTTCCACTGAGTCGAATGCTTTCTCGTAATCAATGGAGGCTATATAGAGGG
This sequence comes from Amblyomma americanum, assembly GCF_052857255.1. Taxonomy (NCBI): domain Eukaryota; kingdom Metazoa; phylum Arthropoda; class Arachnida; order Ixodida; family Ixodidae; genus Amblyomma; species Amblyomma americanum. The sequence goes on from NC_135500.1 coordinate 13,153,082, forward strand.
GTTGGTTATATTCTGCGCATTCCTCTATCATCTGATTGATAGTGTGAATATGATCTATTGTGGAATATCCTTTACGAAAGCCTGCTTGATCATTTTTTGGATTAAAGTCTAAGGTTGCCCTGACTCTATTAGTGATTATCTTAGTAAATACCTTGTAGGCAACGGACAGTAAGCTGATCGGTCTGTAATTTTTAAAGTCCTAGGCGTCTCCTTTCTTATGAATTAAGGTTATATTTGCATTCTTCCAAGCTTCTGGTACGGTCGAGGTCATAAGGCGTTGCATATACAGGGTGGCTAGTTTTTCTAACAGAATCTCCCCTTTGTACTTCAACAGATCTGCTGTTCCCTGATCCTCCCCAGCTGCCTTTCCCCTTTTCACTGCTCCTAAGGCTTTCTTTATTTCCTCTTTCGTTCCTGGCAGGACGACGCATTGTTGTGCGCTGCTGTCACTATCATTAACGTTCTAATTACGCTGGCTACTGTATAGATTTGTGTAGAACTTTTTGGCTACTGCGGCATCGGCACGGCAAAGCCTCCAGAATGAAGCCTTCTGAACCGTTTATCCTGTTTTTACAGGCTTTCCTGTGCCATGCTTAAAGTCTGTATCACGCCTCAAGTACGTGCTTTGTCGCTACCAGCTTTAAAGGTTATCTTTCGCTTCTACCTGTGTGGAAAGCTGCCACCTTGGACAGACCTGAGCACGTGTTCCCTTCGACGGCTACTGCGGCACTGATTACGGAAGCACCAGCTGCTTAAGCTCAGTCAACATCGAGCCATTCTGTGGGCACGGCGAAGCCTCCAGAATGAAGCCTTCTGAACCGTTTATCCTATTTTTACAGCTTAGTAAGCACGTAAAATGTTTTAGGAGTGATGATAGATTCATCATTGTTCTGCCATGCCCCGCAGCGTGCGCTGATATTGTGCTGGAGTGCATTTTATTGTTGTTGATGCTTTCAGGGGATGTTGAGCTAAACCTAGGGCCAGGCAGAAACTGTCGAGTAAACGTTTAGTCAACTCATGAAAGGGCAGAAAACGCTAATGGAAGATGTCAGGGAAATTAAAGAAAATCGGAGTTCTCTTTCTAAACTACTGAAAACAGTCAGTGCAAAGATGCATGAGACTGAAAATACATTAATTAACATACATGAAAATGAGGAAGACTAGATTCGTTGGTACAAAGCATGGGAGCCACTCTCCGTTCACAGCGACAGAAAATAATTGAGCTGGAAGATAGAAGTCGCCGAAATAACCTTCTTGTGTTCGGCATAACCGAAACAGATACCGAAACCACAGATGATCTTCCATGAACGCCTTGGTGTTGAAGTTAACACAGTGGACCGGATACACAGACTTGGAAAGAAGCGCATGGACAAGGCGCGTCCAGTGATAATTAGACTTTTTGACTACATCGAAAAGATGAAATTATTTGATAACTGCAAGAAATTAAAGGGCAGGAAATTTTCGTTATCACATGATTATTCTCAGGCAACTTTACGAAAGGGTAAAAAACTGTGGGATAGTGCGAAACATGAAAAGGACAATGGCGCAAAGGTACGGCTCGAACGCGACAGGATTTTCATTGACAAAGAAGCTTTTTTCTGGGATGACGAAAACAACTGCCATGTCAAGGCAGAACGGGCGCTCGTAACTGATAGCAAATCAACGTGACAGTGTGGGACGGAAGAAAGGAATTTTATTCTGATAAATGTCAATGCGCACAGCCTCCTAAATAAAACCGCTGAACTTGAACACATTATCGTGATTCATCAGTCAGACGTCATTGCAGTTACAGAAACATAGTTGCGTCCTGAAATTGCTGATAGTGAGATTACACCGCCCACATATAGAATGTTGCGGAAGGATCGTGCTTTACATGGTGGTGGTGTGGCTCTTAATTTTAAAGAAGGAATTGAATTTGTTCTCATGAAAGATTGCCCCAACACAGAGAGCATCTGGTGCAGGCTAAAACTTGGCGTTTCTTTCTGTGTCATTGCAGCAATTTATAGGCCCCCGAACGCCCCTGTCATGTTTCTTGAGTCGTCGCAAGACTATCTTTTGAGTAATGTATCTGCCAGTGCAAGAGTAATCATTGCAGGTGATTGCAGGCGTGTTCTGAACGCTGGGGCTGTGGCGTTGCTGCGTGATCTGATCATAGAGAAGCTAATGGAAGCCGTGAAGGAATGCTAGTCAGATACGTTGAATGTGTTTTTCACAGTGAAAACACACAAACCCCAGAACCCTTTCAGGGCCATTTTCACGGAAAGAGATTGCTGGTAGGCACTGGTCAGCAAATATCTTCAGAGTCACCTGAGCACGCTTGTGACTGATGATCCTTTCAAGCTTGACAGTTCCGACACCCTGGTAAAACAACTTCGAGAGGACGCTGGAAGATATAAGTGTGGGTTTTCGGTGGACATTGTGGATTTGTTTTATTCGGTGCCGCATGAGGAACTTTTCTTGGCAGTCCGTGAGTGCATAGAAGAAGCTGATGCAGTGGCTTTTCTAAACTCACGTGGTGTTTCATTGGCTGGCTTTTTAGAGTTATTGGGCCTGTACTTGAATTCGACGGTAGTCAGATTTTAGAATGGGTGCTATGTTCAAAAACGCGGGATATGTATTGGCTGTTGTGTCGCACCAGTTTTATGCGAGATATTTTTAGCTAAATTTGACCGAGTCTTGACGACTGATCTTGGCAACCAAAGCATTGTTGGTATTTTTAGATATGTTGACGGCTTTCTAGTCGTTCTACAACTAGATTTGAACAATGACATTTCTACGGTTGCTGACTCATTCTTGGGGAAGTTTTTTGCTTGCTCCAGGACTCTGAATTTTACCCTTGAACTACCACAGGCCAACTGTCTACAATTTTTAGATCTAGAATTATTTTTCACTAATGACAAACACCTTTGTTAGGCTTATATGCCGCGTTCGAAGAAAGCATTGTTACCATATGACTCATCTCATTCTAAGCTCGTAAAACGTGGCATTGTGTCTTCTTGTCTTAGATCAGCCCTTTCGAAGTAGTGCACGCACAGGGTCAAATCCAGTTTTGACCACCAGGTTGAACGTTTGGAGCGAGCCGGATTCCCGAGATCGGTAATAGGTTCTGTGGCGGAGTCGCTGCTCAAACAATTTAGTAGGCTTGAGAGGGCCGTCGATGTTCCTCACCCCACGCTGGCAAGAGAAAAAATACCTTTTCAAGTCATTCCATATGTGCACAAGCTATCGCACAATGTCAGGAGGGTGGCTAATAAGTTCAAAGTTGATGTCGTTTTTACAGCCCCCTTGAAATTGTCCCGCCTGTGTGCCATGACCAGCAGGTGCCAAGGCAAAAGGACAAAGAAGAACAAATGTGTGATCAAACACCAAGCTCAGCTTGTGCCTTGCACTGTTGGTGTGGTGTATAAGATTCCGCTCAGCTGTGGGTCTGTGTACATAGGCCAGACAGGGCGCTGTCTCAATGACAGGCTCAGAGAGCATGCCAGTTCCCTGGGCGCAAGTGGCGTCTCGAACCTTCTTTGCATTGCCTCAAATGTGAACACTATACTGACAGGAATAAGGAAAAGAAACAGCAGTGCTGTCCTCTCCTCCGTTCTGCAGTTGTTATCGGGCGAGCTTCCGATAGGCTGGCCCTGGAAATTGTAGAGGCCCTTAAAGTTACTGCTACAGAAGGCTGCAGTGCGAGTAAGGCATCGGTGGCCCTTCTCAAAAAAGAACTTCCTTTTCTCTGCAATAGATAGCCCGCTTTTTTTGTTCCATTCCGCTAAGTTCTGATATGATTGTGCTTGTTCCTATCCTTGATGCAATTTTTACTGTACCTATGTGCGTGCCCTTTTTTTTTCCCACACGTGATGCTCTGCAATTTGTACGCTTGCGCCCTTTCTGCGTCTTAAGGCGGTGTATCGTTTCTGAAAATACCCTAGCAAGTTTGCGCTTGTGTGTGTGTGCGTGTGTCTCCCTCCCGTCCTGTGTTATTCTGCGCAAAGTTTTTGAGTATGTGGTTGATAAGAAGAAAACTGAACCTTGCTTCCACAAAAGCAAAACTAACAGCCTATCTCACGCTGGTACGACCGACACTGGAATATGCGAGTGTCATATGGGATCCGCATCAGAAAAACCAAATTGACAGGATCGCAAAAGTTCAGAGAAGGGCGGCTAGGTTCATTTTGTCAAAATAGAGATTTACAGATTCAGTGACTGACATGCTTCGTGAACTAAACTTGCCTCAACATTCAAAGCGAAGGAAGGTTGGTTGCCAGGATAAAAATGTTTTTTCTGTGTATAATAACCACTTGAACTTGAACACAAGCTTCTACTTGAAACAGCGATCCTCTAGAGCTGTGAGATCTTCTCACAAAGATCAGGTTACACCTATGACGGCCCGAATCAATTCCTTTAAATACTCCTTCTTCCCCAGAACCAAAGCTGAATGGAATTCCTTGCCTTAGGACCTTTTACAAGCAGACAATCTACTCCAATTTAAAACTTATCTGTCCCGTTATTCAAGCCCATAGAAACCATTTGCATTGTTGTCATTCATTATGTTCTTTACCTGCGATTCCAATCCTCGGTGGTCTGAAACCGAGCGTATTACTATGAACACTTACCTGTCTGACGCACTTGTGGCTTTAACTGGTGGCAAAATGATTGATGATTTCATATAAGTTTGTATAAATTTTGTACTTGTGGCTGTGTGTACTGCTTGAGTTGTATGCATCCACCCTGTAACGGCCTTACAGCTGACAGTATCAGTAAATAAATAAAATAAATAAACAATGTTATCCATATTGCTAATGACATTGCCCTCCTTGTCTTTTAACGCATACATGTGGTTTTTACCTATGCCTAGTTTCCTCTTCACTGCTGTTAGGCGACCTCTGTTCTTTAGAGCATGCTCTATTCTCTCCGTATTAAACTTCCTTTAGTAGAACTTTCTGACGGGCTAGTTGGTACATCTCTGTTAAACAGTGTGCGCTAACAGGACGTACACGGGAAACTTGGAGACAGAGGAAAGAAGCGCTTCTTTCCTCTGTCTCCAAGTTTCCCGTGTACGTCCTGTTAGCGCACGCTGTTTAATAAACTTCCTTATGTCGGCTACCTTGCGCTTATTTATTAATTTTGATAGCTCTGTTAGTTCTATTCTGTTTTTAGGGTTTGATGCCCTCATGCTTTGACGTTTCTTAATCAGGTCTTTCGTCTCCTGAGACAGCTTGCCGGTGTCCTGTCGAACCGTCCTACCACCTACCTCTACTGCGCACTCCCTAATGATGGCTGTCAGATTATCGTTCATTGTATGAACATTAAGATCATCTTCCTTGGTTAAAGCTGAATATCTGTTCTGCAGCGCTATCCTAAATTCCTCTATTTTCCCTCTTACGGCTAGCTCGTTAACGGACTTCCTCTTCACTAGCTTCTTCCGTTCCCCCCTCAAGTCTATAGACTAATTCGAGACCTTACCATTCTGTGGTCGTTACAGCGCACCTTTTCGAGGACCTCCACATCCTGCACGATGCTAGGTTGAGGGCATAGTATTAAATAGATTTCATTTTTAGTCTCACCATTGAGGCTCTTCCAAGTCCACTTCCTGTTCTCTCGCTTGCGGAAGAAGGTATTCATGACCCGTAAATTATTTCGACCTGCGAACTCTACTTATAGCTCTCCCCTGGTATTCCTAGAGCCTGTCCCATAGTCCCAGACTGAAACGGCCTTCCCAGCGACATCGCAGCCATCACGTGCTCATCCAACTTTGCCAATAATGTTACCAGTCATATTTTGTTGTGTTAACACTTGCTCACCAAAATATATCTACCCGCTACTTATGTGATACCTCTCGTGGGTGTTTAAGGTAATGAAATGAAATGAAATTACGATAGCTGCCACCCTCTCGTTAATACTGGCGAACTCCTCTATTTATTATTTATTTATTTATTTAGCAAATACTGCCGGCCTGTGTTACAGGCCTTAGGCAGGAGTGGGGTACAAACATATTGATAAAAATAACAAGTACATTGCAAAAGAAGCAGATAGCGAACAGAGCAAAAACCAGTACATACAACATAAAATCGATTACAAAGACATAGAACATATAATGACATCGATCCTGGCAGCAAACGAGCCAGCTATATCCTGATTGATGGGGAACCCCACACCTAGTTCTCATCTATCCGTTAACCCATGATAGCACAGAATGTGCTCGCCCTTTAGTACTGTATACGCCTCACCTGTCCTCCTAACTTCACTAAGCCCTATGACATCCCATTTAATGCCCGCTAGTTGATCGAACAGCACTGCTAGGCTAGCCTCACTAGATAAAGTTCTAGCGTTAAACGTTGCCAGGTTCAGATTCCAATGGTGGCCTGACTAGAGCCAGATATTCTTAGCACCCTCCGCTGCATCACAGGTCTGACTGCCGCCTTGGTCAGTTGCTCCGAAGCCGCTGGGGACTGAGGGCCGAGGTTTAACTGGTTTGTTCATAGAAGTTTGTGGCCAAGTACTACACCAGGGTGGCCAAGTCCTGTTCTGGTGAGGGCGTACATTTTAGGTTCTGGTCACCGAGATCAGGCCGCGCCCGAGGCCTGCTTATGGAATTCCATCAACACGAGAGGTTGCTTTTTTTTTTTTTTTAACCTGGTGGAGAATTGCACTGCACCAGAATTCAAACCCGGTTCTCTTGCACGCGAGGCGGACGCTGTACCTCTATGCCATCGCTGCAAAAAAACCCCAGGTGGTCGAAATTTCCGTAGCCCTTCACTATGGCGTCCCTCATAGCCTGAGTCACTTTGGGACGTTAAACCCCATAGAAAAAAAAACCTCCTATTAACAGGCGGTGAATAGCATTGGCGAGATTGTGTCTCCCTGCCTGCCTCCCTTCCTTATTGGAATTTTATTGCTGACTTTATGGAGGACTATGGTGGCTATGCAGTTGCTATAGTCATCCTCCTGTATCTTCACATAAGGCTCTTCTACACCCTGATTCCGCAATGCCTGCATGACTGCCGAGGTTTCCACTGTCAAATGCTTTCTCGTAATCAATGAAAGCTATATATAGGGGTTGGGTATACTGTGTGCATTTCTCTATCACCTGATTAATAGTGTGACTATCGTCTACTGTCGAGTATCCTTTACAAAAGCCTGCCTGATCATTTGGTTGATTAAAGTCTAAGGTTTCCCTGATTCTATTAGTGATTATCTTTGTAAATACCTCGTAGGCAACGGACAGTAAGCTGTAATTTTTCAAGTCCTTGGCATCTCCTTTGTTATGGATTAAGATAATGTTAGAGTTCTTGCAAGCTTCTGGTACGGACGAGGTCATAAGGCAATGCATATACAAGGTGGCCAGTTTTCTAGAACAATCTCCCCTCCAACCTTCAACAGCTGCGTTTCCCCTTTGCATTGCTCCTAAGGCTTTCTTTACTTCCTCTTTTATTACTGACGGGATGATGCATTGCTGTTCGCTACCGTCTCTCTCAATGTTCTGATTACATTGGCTGTTTTATAGATTTGTGTAGAACTCTTCGGCTACTTTAACTGTCTTATCCATATTGCTAATGACATTGCCCTCTTTGTCTGGTTTTTACCTATGCCTAGTTTACTCTTCTCCTTGTACGACAGCATCAATAAACAGTTAGTAGTGGTGCTCGTGAACGTCTAATTGGGCCCTCTCTTCTGTCCCACGTCCGTATTTTGCGCTGCCTTCTTGAAAATAAGCTCTACTTCTTGTGTTTTGGATCTCAGCATCATGCGCTATAATGCAAATTGTAACCCACTGCTTGCCACGATGACCAAAGTGGTTACATAATGGAATAAAATAATAACAGGCGGCAGCATGATGCCCAAGTGCCACAACTCGAAACTAAACTATGTCGATACGGTATATATAGTATAGCCCTGACTGGCAGGCTTCAAAGTCAGGCTACTTAGTCCTGACATTTGTTTAAAACTCGTGGGCCAACCGTTTGCCGCAGAATTATCCTGATGCCATCATACGATTCAGCGTTTTGTGCAGCACAAACTGACTTGTTAGGTTAGAGCCTAGCTCGCGGCAGGGATTTGAACCGGCGGCCTACGTTGGGTGTGTTAACGCTCGATATTCGATCACTGCCTCAGCGTTGGCTCATTTTTTTTTCCTCTGCCCACTGACTCAATCCACTAACTGTGAAAGAGCATGTCTTTCTGCAGGAAGTGTCCTTTGGAAATTTAGAATATAGCGTAGATGGTGCTTCCAAATGGCGCTCTCTAGTTGCAGTGCCCTCATAGGTTGTAGAGGAGGCGCAGCAGCACCACTCGGCTCGTCAAGATGGGTCATTACATGACTGGTGAGGGAACACCAGTGCAGCAATCATTTTCACGTGCTGCGTGGTCTTGGACAGCACAAGACCCGGCTTTGGGAGGATTGCGGAAAGGGAAAGGTGCAGCGCTAGACAAAGAACATGGAAACATTGACATAGCTAAAAAAAACCTCCTTGCAAGAGACGCTCAGGGGAAACGGGAAACATGTCTCTTGTAACCAAAAATTCTAAAAATGCCAAGGAGTTGGACTAGATCAGCTTATTGTACTTCAGCATCCAAAGTGTGTTTAAACCACTCTAGAAAGAAAAATGTTTGCTTGAAGGAACAAAATTTCTTTTATCTTTTGAATTGTTAGGCATACCTTATTAATGTCACCAGTGGGTATAGAGATTTGGCAATACATTTTGTAATTTTATAATCATAACATCTTCCTTTGAAAAATGCTAAATTTGGCTTTCACACCAACAGTGATGACTACTAAATAATTTAATGCTCACCATCATGATTTGGAATTTATCCAGGCCTGCCTTTTAGGTATTATGCGCATCATGCAGGATGTGGAAGTCCTCAGATATGGTAGCGAGCACAGAATGGTACCGTCTCAAATTAGCCTACCTAGTCTTGAAGAGGGAGCAAAAGAAGCTGGTAAAGCATAAGCCCATTAACGAGTTAGCGTTTGGAAGGAAAGTAATAGAGGAATTCAGGATAATGTTGCGGAACAGATATTTGGCTTTAACTAAAGATTCAAGCCGTGAACGACAATCTCACAGCTGTCATTACGAAATGCACAGTAGAAGTAGGCGTTAGGTTGGTTCGAAAGCATACAGGCAAGCTGTCTCAGGAGACAAAAGATCCGACTAAAAAATTCCAAAGCCTGAAGGCATCTAAGAACAAAACTAGCAGAGCTATCAAAGTTAATGAATAAGTGCAGGGTAGCTGACATAAGGGAGTTTAATATGGAGAAAATCGATCATGCTCTGAAGAACAAAGGTAGCCTTAAAGCAGTGAAGAGGAAACTAGGCATAGGCAAAAACCAGATGTATGCATATTCAGGAGACACAGTAGCACAAAAGGCAAACACGGACTTAATGAGGGAACAGGATGACCACTTTACTTGCAACAGGCTTTATTTGACTAAGTTCACTATATAGCTTCATTTCTACGCATGCATTGAGGCATCAGCCCCAAATAGTCACCCGTCATCAGACATGAATCAAGAAGGACACATATATGTGTCAAGAAATGTCATTTCGCTCCTGTGAAGCAAAACAGAGGTAGCACTGATGCATTTGTCTCCTCATTTCTTGATATAAAATATTCTCGTTCTGTTTTGACGCGGCTCCTCAGTAACACATTGCAATCCGATAAGCAAGGACTGAAGACGACCCGATTCTCCTTCGTTCAAGCTAGGCAGTGGTCTGGAAGATGGGAACCTTTTTTGCTAGAGAATCTTTGTGCTCACGCAGCCGATCATTAAGACAACGTCCGGTTTGCCCAGCGTATGCCTAGCTGCATGTAAGCAGCTCATACACAACTCCATCTTGCAAGCTATATGGGGCTTTTGGTGTTTCACACCACACTCTTGTACTTTTGGAGCGATAGCTACATTACAGTAGCATTTCAAGCCTTCAGCATGGCGGCGCCGTGGCTGGTCACGTGGTTGGCCACATGGTGCGGAGCAGCTGCCAGCGCGCAGGGAAACCGAGTGAGGGGGGTAGTGGAGAGGGGTAGAGGAGGGGAGAGAGTGAATCCACGTCCAGGGACGTAGATGAAGAAGGAACGCCCAGCAAAACGGAGCGGCAAAAGACTTGACTTTACAGTTTGACTGAGTGAGTTCCACTCGACCAGCTGTAGCTATCGCGTCACTCCAGGTTTAACCAGAGCTAAGCCACAGCCATTTTTTTCTTTTTTCCTATCAATGCATGAGCACAGGCCGGCAAGCTTCGCAGAGAAGAGAATACCACATCTACCCCGTGCCTATTGGCCTGTTCCCTCACAACGTCCGTATTCACCTTTTGCGCTACAGTGTCCTTGCTGAATACCATATAAACGCGTGTAAGGGCTGCACCTGTGTATGGGCAACACCCTGTTTTCCCGAAGGAAATATTTAAAAAAATAATATCCGTGTAAAGGCCGCACCCAAAGTTTTCACGACCCATGCGAGAATAGCCTTCGAAATGCACGCGAAGTGGCCTCCACGATCAACTGCAGCTGCAGCAACGGCACGCTTGATTTGAATGCGGAGACAATGCATGCGCACAGGAGCTTCCATGTGCCGCCCACGGATGGCGCCCGAGGCCGCGGGTCATCATCATCATCGTCAACTTTTTCCTCCGTCGCGAGCTTCTGCTATCCATATCGGCATCAGGAAGTATATGCTAGGAAGTATCTGGAAGTGTTTGTAAGTATAGGCTGGGTGGCGCAAGCTGCCCGTCGATACAATGGATAAAGCCATTATCATCCATACATCCTCGCACCCTCCCACCCACCCACCCACTTAACCACTTTGGCTGTCACTGTTGGCTGTGAGGTCAAAAACTAAATCGCTCAGAACTGTGCGAAAAGCATGCATTTGTGCTTTAGTGATGGAAAACATCGTTTTAGAGCAAAAGGAGTGAGATTTAACCACTTTGTTTTCCCGCTCTACATCATAAGAGCACGTACATGTTTCTTGTCTGATCGGCAAAGCATGCCACGTACCGAGGGAGCTATAATTGGGAAAAGAAAGGCTGCGAGGCATCTCTGATCGAGAGAATAAAGACAACAGGGGAGCACTGACCACGAGCTAATTAAGCCGGTTCAGAAGCTAAAGTGCATGGCTTCGCTTATCAAGCAATGCCCTTTTGATGTCATGTTGTTTTACACTAGGCAGAGATCTAAGGAGGGGTCTGCTTCTTCTGAAAAGGATTGTGGGTGCAGCACTACCCGATCCGCAATAATGGCATCGTGCACCGAGTGCATCTGCTGCCACGAAGACTCGCAGGCCGGGCTGAGAATCTTGGAAGGCCACCAAATTTCTTACTTGCTGTCTCGCGCTGTTCATACTTGAGATCAAAACAGGAAGCTTCAGCATTACCGTTCGGTGCGTTTCCACGACCTCAGAGACCTCAACACATAAGTTATTTGAATGATATTTTTAAAGGTACTCACCTAGGGCGCAGAAACATGGAAGCTAACGAAAAGGGTTCAGTTTAAGTTAAGGACAACACAGCGAGCCATGGAAAGAAAAATGATAGGTGTAATGTTAAGAATCCGAAAGTGGGCAGAGTGGGTGAGGGGACAAACGAATGTTAATGACATCCTAGTCGAAATCAAGAGGAAGAAATGGGCTTGGGCAGGGCATGTAATGCAAAGGCAACATACCCGCTGGTCCTTAAGGGTAACAGAGTGACTTCCAAAAGAAGGCAAGCCTAGCAGGGGGCGGCAGAAGGTTAGGTGGGCGGGTGAGATTAGGAAGCTCGCGGGAATACGGAGGCTGCAGCTGGCAAAGGACAGGGTTAATTGGAGAGCCCTTTGCCCTGCAGTGGGCATAGCCAGGCTGATGGTGATGATGGTTTTCAAAGGAAGACAACATGCTATTTTGATTATATGTTATGCATTATTACTCAGTCGATAGAGATAGACTGCCTACCGGCAAATTGCTTGGTGGGCGTATTGTCGACTGATGTCCAGCAACCACGTCGTTCTGCACAGCTGTGCGGTTGAAAAGATAAGAAAAACTTTTCTGTCCCTGTAGTACACGGGCTTTGAGTGGTTCTACGTAAATACAGTAATGAACACAATGCATAAGTCTGTTCATTTGTAACCGGTATGTATGTATTTTTCAACGCGTAGTAGCAATTTGCCAGCTGAGGCGCGCAAACATGAACCAGCCCACAATTGGCACCGTATTGGTGCCATGGCCCTAGAAGAGAAAAATATATATTTATTTTGCAACACAAATTTTGCTTTGGGACACAACACAAATTTGCAACACAAATTTTGCTCAAAAGCTCCCTTTTTTGACATCCAGCTGTTTTCCTGATTTACCCCGCGTAAACTGCACCTGCTCCAAATTCCTGTGCAGAGGCAGGAGCACCTTTCCACGGGGGAGCAAAAATGAGAAGGGAAAGGAGAAGGCAGATCTTTTTTTTTTTTAAATCAAGACAGTGACCATTTTGCATGCACAGCACAGCGCACATGTGCTGCTGGCACGCGTGCCCGCTCAAATATGCCGACTTGATAACACAAGCACTTTTTCTATTTAGCCGCCTCCATTTGAATATACCTCCTTGCTTCACGATGTTCGAACTTTTGCACAAGCTGTAACTGCCAGGCAAACAGCGCTCACTAGCATCATGACATGATCATCTTCGCAGAGGTTATGAGAGTTTTCTAGTCTACCGCATCAAATAAGGCACATTTAGAACTTTTTGTGAGGCGTTTCATCCCATTTAAGATGCGTGTTATGTAATTTAATATATGTTTTTAATAGGTTCTTCATATGTTTTTTTGAGTGGGCAGGAAACAGCAGCCTTGACGCTGTAAAGCCGTTCTGCTTTCTTACACAGTTTCTGGTGGTCGCCTGCTATTGCCCTGGTTCCTTTCTTTAGTTGCCTGGAAGGATGTCCTTGCCACCAAACATGGCACCTTTCCACTGATTCTCGTCAACCGGCTGCTTTGCACTCTGCGCCACTGAACCACAAAAGCGCCTCACCACTTCACTTTGACAAGCAAGACGGCTCGCCACCATCATCAACCAATGCGCAGTGTATATAAGTAGCCTAGCAGCGCATCCGCTCGTCAGTGGGCAGGGGACAGCAGCCATGACAGTGTTAAAGCCATTCTGCTTTCTTACACAGTTTCTGGTGGTCGCCTGCTATTGCCCTGGTTCCTTTCTTTAGTTGCCTGGAAGGATGTCTTTGCCACCAAACATGGCACCTTTCCACTGATTCTCGTCAACCGGCTGCTTTTCACTCTGCGCCACTGAACCACAAAAGCGCCTCACCACTTCACTTTGACAAGCAAGACGGCTCGCCACCATCATCAACCAATGCGCAGTGTATATAAGTAGCCTAGCAGCGCATCCGCTCGTCAGTGGGCAGGGGACAGCAGCCATGACACTGTTAAAGCCATTCTGCTTTCTTACACAGTTTCTGGTGGTCGCCTGCTATTGCCCTGGTTCCTTTCTTTAGTTGCCTGGAAGGATGTCCTTGCCACCAAACATGGCACCTTTCCACTGATTCTCGTCAACCGGCTGCTTTGCACTCTGCGCCACTGAACCACAAAAGCGCCTCACCACTTCACTTTGACAAGCAAGACGGCTCGCCTCATCATCAACCAATGCGCAGTGTATATAAGTAGCCTAGCAGCGCATCCGCTCGTCAGTGGGCAGGGGACAGCAGCCATGACAGTGTTAAAGCCATTCTGCTTTCTTACACAGTTTCTGGTGGTCGCCTGCTATTGCCCTGGTTCCTTTCTTTAGTTGCCTGGAAGGATGTCCTTGCCACCAAACATGGCACCTTTCCACTGATTCTCGTCAACCGGCTGCTTTGCACTCTGCGCCACTGAACCACAAAAGCGCCTCACCACTTCACTTTGACAAGCAAGACGGCTCGCCTCATCATCAACCAATGCGCAGTGTATATAAGTAGCCTAGCAGCGCATCCGCTCGTCAGTGGGCAGGGGACAGCAGCCATGACAGTGTTAAAGCCATTCTGCTTTCTTACACAGTTTCTGGTGGTCGCCTGCTATTGCCCTGGTTCCTTTCTTTAGTTGCCTGGAAGGATGTCCTTGCCACCAAACATGGCACCTTTCCACTGATTCTCGTCAACCGGCTGCTTTGCACTCTGCGCCACTGAACCACAAAAGCGCCTCACCACTTCACTTTGACAAGCAAGACGGCTCGCCTCATCATCAACCAATGCGCAGTGTATATAAGTAGCCTAGCAGCGCATCCGCTCGTCAGTGGGCAGGGGACAGCAGCCATGACGGTGTTAAAGCCATTCTGCTTTCTTACACAGTTTCTGGTGGTCGCCTGCTATTGCCCTGGTTCCTTTCTTTAGTTGCCTGGAAGGATGTCCTTGCCACCAAACATGGCACCTTTCCACTGATTCTCGTCAACCGGCTGCTTTGCACTCTGCGCCACTGAACCACAAAAGCGCCTCACCACTTCACTTTGACAAGCAAGACGGCTCGCCACCATCATCAACCAATGCGCAGTGTATATAAGTAGCCTAGCAGCGCATCCGCTCGTCAGTGGGCAGGGGACAGCAGCCATGACACTGTTAAAGCCATTCTGCTTTCTTACACAGTTTCTGGTGGTCGCCTGCTATTGCCCTGGTTCCTTTCTTTAGTTGCCTGGAAGGATGTCCTTGCCACCAAACATGGCACCTTTCCACTGATTCTCGTCAACCGGCTGCTTTGCACTCTGCGCCACTGAACCACAAAAGCGCCTCACCACTTCACTTTGACAAGCAAGACGGCTCGCCACCATCATCAACCAATGCGCAGTGTATATAAGTAGCCTAGCAGCGCATCCGCTCGTCAGTGGGCAGGGGACAGCAGCCATGACACTGTTAAAGCCATTCTGCTTTCTTACACAGTTTCTGGTGGTCGCCTGCTATTGCCCTGGTTCCTTTCTTTAGTTGCCTGGAAGGATGTCCTTGCCACCAAACATGGCACCTTTCCACTGATTCTCGTCAACCGGCTGCTTTGCACTCTGCGCCACTGAACCACAAAAGCGCCTCACCACTTCACTTTGACAAGCAAGACGGCTCGCCATCATCATCAACCAATGCGCAGTGTATATAAGTAGCCTAGCAGCGCATCCGCTCGTCAGTGGGCAGGGGACAGCAGCCATGACACTGTTAAAGCCATTCTGCTTTCTTACACAGTTTCTGGTGGTCGCCTGCTATTGCCCTGGTTCCTTTCTTTAGTTGCCTGGAAGGATGTCCTTGCCACCAAACATGGCACCTTTCCACTGATTCTCGTCAACCGGCTGCTTTGCACTCTGCGCCACTGAACCACAAAAGCGCCTCACCACTTCACTTTGACAAGCAAGACGGCTCGCCATCATCATCAACCAATGCGCAGTGTATATAAGTAGCCTAGCAGCGCATCCGCTCGTCAGTGGGCAGGGGACAGCAGCCATGACACTGTTAAAGCCATTCTGCTTTCTTACACAGTTTCTGGTGGTCGCCTGCTATTGCCCTGGTTCCTTTCTTTAGTTGCCTGGAAGGATGTCTTTGCCACCAAACATGGCACCTTTCCACTGATTCTCGTCAACCGGCTGCTTTTCACTCTGCGCCACTGAACCACAAAAGCGCCTCACCACTTCACTTTGACAAGCAAGACGGCTCGCCACCATCATCAACCAATGCGCAGTGTATATAAGTAGCCTAGCAGCGCATCCGCTCGTCAGTGGGCAGGGGACAGCAGCCATGACACTGTTAAAGCCATTCTGCTTTCTTACACAGTTTCTGGTGGTCGCCTGCTATTGCCCTGGTTCCTTTCTTTAGTTGCCTGGAAGGATGTCTTTGCCACCAAACATGGCACCTTTCCACTGATTCTCGTCAACCGGCTGCTTTTCACTCTGCGCCACTGAACCACAAAAGCGCCTCACCACTTCACTTTGACAAGCAAGACGGCTCGCCATCATCATCAACCAATGCGCAGTGTATATAAGTAGCCTAGCAGCGCATCCGCTCGTCAGTGGGCAGGGGACAGCAGCCATGACACTGTTAAAGCCATTCTGCTTTCTTACACAGTTTCTGGTGGTCGCCTGCTATTGCCCTGGTTCCTTTCTTTAGTTGCCTGGAAGGATGTCTTTGCCACCAAACATGGCACCTTTCCACTGATTCTCGTCAACCGGCTGCTTTTCACTCTGCGCCACTGAACCACAAAAGCGCCTCACCACTTCACTTTGACAAGCAAGACGGCTCGCCACCATCATCAACCAATGCGCAGTGTATATAAGTAGCCTAGCAGCGCATCCGCTCGTCAGTGGGCAGGGGACAGCAGCCATGACACTGTTAAAGCCATTCTGCTTTCTTACACAGTTTCTGGTGGTCGCCTGCTATTGCCCTGGTTCCTTTCTTTAGTTGCCTGGAAGGATGTCCTTGCCACCAAACATGGCACCTTTCCACTGATTCTCGTCAACCGGCTGCTTTGCACTCTGCGCCACTGAACCACAAAAGCGCCTCACCACTTCACTTTGACAAGCAAGACGGCTCGCCTCATCATCAACCAATGCGCAGTGTATATAAGTAGCCTAGCAGCGCATCCGCTCGTCAGTGGGCAGGGGACAGCAGCCATGACAGTGTTAAAGCCATTCTGCTTTCTTACACAGTTTCTGGTGGTCGCCTGCTATTGCCCTGGTTCCTTTCTTTAGTTGCCTGGAAGGATGTCCTTGCCACCAAACATGGCACCTTTCCACTGATTCTCGTCAACCGGCTGCTTTGCACTCTGCGCCACTGAACCACAAAAGCGCCTCACCACTTCACTTTGACAAGCAAGACGGCTCGCCACCATCATCAACCAATGCGCAGTGTATATAAGTAGCCTAGCAGCGCATCCGCTCGTCAGTGGGCAGGGGACAGCAGCCATGACACTGTTAAAGCCATTCTGCTTTCTTACACAGTTTCTGGTGGTCGCCTGCTATTGCCCTGGTTCCTTTCTTTAGTTGCCTGGAAGGATGTCCTTGCCACCAAACATGGCACCTTTCCACTGATTCTCGTCAACCGGCTGCTTTGCACTCTGCGCCACTGAACCACAAAAGCGCCTCACCACTTCACTTTGACAAGCAAGACGGCTCGCCACCATCATCAACCAATGCGCAGTGTATATAAGTAGCCTAGCAGCGCATCCGCTCGTCAGTGGGCAGGGGACAGCAGCCATGACACTGTTAAAGCCATTCTGCTTTCTTACACAGTTTCTGGTGGTCGCCTGCTATTGCCCTGGTTCCTTTCTTTAGTTGCCTGGAAGGATGTCCTTGCCACCAAACATGGCACCTTTCCACTGATTCTCGTCAACCGGCTGCTTTGCACTCTGCGCCACTGAACCACAAAAGCGCCTCACCACTTCACTTTGACAAGCAAGACGGCTCGCCACCATCAATGCGCAGTGTATATAAGTAGCCTAGCAGCGCATCCGCTCGTCAGTGGGCAGGGGACAGCAGCCATGACACTGTTAAAGCCATTCTGCTTTCTTACACAGTTTCTGGTGGTCGCCTGCTATTGCCCTGGTTCCTTTCTTTAGTTGCCTGGAAGGATGTCCTTGCCACCAAACATGGCACCTTTCCACTGATTCTCGTCAACCGGCTGCTTTGCACTCTGCGCCACTGAACCACAAAAGCGCCTCACCACTTCACTTTGACAAGCAAGACGGCTCGCCACCATCATCAACCAATGCGCAGTGTATATAAGTAGCCTAGCAGCGCATCCGCTCGTCAGTGGGCAGGGGACAGCAGCCATGACAGTGTTAAAGCCATTCTGCTTTCTTACACAGTTTCTGGTGGTCGCCTGCTATTGCCCTAGTTCCTTTCTTTAGTTGCCTGGAAGGATGTCCTTGCCACCAAACATGGCACCTTTCCACTGATTCTCGTCAACCGGCTGCTTTGCACTCTGCGCCACTGAACCACAAAAGCGCCTCACCACTTCACTTTGACAAGCAAGACGGCTCGCCACCATCATCAACCAATGCGCAGTGTATATAAGTAGCCTAGCAGCGCATCCGCTCGTCAGTGGGCAGGGGACAGCAGCCATGACACTGTTAAAGTCATTCTGCTTTCTTACACAGTTTCTGGTGGTCGCCTGCTATTGGCCTGGTTCCTTTCTTTAGTTGCCTGGAAGGATGTCCTTGCCACCAAACATGGCACCTTTCCACTGATTCTCGTCAACCGGCTGCTTTGCACTCTGCGCCACTGAACCACAAAAGCGCCTCACCACTTCACTTTGACAAGCAAGAAGGCTCGCCACCATCATCACCCAATGCGCAGTGTATATAAGTAGCCTAGCAGCGCATCCGCTCGTCAGTGGGCAGGGGACAGCAGCCATGACAGTGTTAAAGCCATTCTGCTTTCTTACACAGTTTCTGGTGGTCGCCTTCTATTGCCCTGGTTCCTTTCTTTAGTTGCCTGGAAGGATGTCCTTGCCACCAAACATGGCACCTTTCCACTGATTCTCGTCAACCGGCTGCTTTGCACTCTGCGCCACTGAACCACAAAAGCGCCTCACCACTTCACTTTGACAAGCAAGACGGCTCGCCACCATCATCAACCAATGCGCAGTGTATATAAGTAGCCTAGCAGCGCATCCGCTCGTCAGTGGGCAGGGGACAGCAGCCATGACAGTGTTAAAGCCATTCTGCTTTCTTACACAGTTTCTGGTGGTCGCCTGCTATTGCCCTGGTTCCTTTCTTTAGTTGCCTGGAAGGATGTCCTTGCCACCAAACATGGCACCTTTCCACTGATTCTCGTCAACCGGCTGCTTTGCACTCTGCGCCACTGAACCACAAAAGCGCCTCACCACTTCACTTTGACAAGCAAGACGGCTCGCCATCATCATCAACCAATGCGCAGTGTATATAAGTAGCCTAGCAGCGCATCCGCTCGTCAGTGGGCAGGGGACAGCAGCCATGACACTGTTAAAGCCATTCTGCTTTCTTACACAGTTTCTGGTGGTCGCCTGCTATTGCCCTGGTTCCTTTCTTTAGTTGCCTGGAAGGATGTCCTTGCCACCAAACATGGCACCTTTCCACTGATTCTCGTCAACCGGCTGCTTTGCACTCTGCGCCACTGAACCACAAAAGCGCCTCACCACTTCACTTTGACAAGCAAGAAGGCTCGCCACCATCATCACCCAATGCGCAGTGTATATAAGTAGCCTAGCAGCGCATCCGCTCGTCAGTGGGCAGGGGACAGCAGCCATGACACTGTTAAAGCCATTCTGCTTTCTTACACAGTTTCTGGTGGTCGCCTGCTATTGCCCTGGTTCCTTTCTTTAGTTGCCTGGAAGGATGTCCTTGCCACCAAACATGGCACCTTTCCACTGATTCTCGTCAACCGGCTGCTTTGCACTCTGCGCCACTGAACCACAAAAGCGCCTCACCACTTCACTTTGACAAGCAAGACGGCTCGCCAGCATCATCAACCAATGCGCAGTGTATATAAGTAGCCTAGCAGCGCATCCGCTCGTCAGTGGGCAGGGGACAGCAGCCATGACACTGTTAAAGCCATTCTGCTTTCTTACACAGTTTCTGGTGGTCGCCTGCTATTGCCCTGGTTCCTTTCTTTAGTTGCCTGGAAGGATGTCCTTGCCACCAAACATGGCACCTTTCCACTGATTCTCGTCAACCGGCTGCTTTGCACTCTGCGCCACTGAACCACAAAAGCGCCTCACCACTTCACTTTGACAAGCAAGAAGGCTCGCCACCATCATCACCCAATGCGCAGTGTATATAAGTAGCCTAGCAGCGCATCCGCTCGTCAGTGGGCAGGGGACAGCAGCCATGACACTGTTAAAGCCATTCTGCTTTCTTACACAGCTTCTGGTGGTCGCCTGCTATTGCCCTGGTTCCTTTCTTTAGTTGCCTGGAAGGATGTCCTTGCCACCAAACATGGCACCTTTCCACTGATTCTCGTCAACCGGCTGCTTTGCACTCTGCGCCACTGAACCACAAAAGCGCCTCACCACTTCACTTTGACAAGCAAGACGGCTCGCCACCATCATCAACCAATGCGCAGTGTATATAAGTAGCCTAGCAGCGCATCCGCTCGTCAGTGGGCAGGGGACAGCAGCCATGACACTGTTAAAGCCATTCTGCTTTCTTACACAGCTTCTGGTGGTCGCCTGCTATTGTCCTGGTTCCTTTCTTTAGTTGCCTGGAAGGATGTCCTTGCCACCAAACATGGCACCTTTCCACTGATTCTCGTCAACCGGCTGCTTTGCACTCTGCGCCACTGAACCACAAAAGCGCCTCACCACTTCACTTTGACAAGCAAGAAGGCTCGCCACCATCATCAACCAATGCGCAGTGTATATAAGTAGCCTAGCAGCGCATCCGCTCGTCAGTGGGCAGGGGACAGCAGCCATGACACTGTTAAAGCCATTCTGCTTTCTTACACAGCTTCTGGTGGTCGCCTGCTATTGCCCTGGTTCCTTTCTTTAGTTGCCTGGAAGGATGTCCTTGCCACCAAACATGGCACCTTTCCACTGATTCTCGTCAACCGGCTGCTTTGCACTCTGCGCCACTGAACCACAAAAGCGCCTCACCACTTCACTTTGACAAGCAAGACGGCTCGCCACCATCATCACCCAATGCGCAGTGTATATAAGTAGCCTAGCAGCGCATCCGCTCGTCAGTGGGCAGGGGACAGCAGCCATGACACTGTTAAAGCCATTCTGCTTTCTTACACAGCTTCTGGTGGTCGCCTGCTATTGCCCTGGTTCCTTTCTTTAGTTGCCTGGAAGGATGTCCTTGCCACCAAACATGGCACCTTTCCACTGATTCTCGTCAACCGGCTGCTTTGCACTCTGCGCCACTGAACCACAAAAGCGCCTCACCACTTCACTTTGACAAGCAAGAAGGCTCGCCACCATCATCACCCAATGCGCAGTGTATATAAGTAGCCTAGCAGCGCATCCGCTCGTCAGTGGGCAGGGGACAGCAGCCATGACACTGTTAAAGCCATTCTGCTTTCTTACACAGCTTCTGGTGGTCGCCTGCTATTGCCCTGGTTCCTTTCTTTAGTTGCCTGGAAGGATGTCCTTGCCACCAAACATGGCACCTTTCCACTGATTCTCGTCAACCGGCTGCTTTGCACTCTGCGCCACTGAACCACAAAAGCGCCTCACCACTTCACTTTGACAAGCAAGACGGCTCGCCACCATCATCAACCAATGCGCAGTGTATATAAGTAGCCTAGCAGCGCATCCGCTCGTCAGTGGGCAGGGGACAGCAGCCATGACACTGTTAAAGCCATTCTGCTTTCTTACACAGCTTCTGGTGGTCGCCTGCTATTGCCCTGGTTCCTTTCTTTAGTTGCCTGGAAGGATGTCCTTGCCACCAAACATGGCACCTTTCCACTGATTTTCGTCAACCGGCTGCTTTGCACTCTGCGCCACTGAACCACAAAAGCGCCTCACCACTTCACTTTGACAAGCAAGACGGCTGGCCTCATCATCAACCAATGCGCAGTGTATATAAGTAGCCTAGCAGCGCATCCGCTCGTCAGTGGGCAGGGGACAGCAGCCATGACACTGTTAAAGCCATTCTGCTTTCTTACACAGTTTCTGGTGGTCGCCTGCTATTGCCCTGGTTCCTTTCTTTAGTTGCCTGGAAGGATGCCCTTGCCACCAAACATGGCACCTTTCCACTGATTCTCGTCAACCGGCTGCTTTGCACTCTGCGCCACTGAACCACAAAAGCGCCTCACCACTTCACTTTGACAAGCAAGACGGCTCGCCACCATCATCAACCAATGCGCAGTGTATATAAGTAGCCTAGCAGCGCATCCGCTCGTCAGTGGGCAGGGGACAGCAGCCATGACAGTGTTAAAGCCATTCTGCTTTCTTACACAGTTTCTGGTGGTCGCCTGCTATTGCCCTGGTTCCTTTCTTTAGTTGCCTGGAAGGATGCCCTTGCCACCAAACATGGCACCTTTCCACTGATTCTCGTCAACCGGCTGCTTTGCACTCTGCGCCACTGAACCACAAAAGCGCCTCACCACTTCACTTTGACAAGCAAGACGGCTCGCCACCATCATCAACCAATGCGCAGTGTATATAAGTAGCCTAGCAGCGCATCCGCTCGTCAGTGGGCAGGGGACAGCAGCCATGACAGTGTTAAAGCCATTCTGCTTTCTTACACAGTTTCTGGTGGTCGCCTGCTATTGCCCTGGTTCCTTTCTTTAGTTGCCTGGAAGGATGTCCTTGCCACCAAACATGGCACCTTTCCACTGATTCTCGTCAACCGGCTGCTTTGCACTCTGCGCCACTGAACCACAAAAGCGCCTCACCACTTCACTTTGACAAGCAAGACGGCTCGCCACCATCATCAACCAATGCGCAGTGTATATAAGTAGCCTAGCAGCGCATCCGCTCGTCAGTGGGCAGGGGACAGCAGCCATGACAGTGTTAAAGCCATTCTGCTTTCTTACACAGTTTCTGGTGGTCGCCTGCTATTGCCCTGGTTCCTTTCTTTAGTTGCCTGGAAGGATGCCCTTGCCACCAAACATGGCACCTTTCCACTGATTCTCGTCAACCGGCTGCTTTGCACTCTGCGCCACTGAACCACAAAAGCGCCTCACCACTTCACTTTGACAAGCAAGACGGCTCGCCACCATCATCAACCAATGCGCAGTGTATATAAGTAGCCTAGCAGCGCATCCGCTCGTCAGTGGGCAGGGGACAGCAGCCATGACACTGTTAAAGCCATTCTGCTTTCTTACACAGTTTCTAGTGGTCGCCTGCTATTGCCCTGGTTCCTTTCTTTAGTTGCCTGGAAGGATGTCCTTGCCACCAAACATGGCACCTTTCCACTGATTCTCGTCAACCGGCTGCTTTGCACTCTGCGCCACTGAACCACAAAAGCGCCTCACCACTTCACTTTGACAAGCAAGACGGCTGGCCTCATCATCAACCAATGCGCAGTGTATATAAGTAGCCTAGCAGCGCATCCGCTCGTCAGTGGGCAGGGGACAGCAGCCATGACACTGTTAAAGCCATTCTGCTTTCTTACACAGTTTCTGGTGGTCGCCTGCTATTGCCCTGGTTCCTTTCTTTAGTTGCCTGGAAGGATGCCCTTGCCACCAAACATGGCACCTTTCCACTGATTCTCGTCAACCGGCTGCTTTGCACTCTGCGCCACTGAACCACAAAAGCGCCTCACCACTTCACTTTGACAAGCAAGACGGCTCGCCACCATCATCAACCAATGCGCAGTGTATATAAGTAGCCTAGCAGCGCATCCGCTCGTCAGTGGGCAGGGGACAGCAGCCATGACAGTGTTAAAGCCATTCTGCTTTCTTACACAGTTTCTGGTGGTCGCCTGCTATTGCCCTGGTTCCTTTCTTTAGTTGCCTGGAAGGATGCCCTTGCCACCAAACATGGCACCTTTCCACTGATTCTCGTCAACCGGCTGCTTTGCACTCTGCGCCACTGAACCACAAAAGCGCCTCACCACTTCACTTTGACAAGCAAGACGGCTCGCCACCATCATCAACCAGTGCGCAGTGTATATAAGTAGCCTAGCAGCGCATCCGCTCGTCAGTGGGCAGGGGACAGCAGCCATGACAGTGTTAAAGCCATTCTGCTTTCTTACACAGTTTCTGGTGGTCGCCTGCTATTGCCCTGGTTCCTTTCTTTAGTTGCCTGGAAGGATGCCCTTGCCACCAAACATGGCACCTTTCCACTGATTCTCGTCAACCGGCTGCTTTGCACTCTGCGCCACTGAACCACAAAAGCGCCTCACCACTTCACTTTGACAAGCAAGACGGCTCGCCACCATCATCAACCAATGCGCAGTGTATATAAGTAGCCTAGCAGCGCATCCGCTCGTCGGTGGGCAGGGGACAGCAGCCATGACAGTGTTAAAGCCATTCTGCTTTCTTACACAGTTTCTGGTGGTCGCCTGCTATTGCCCTGGTTCCTTTCTTTAGTTGCCTGGAAGGATGCCCTTGCCACCAAACATGGCACCTTTCCACTGATTCTCGTCAACCGGCTGCTTTGCACTCTGCGCCACTGAACCACAAAAGCGCCTCACCACTTCACTTTGACAAGCAAGACGGCTCGCCACCATCATCAACCAGTGCGCAGTGTATATAAGTAGCCTAGCAGCGCATCCGCTCGTCAGTGGGCAGGGGACAGCAGCCATGACACTGTTAAAGCCATTCTGCTTTCTTACACAGTTTCTGGTGGTCGCCTGCTATTGCCCTGGTTCCTTTCTTGAGTGGCCTGGAAGGATGTCCTTGCCACCAAACATGGCACCTTTGCACTGATTCTCGTCAACCGGCTGCTTTGCACTCTGCGCCACTGAACCACAAAAGCGCCTCACCACTTCACTTTGACAAGCAAGACGGCTCGCCACCATCATCAACCAATGCGCAGTGTATATAAGTAGCCTAGCAGCGCATCCGCTCGTCAGTGGGCAGGGGACAGCAGCCATGACACTGTTAAAGCCATTCTGCTTTCTTACACAGTTTCTGGTGGTCGCCTGCTATTGCCCTGGTTCCTTTCTTGAGTGGCCTGGAAGGATGTCCTTGCCACCAAACATGGCACCTTTCCACTGATTCTCGTCAACCGGCTGCTTTGCACTCTGCGCCACTGAACCACAAAAGCGCCTCACCACTTCACTTTGACAAGCAAGACGGCTCGCCACCATCATCAACCAATGCGCAGTGTATATAAGTAGCCTAGCAGCGCATCCGCTCGTCAGTGGGCAGGGGACAGCAGCCATGACACTGTTAAAGCCATTCTGCTTTCTTACACAGTTTCTGGTGGTCGCCTGCTATTGCCCTGGTTCCTTTCTTGAGTGGCCTGGAAGGATGTCCTTGCCACCAAACATGGCACCTTTCCACTGATTCTCGTCAACCGGCTGCTTTGCACTCTGCGCCACTGAACCACAAAAGCGCCTCACCACTTCACTTTGACAAGCAAGACGGCTCGCCACCATCATCAACCAATGCGCAGTGTATATAAGTAGCCTAGCAGCGCATCCGCTCGTCAGTGGGCAGGGGACAGCAGCCATGACACTGTTAAAGCCATTCTGCTTTCTTACACAGTTTCTGGTGGTCGCCTGCTATTGCCCTGGTTCCTTTCTTTAGTTGCCTGGAAGGATGTCCTTGCCACCAAACATGGCACCTTTCCACTGATTCTCGTCAACCGGCTGCTTTGCACTCTGCGCCACTGAACCACAAAAGCGCCTCACCACTTCACTTTGACAAGCAAGACGGCTCGCCACCATCATCAACCAATGCGCAGTGTATATAAGTAGCCTAGCAGCGCATCCGCTCGTCAGTGGGCAGGGGACAGCAGCCATGACACTGTTAAAGCCATTCTGCTTTCTTACACAGTTTCTGGTGGTCGCCTGCTATTGCCCTGGTTCCTTTCTTGAGTGGCCTGGAAGGATGTCCTTGCCACCAAACATGGCACCTTTCCACTGATTCTCGTCAACCGGCTGCTTTGCACTCTGCGCCACTGAACCACAAAAGCGCCTCACCACTTCACTTTGACAAGCAAGACGGCTCGCCACCATCATCAACCAATGCGCAGTGTATATAAGTAGCCTAGCAGCGCATCCGCTCGTCAGTGGGCAGGGGACAGCAGCCATGACACTGTTAAAGCCATTCTGCTTTCTTACACAGTTTCTGGTGGTCGCCTGCTATTGCCCTGGTTCCTTTCTTTAGTTGCCTGGAAGGATGTCCTTGCCACCAAACATGGCACCTTTCCACTGATTCTCGTCAACCGGCTGCTTTGCACTCTGCGCCACTGAACCACAAAAGCGCCTCACCACTTCACTTTGACAAGCAAGACGGCTCGCCACCATCATCAACCAATGCGCAGTGTATATAAGTAGCCTAGCAGCGCATCCGCTCGTCAGTGGGCAGGGGACAGCAGCCATGACACTGTTAAAGCCATTCTGCTTTCTTACACAGTTTCTGGTGGTCGCCTGCTATTGCCCTGGTTCCTTTCTTTAGTTGCCTGGAAGGATGTCCTTGCCACCAAACATGGCACCTTTCCACTGATTCTCGTCAACCGGCTGCTTTGCACTCTGCGCCACTGAACCACAAAAGCGCCTCACCACTTCACTTTGACAAGCAAGACGGCTCGCCACCATCATCAACCAATGCGCAGTGTATATAAGTAGCCTAGCAGCGCATCCGCTCGTCAGTGGGCAGGGGACAGCAGCCATGACACTGTTAAAGCCATTCTGCTTTCTTACACAGTTTCTGGTGGTCGCCTGCTATTGCCCTGGTTCCTTTCTTGAGTGGCCTGGAAGGATGTCCTTGCCACCAAACATGGCACCTTTCCACTGATTCTCGTCAACCGGCTGCTTTGCACTCTGCGCCACTGAACCACAAAAGCGCCTCACCACTTCACTTTGACAAGCAAGACGGCTCGCCACCATCATCAACCAATGCGCAGTGTATATAAGTAGCCTAGCAGCGCATCCGCTCGTCAGTGGGCAGGGGACAGCAGCCATGACACTGTTAAAGCCATTCTGCTTTCTTACACAGTTTCTGGTGGTCGCCTGCTATTGCCCTGGTTCCTTTCTTTAGTTGCCTGGAAGGATGCCCTTGCCACCAAACATGGCACCTTTCCACTGATTCTCGTCAACCGGCTGCTTTGCACTCTGCGCCACTGAACCACAAAAGCGCCTCACCACTTCACTTTGACAAGCAAGACGGCTCGCCACCATCATCAACCAATGCGCAGTGTATATAAGTAGCCTAGCAGCGCATCCGCTCGTCAGTGGGCAGGGGACAGCAGCCATGACAGTGTTAAAGCCATTCTGCTTTCTTACACAGTTTCTGGTGGTCGCCTGCTATTGCCCTGGTTCCTTTCTTTAGTTGCCTGGAAGGATGTCCTTGCCACCAAACATGGCACCTTTCCACTGATTCTCGTCAACCGGCTGCTTTGCACTCTGCGCCACTGAACCACAAAAGCGCCTCACCACTTCACTTTGACAAGCAAGACGGCTCGCCACCATCATCAACCAATGCGCAGTGTATATAAGTAGCCTAGCAGCGCATCCGCTCGTCAGTGGGCAGGGGACAGCAGCCATGACACTGTTAAAGTCATTCTGCTTTCTTACACAGTTTCTGGTGGTCGCCTGCTATTGGCCTGGTTCCTTTCTTTAGTTGCCTGGAAGGATGTCCTTGCCACCAAACATGGCACCTTTCCACTGATTCTCGTCAACCGGCTGCTTTGCACTCTGCGCCACTGAACCACAAAAGCGCCTCACCACTTCACTTTGACAAGCAAGAAGGCTCGCCACCATCATCACCCAATGCGCAGTGTATATAAGTAGCCTAGCAGCGCATCCGCTCGTCAGTGGGCAGGGGACAGCAGCCATGACAGTGTTAAAGCCATTCTGCTTTCTTACACAGTTTCTGGTGGTCGCCTGCTATTGCCCTGGTTCCTTTCTTTAGTTGCCTGGAAGGATGTCCTTGCCACCAAACATGGCACCTTTCCACTGATTCTCGTCAACCGGCTGCTTTGCACTCTGCGCCACTGAACCACAAAAGCGCCTCACCACTTCACTTTGACAAGCAAGACGGCTCGCCACCATCATCAACCAATGCGCAGTGTATATAAGTAGCCTAGCAGCGCATCCGCTCGTCAGTGGGCAGGGGACAGCAGCCATGACAGTGTTAAAGCCATTCTGCTTTCTTACACAGTTTCTGGTGGTCGCCTGCTATTGCCCTGGTTCCTTTCTTTAGTTGCCTGGAAGGATGTCCTTGCCACCAAACATGGCACCTTTCCACTGATTCTCGTCAACCGGCTGCTTTGCACTCTGCGCCACTGAACCACAAAAGCGCCTCACCACTTCACTTTGACAAGCAAGACGGCTCGCCATCATCATCAACCAATGCGCAGTGTATATAAGTAGCCTAGCAGCGCATCCGCTCGTCAGTGGGCAGGGGACAGCAGCCATGACACTGTTAAAGCCATTCTGCTTTCTTACACAGTTTCTGGTGGTCGCCTGCTATTGCCCTGGTTCCTTTCTTTAGTTGCCTGGAAGGATGTCCTTGCCACCAAACATGGCACCTTTCCACTGATTCTCGTCAACCGGCTGCTTTGCACTCTGCGCCACTGAACCACAAAAGCGCCTCACCACTTCACTTTGACAAGCAAGAAGGCTCGCCACCATCATCACCCAATGCGCAGTGTATATAAGTAGCCTAGCAGCGCATCCGCTCGTCAGTGGGCAGGGGACAGCAGCCATGACACTGTTAAAGCCATTCTGCTTTCTTACACAGTTTCTGGTGGTCGCCTGCTATTGCCCTGGTTCCTTTCTTTAGTTGCCTGGAAGGATGTCCTTGCCACCAAACATGGCACCTTTCCACTGATTCTCGTCAACCGGCTGCTTTGCACTCTGCGCCACTGAACCACAAAAGCGCCTCACCACTTCACTTTGACAAGCAAGACGGCTCGCCAGCATCATCAACCAATGCGCAGTGTATATAAGTAGCCTAGCAGCGCATCCGCTCGTCAGTGGGCAGGGGACAGCAGCCATGACACTGTTAAAGCCATTCTGCTTTCTTACACAGTTTCTGGTGGTCGCCTGCTATTGCCCTGGTTCCTTTCTTTAGTTGCCTGGAAGGATGTCCTTGCCACCAAACATGGCACCTTTCCACTGATTCTCGTCAACCGGCTGCTTTGCACTCTGCGCCACTGAACCACAAAAGCGCCTCACCACTTCACTTTGACAAGCAAGAAGGCTCGCCACCATCATCACCCAATGCGCAGTGTATATAAGTAGCCTAGCAGCGCATCCGCTCGTCAGTGGGCAGGGGACAGCAGCCATGACACTGTTAAAGCCATTCTGCTTTCTTACACAGCTTCTGGTGGTCGCCTGCTATTGCCCTGGTTCCTTTCTTTAGTTGCCTGGAAGGATGTCCTTGCCACCAAACATGGCACCTTTCCACTGATTCTCGTCAACCGGCTGCTTTGCACTCTGCGCCACTGAACCACAAAAGCGCCTCACCACTTCACTTTGACAAGCAAGACGGCTCGCCACCATCATCAACCAATGCGCAGTGTATATAAGTAGCCTAGCAGCGCATCCGCTCGTCAGTGGGCAGGGGACAGCAGCCATGACACTGTTAAAGCCATTCTGCTTTCTTACACAGCTTCTGGTGGTCGCCTGCTATTGCCCTGGTTCCTTTCTTTAGTTGCCTGGAAGGATGTCCTTGCCACCAAACATGGCACCTTTCCACTGATTCTCGTCAACCGGCTGCTTTGCACTCTGCGCCACTGAACCACAAAAGCGCCTCACCACTTCACTTTGACAAGCAAGAAGGCTCGCCACCATCATCAACCAATGCGCAGTGTATATAAGTAGCCTAGCAGCGCATCCGCTCGTCAGTGGGCAGGGGACAGCAGCCATGACACTGTTAAAGCCATTCTGCTTTCTTACACAGCTTCTGGTGGTCGCCTGCTATTGCCCTGGTTCCTTTCTTTAGTTGCCTGGAAGGATGTCCTTGCCACCAAACATGGCACCTTTCCACTGATTCTCGTCAACCGGCTGCTTTGCACTCTGCGCCACTGAACCACAAAAGCGCCTCACCACTTCACTTTGACAAGCAAGAAGGCTCGCCACCATCATCACCCAATGCGCAGTGTATATAAGTAGCCTAGCAGCGCATCCGCTCGTCAGTGGGCAGGGGACAGCAGCCATGACACTGTTAAAGCCATTCTGCTTTCTTACACAGCTTCTGGTGGTCGCCTGCTATTGCCCTGGTTCCTTTCTTTAGTTGCCTGGAAGGATGTCCTTGCCACCAAACATGGCACCTTTCCACTGATTCTCGTCAACCGGCTGCTTTGCACTCTGCGCCACTGAACCACAAAAGCGCCTCACCACTTCACTTTGACAAGCAAGACGGCTCGCCACCATCATCAACCAATGCGCAGTGTATATAAGTAGCCTAGCAGCGCATCCGCTCGTCAGTGGGCAGGGGACAGCAGCCATGACACTGTTAAAGCCATTCTGCTTTCTTACACAGCTTCTGGTGGTCGCCTGCTATTGCCCTGGTTCCTTTCTTTAGTTGCCTGGAAGGATGTCCTTGCCACCAAACATGGCACCTTTCCACTGATTTTCGTCAACCGGCTGCTTTGCACTCTGCGCCACTGAACCACAAAAGCGCCTCACCACTTCACTTTGACAAGCAAGACGGCTGGCCTCATCATCAACCAATACGCAGTGTATATAAGTAGCCTAGCAGCGCATCCGCTCGTCAGTGGGCAGGGGACAGCAGCCATGACGCAGTTAAAGCCATTCTGCTTTCTTACACAGTTTCTGGTGGTCGCCTGCTATTGCCCTGGTTCCTTTCTTTAGTTGCCTGGAAGGATGTCCTTGCCACCAAACATGGCACCTTTCCACTTATTCTCGTCAACCAGCTGCTTTGCACTCTGCGCCACTGAACCAAAAAAGCGCCTCACCACTTCACTTTGACAAGCAAGACGGCTCGCCACCATCATCAACCAATGCGCAGTGTATATAAGTAGCCTAGCAGCGCATCCGCTCGTCAGTGGGCAGGGGACAGCAGCCATGACGCAGTTAAAGCCATTCTGCTTTCTTACACAGTTTCTGGTGGTCGCCTGCTATTGCCCTGGTTCCTTTCTTTAGTTGCCTGGAAGGATGTCCTTGCCACCAAACATGGCACCTTTCCACTGATTCTCGTCAACCGGCTGCTTTGCACTCTGCTCCACTGAACCACAAAAGCGCCTCACCACTTCACTTTGACAAGCAAGACGGCTCGCCACCATCATCAACCAATGCGCAGTGTATATAAGTAGCCTAGCAGCGCATCCGCTCGTCAGTGGGCAGGGGACAGCAGCCATGACACTGTTAAAGCCATTCTGCTTTCTTACACAGTTTCTGGTGGTCGCCTGCTATTGCCCTGGTTCCTTTCTTTAGTTGCCTGGAAGGATGTCCTTGCCACCAAACATGGCACCTTTCCACTTATTCTCGTCAACCAGCTGCATTGCACTCTGCGCCACTGAACCACAAAAGCGCCTCACCACTTCACTTTGACAAGCAAGACGGCTCGCCACCATCATCAACCAATGCGCAGTGTATATAAGTAGCCTAGCAGCGCATCCGCTCGTCAGTGGGCAGGGGACAGCAGCCATGACGCAGTTAAAGCCATTCTGCTTTCTTACACAGTTTCTGGTGGTCGCCTGCTATTGCCCTGGTTCCTTTCTTTAGTTGCCTGGAAGGATGTCCTTGCCACCAAACATGGCACCTTTCCACTGATTCTCGTCAACCGGCTGCTTTGCACTCTGCTCCACTGAACCACAAAAGCGCCTCACCACTTCACTTTGACAAGCAAGACGGCTCGCCACCATCATCAACCAATGCGCAGTGTATATAAGTAGCCTAGCAGCGCATCCGCTCGTCAGTGGGCAGGGGACAGCAGCCATGACACTGTTAAAGCCATTCTGCTTTCTTACACAGTTTCTGGTGGTCGCCTGCTATTGCCCTGGTTCCTTTCTTTAGTTGCCTGGAAGGATGTCCTTGCCACCAAACATGGCACCTTTCCACTTATTCTCGTCAACCAGCTTCATTGCACTCTGCGCCACTGAACCACAAAAGCGCCTCACCACTTCACTTTGACAAGCAAGACGGCTCGCCTCATCATCAACCAATGCGCAGTGTATATAAGTAGCCTAGCAGCGCATCCGCTCGTCAGTGGGCAGGGGACAGCAGCCATGACACTGTTAAAGCCATTCTGCTTTCTTACACAGTTTCTGGTGGTCGCCTGCTATTGCCCTGGTTCCTTTCTTTAGTTGCCTGGAAGGATGTCCTTGCCACCAAACATGGCACCTTTCCACTGATTCTCGTCAACCGGCTGCATTGCACTCTGCGCCACTGAACCACAAAAGCGCCTCACCACTTCACTTTGACAAGCAAGACGGCTCGCCACCATCATCAACCAATGCGCAGTGTATATAAGTAGCCTAGCAGCGCATCCGCTCGTCAGTGGGCAGGGGACAGCAGCCATGACGCAGTTAAAGCCATTCTGCTTTCTTACACAGTTTCTGGTGGTCGCCTGCTATTGCCCTGGTTCCTTTCTTTAGTTGCCTGGAAGGATGTCCTTGCCACCAAACATGGCACCTTTCCACTTATTCTCGTCAACCAGCTGCTTTGCACTCTGCGCCACTGAACCAAAAAAGCGCCTCACCACTTCACTTTGACAAGCAAGACGGCTCGCCACCATCATCAACCAATGCGCAGTGTATATAAGTAGCCTAGCAGCGCATCCGCTCGTCAGTGGGCAGGGGACAGCAGCCATGACGCAGTTAAAGCCATTCTGCTTTCTTACACAGTTTCTGGTGGTCGCCTGCTATTGCCCTGGTTCCTTTCTTTAGTTGCCTGGAAGGATGTCCTTGCCACCAAACATGGCACCTTTCCACTTATTCTCGTCAACCAGCTGCATTGCACTCTGCGCCACTGAACCACAAAAGCGCCTCACCACTTCACTTTGACAAGCAAGACGGCTCGCCTCATCATCAACCAATGCGCAGTGTATATAAGTAGCCTAGCAGCGCATCCGCTCGTCAGTGGGCAGGGGACAGCAGCCATGACACTGTTAAAGCCATTCTGCTTTCTTACACAGTTTCTGGTGGTCGCCTGCTATTGCCCTGGTTCCTTTCTTTAGTTGCCTGGAAGGATGTCCTTGCCACCAAACATGGCACCTTTCCACTGATTCTCGTCAACCGGCTGCTTTGCACTCTGCTCCACTGAACCACAAAAGCGCCTCACCACTTCACTTTGACAAGCAAGACGGCTCGCCACCATCATCAACCAATGCGCAGTGTATATAAGTAGCCTAGCAGCGCATCCGCTCGTCAGTGGGCAGGGGACAGCAGCCATGACACTGTTAAAGCCATTCTGCTTTCTTACACAGTTTCTGGTGGTCGCCTGCTATTGCCCTGGTTCCTTTCTTTAGTTGCCTGGAAGGATGTCCTTGCCACCAAACATGGCACCTTTCCACTTATTCTCGTCAACCAGCTGCATTGCACTCTGCGCCACTGAACCACAAAAGCGCCTCACCACTTCACTTTGACAAGCAAGACGGCTCGCCACCATCATCAACCAATGCGCAGTGTATATAAGTAGCCTAGCAGCGCATCCGCTCGTCAGTGGGCAGGGGACAGCAGCCATGACACTGTTAAAGCCATTCTGCTTTCTTACACAGCTTCTGGTGGTCGCCTGCTATTGCCCTGGTTCCTTTCTTTAGTTGCCTGGAAGGATGTCCTTGCCACCAAACATGGCACCTTTCCACTGATTTTCGTCAACCGGCTGCTTTGCACTCTGCGCCACTGAACCACAAAAGCGCCTCACCACTTCACTTTGACAAGCAAGACGGCTCGCCACCATCATCAACCAATGCGCAGTGTATATAAGTAGCCTAGCAGCGCATCCGCTCGTCAGTGGGCAGGGGACAGCAGCCATGACGCAGTTAAAGCCATTCTGCTTTCTTACACAGTTTCTGGTGGTCGCCTGCTATTGCCCTGGTTCCTTTCTTTAGTTGCCTGGAAGGATGTCCTTGCCACCAAACATGGCACCTTTCCACTTATTCTCGTCAACCAGCTGCTTTGCACTCTGCGCCACTGAACCAAAAAAGCGCCTCACCACTTCACTTTGACAAGCAAGACGGCTCGCCACCATCATCAACCAATGCGCAGTGTATATAAGTAGCCTAGCAGCGCATCCGCTCGTCAGTGGGCAGGGGACAGCAGCCATGACAGTGTTAAAGCCATTCTGCTTTCTTACACAGTTTCTGGTGGTCGCCTGCTATTGCCCTGGTTCCTTTCTTTAGTTGCCTGGAAGGATGTCCTTGCCACCAAACATGGCACCTTTCCACTGATTCTCGTCAACCGGCTGCTTTGCACTCTGCGCCACTGAACCACAAAAGCGCCTCACCACTTCACTTTGACAAGCAAGACGGCTCGCCACCATCATCAACCAATGCGCAGTGTATATAAGTAGCCTAGCAGCGCATCCGCTCGTCAGTGGGCAGGGGACAGCAGCCATGACAGTGTTAAAGCCATTCTGCTTTCTTACACAGTTTCTGGTGGTCGCCTGCTATTGCCCTGGTTCCTTTCTTTAGTTGCCTGGAAGGATGCCCTTGCCACCAAACATGGCACCTTTCCACTGATTCTCGTCAACCGGCTGCTTTGCACTCTGCGCCACTGAACCACAAAAGCGCCTCACCACTTCACTTTGACAAGCAAGACGGCTCGCCACCATCATCAACCAATGCGCAGTGTATATAAGTAGCCTAGCAGCGCATCCGCTCGTCAGTGGGCAGGGGACAGCAGCCATGACACTGTTAAAGCCATTCTGCTTTCTTACACAGTTTCTAGTGGTCGCCTGCTATTGCCCTGGTTCCTTTCTTTAGTTGCCTGGAAGGATGTCCTTGCCACCAAACATGGCACCTTTCCACTGATTCTCGTCAACCGGCTGCTTTGCACTCTGCGCCACTGAACCACAAAAGCGCCTCACCACTTCACTTTGACAAGCAAGACGGCTGGCCTCATCATCAACCAATGCGCAGTGTATATAAGTAGCCTAGCAGCGCATCCGCTCGTCAGTGGGCAGGGGACAGCAGCCATGACACTGTTAAAGCCATTCTGCTTTCTTACACAGTTTCTGGTGGTCGCCTGCTATTGCCCTGGTTCCTTTCTTTAGTTGCCTGGAAGGATGCCCTTGCCACCAAACATGGCACCTTTCCACTGATTCTCGTCAACCGGCTGCTTTGCACTCTGCGCCACTGAACCACAAAAGCGCCTCACCACTTCACTTTGACAAGCAAGACGGCTCGCCACCATCATCAACCAATGCGCAGTGTATATAAGTAGCCTAGCAGCGCATCCGCTCGTCAGTGGGCAGGGGACAGCAGCCATGACAGTGTTAAAGCCATTCTGCTTTCTTACACAGTTTCTGGTGGTCGCCTGCTATTGCCCTGGTTCCTTTCTTTAGTTGCCTGGAAGGATGCCCTTGCCACCAAACATGGCACCTTTCCACTGATTCTCGTCAACCGGCTGCTTTGCACTCTGCGCCACTGAACCACAAAAGCGCCTCACCACTTCACTTTGACAAGCAAGACGGCTCGCCACCATCATCAACCAATGCGCAGTGTATATAAGTAGCCTAGCAGCGCATCCGCTCGTCAGTGGGCAGGGGACAGCAGCCATGACAGTGTTAAAGCCATTCTGCTTTCTTACACAGTTTCTGGTGGTCGCCTGCTATTGCCCTGGTTCCTTTCTTTAGTTGCCTGGAAGGATGTCCTTGCCACCAAACATGGCACCTTTCCACTGATTCTCGTCAACCGGCTGCTTTGCACTCTGCGCCACTGAACCACAAAAGCGCCTCACCACTTCACTTTGACAAGCAAGACGGCTCGCCACCATCATCAACCAATGCGCAGTATATATAAGTAGCCTAGCAGCGCATCCGCTCGTCAGTGGGCAGGGGACAGCAGCCATGACACTGTTAAAGCCATTCTGCTTTCTTACACAGTTTCTAGTGGTCGCCTGCTATTGCCCTGGTTCCTTTCTTTAGTTGCCTGGAAGGATGTCCTTGCCACCAAACATGGCACCTTTCCACTGATTCTCGTCAACCGGCTGCTTTGCACTCTGCGCCACTGAACCACAAAAGCGCCTCACCACTTCACTTTGACAAGCAAGACGGCTCGCCACCATCATCAACCAATGCGCAGTGTATATAAGTAGCCTAGCAGCGCATCCGCTCGTCAGTGGGCAGGGGACAGCAGCCATGACAGTGTTAAAGCCATTCTGCTTTCTTACACAGTTTCTGGTGGTCGCCTGCTATTGCCCTGGTTCCTTTCTTTAGTTGCCTGGAAGGATGTCCTTGCCACCAAACATGGCACCTTTCCACTGATTCTCGTCAACCGGCTGCTTTGCACTCTGCGCCACTGAACCACAAAAGCGCCTCACCACTTCACTTTGACAAGCAAGACGGCTCGCCACCATCATCAACCAATGCGCAGTGTATATAAGTAGCCTAGCAGCGCATCCGCTCGTCAGTGGGCAGGGGACAGCAGCCATGACACTGTTAAAGCCATTCTGCTTTCTTACACAGTTTCTGGTGGTCGCCTGCTATTGCCCTGGTTCCTTTCTTGAGTGGCCTGGAAGGATGTCCTTGCCACCAAACATGGCACCTTTGCACTGATTCTCGTCAACCGGCTGCTTTGCACTCTGCGCCACTGAACCACAAAAGCGCCTCACCACTTCACTTTGACAAGCAAGACGGCTCGCCACCATCATCAACCAATGCGCAGTGTATATAAGTAGCCTAGCAGCGCATCCGCTCGTCAGTGGGCAGGGGACAGCAGCCATGACACTGTTAAAGCCATTCTGCTTTCTTACACAGTTTCTGGTGGTCGCCTGCTATTGCCCTGGTTCCTTTCTTGAGTGGCCTGGAAGGATGTCCTTGCCACCAAACATGGCACCTTTCCACTGATTCTCGTCAACCGGCTGCTTTGCACTCTGCGCCACTGAACCACAAAAGCGCCTCACCACTTCACTTTGACAAGCAAGACGGCTCGCCACCATCATCAACCAATGCGCAGTGTATATAAGTAGCCTAGCAGCGCATCCGCTCGTCAGTGGGCAGGGGACAGCAGCCATGACACTGTTAAAGCCATTCTGCTTTCTTACACAGTTTCTGGTGGTCGCCTGCTATTGCCCTGGTTCCTTTCTTGAGTGGCCTGGAAGGATGTCCTTGCCACCAAACATGGCACCTTTCCACTGATTCTCGTCAACCGGCTGCTTTGCACTCTGCGCCACTGAACCACAAAAGCGCCTCACCACTTCACTTTGACAAGCAAGACGGCTCGCCACCATCATCAACCAATGCGCAGTGTATATAAGTAGCCTAGCAGCGCATCCGCTCGTCAGTGGGCAGGGGACAGCAGCCATGACACTGTTAAAGCCATTCTGCTTTCTTACACAGTTTCTGGTGGTCGCCTGCTATTGCCCTGGTTCCTTTCTTTAGTTGCCTGGAAGGATGCCCTTGCCACCAAACATGGCACCTTTCCACTGATTCTCGTCAACCGGCTGCTTTGCACTCTGCGCCACTGAACCACAAAAGCGCCTCACCACTTCACTTTGACAAGCAAGACGGCTCGCCACCATCATCAACCAATGCGCAGTGTATATAAGTAGCCTAGCAGCGCATCCGCTCGTCAGTGGGCAGGGGACAGCAGCCATGACAGTGTTAAAGCCATTCTGCTTTCTTACACAGTTTCTGGTGGTCGCCTGCTATTGCCCTGGTTCCTTTCTTTAGTTGCCTGGAAGGATGTCCTTGCCACCAAACATGGCACCTTTCCACTGATTCTCGTCAACCGGCTGCTTTGCACTCTGCGCCACTGAACCACAAAAGCGCCTCACCACTTCACTTTGACAAGCAAGACGGCTCGCCACCATCATCAACCAATGCGCAGTGTATATAAGTAGCCTAGCAGCGCATCCGCTCGTCAGTGGGCAGGGGACAGCAGCCATGACACTGTTAAAGTCATTCTGCTTTCTTACACAGTTTCTGGTGGTCGCCTGCTATTGGCCTGGTTCCTTTCTTTAGTTGCCTGGAAGGATGTCCTTGCCACCAAACATGGCACCTTTCCACTGATTCTCGTCAACCGGCTGCTTTGCACTCTGCGCCACTGAACCACAAAAGCGCCTCACCACTTCACTTTGACAAGCAAGAAGGCTCGCCACCATCATCACCCAATGCGCAGTGTATATAAGTAGCCTAGCAGCGCATCCGCTCGTCAGTGGGCAGGGGACAGCAGCCATGACAGTGTTAAAGCCATTCTGCTTTCTTACACAGTTTCTGGTGGTCGCCTGCTATTGCCCTGGTTCCTTTCTTTAGTTGCCTGGAAGGATGTCCTTGCCACCAAACATGGCACCTTTCCACTGATTCTCGTCAACCGGCTGCTTTGCACTCTGCGCCACTGAACCACAAAAGCGCCTCACCACTTCACTTTGACAAGCAAGACGGCTCGCCACCATCATCAACCAATGCGCAGTGTATATAAGTAGCCTAGCAGCGCATCCGCTCGTCAGTGGGCAGGGGACAGCAGCCATGACAGTGTTAAAGCCATTCTGCTTTCTTACACAGTTTCTGGTGGTCGCCTGCTATTGCCCTGGTTCCTTTCTTTAGTTGCCTGGAAGGATGTCCTTGCCACCAAACATGGCACCTTTCCACTGATTCTCGTCAACCGGCTGCTTTGCACTCTGCGCCACTGAACCACAAAAGCGCCTCACCACTTCACTTTGACAAGCAAGACGGCTCGCCATCATCATCAACCAATGCGCAGTGTATATAAGTAGCCTAGCAGCGCATCCGCTCGTCAGTGGGCAGGGGACAGCAGCCATGACACTGTTAAAGCCATTCTGCTTTCTTACACAGTTTCTGGTGGTCGCCTGCTATTGCCCTGGTTCCTTTCTTTAGTTGCCTGGAAGGATGTCCTTGCCACCAAACATGGCACCTTTCCACTGATTCTCGTCAACCGGCTGCTTTGCACTCTGCGCCACTGAACCACAAAAGCGCCTCACCACTTCACTTTGACAAGCAAGAAGGCTCGCCACCATCATCACCCAATGCGCAGTGTATATAAGTAGCCTAGCAGCGCATCCGCTCGTCAGTGGGCAGGGGACAGCAGCCATGACACTGTTAAAGCCATTCTGCTTTCTTACACAGTTTCTGGTGGTCGCCTGCTATTGCCCTGGTTCCTTTCTTTAGTTGCCTGGAAGGATGTCCTTGCCACCAAACATGGCACCTTTCCACTGATTCTCGTCAACCGGCTGCTTTGCACTCTGCGCCACTGAACCACAAAAGCGCCTCACCACTTCACTTTGACAAGCAAGACGGCTCGCCAGCATCATCAACCAATGCGCAGTGTATATAAGTAGCCTAGCAGCGCATCCGCTCGTCAGTGGGCAGGGGACAGCAGCCATGACACTGTTAAAGCCATTCTGCTTTCTTACACAGTTTCTGGTGGTCGCCTGCTATTGCCCTGGTTCCTTTCTTTAGTTGCCTGGAAGGATGTCCTTGCCACCAAACATGGCACCTTTCCACTGATTCTCGTCAACCGGCTGCTTTGCACTCTGCGCCACTGAACCACAAAAGCGCCTCACCACTTCACTTTGACAAGCAAGAAGGCTCGCCACCATCATCACCCAATGCGCAGTGTATATAAGTAGCCTAGCAGCGCATCCGCTCGTCAGTGGGCAGGGGACAGCAGCCATGACACTGTTAAAGCCATTCTGCTTTCTTACACAGCTTCTGGTGGTCGCCTGCTATTGCCCTGGTTCCTTTCTTTAGTTGCCTGGAAGGATGTCCTTGCCACCAAACATGGCACCTTTCCACTGATTCTCGTCAACCGGCTGCTTTGCACTCTGCGCCACTGAACCACAAAAGCGCCTCACCACTTCACTTTGACAAGCAAGACGGCTCGCCACCATCATCAACCAATGCGCAGTGTATATAAGTAGCCTAGCAGCGCATCCGCTCGTCAGTGGGCAGGGGACAGCAGCCATGACACTGTTAAAGCCATTCTGCTTTCTTACACAGCTTCTGGTGGTCGCCTGCTATTGCCCTGGTTCCTTTCTTTAGTTGCCTGGAAGGATGTCCTTGCCACCAAACATGGCACCTTTCCACTGATTCTCGTCAACCGGCTGCTTTGCACTCTGCGCCACTGAACCACAAAAGCGCCTCACCACTTCACTTTGACAAGCAAGAAGGCTCGCCACCATCATCAACCAATGCGCAGTGTATATAAGTAGCCTAGCAGCGCATCCGCTCGTCAGTGGGCAGGGGACAGCAGCCATGACACTGTTAAAGCCATTCTGCTTTCTTACACAGCTTCTGGTGGTCGCCTGCTATTGCCCTGGTTCCTTTCTTTAGTTGCCTGGAAGGATGTCCTTGCCACCAAACATGGCACCTTTCCACTGATTCTCGTCAACCGGCTGCTTTGCACTCTGCGCCACTGAACCACAAAAGCGCCTCACCACTTCACTTTGACAAGCAAGAAGGCTCGCCACCATCATCACCCAATGCGCAGTGTATATAAGTAGCCTAGCAGCGCATCCGCTCGTCAGTGGGCAGGGGACAGCAGCCATGACACTGTTAAAGCCATTCTGCTTTCTTACACAGCTTCTGGTGGTCGCCTGCTATTGCCCTGGTTCCTTTCTTTAGTTGCCTGGAAGGATGTCCTTGCCACCAAACATGGCACCTTTCCACTGATTCTCGTCAACCGGCTGCTTTGCACTCTGCGCCACTGAACCACAAAAGCGCCTCACCACTTCACTTTGACAAGCAAGACGGCTCGCCACCATCATCAACCAATGCGCAGTGTATATAAGTAGCCTAGCAGCGCATCCGCTCGTCAGTGGGCAGGGGACAGCAGCCATGACACTGTTAAAGCCATTCTGCTTTCTTACACAGCTTCTGGTGGTCGCCTGCTATTGCCCTGGTTCCTTTCTTTAGTTGCCTGGAAGGATGTCCTTGCCACCAAACATGGCACCTTTCCACTGATTTTCGTCAACCGGCTGCTTTGCACTCTGCGCCACTGAACCACAAAAGCGCCTCACCACTTCACTTTGACAAGCAAGACGGCTGGCCTCATCATCAACCAATGCGCAGTGTATATAAGTAGCCTAGCAGCGCATCCGCTCGTCAGTGGGCAGGGGACAGCAGCCATGACGCAGTTAAAGCCATTCTGCTTTCTTACACAGTTTCTGGTGGTCGCCTGCTATTGCCCTGGTTCCTTTCTTTAGTTGCCTGGAAGGATGTCCTTGCCACCAAACATGGCACCTTTCCACTTATTCTCGTCAACCAGCTGCTTTGCACTCTGCGCCACTGAACCAAAAAAGCGCCTCACCACTTCACTTTGACAAGCAAGACGGCTCGCCACCATCATCAACCAATGCGCAGTGTATATAAGTAGCCTAGCAGCGCATCCGCTCGTCAGTGGGCAGGGGACAGCAGCCATGACGCAGTTAAAGCCATTCTGCTTTCTTACACAGTTTCTGGTGGTCGCCTGCTATTGCCCTGGTTCCTTTCTTTAGTTGCCTGGAAGGATGTCCTTGCCACCAAACATGGCACCTTTCCACTGATTCTCGTCAACCGGCTGCTTTGCACTCTGCTCCACTGAACCACAAAAGCGCCTCACCACTTCACTTTGACAAGCAAGACGGCTCGCCACCATCATCAACCAATGCGCAGTGTATATAAGTAGCCTAGCAGCGCATCCGCTCGTCAGTGGGCAGGGGACAGCAGCCATGACACTGTTAAAGCCATTCTGCTTTCTTACACAGTTTCTGGTGGTCGCCTGCTATTGCCCTGGTTCCTTTCTTTAGTTGCCTGGAAGGATGTCCTTGCCACCAAACATGGCACCTTTCCACTTATTCTCGTCAACCAGCTGCATTGCACTCTGCGCCACTGAACCACAAAAGCGCCTCACCACTTCACTTTGACAAGCAAGACGGCTCGCCTCATCATCAACCAATGCGCAGTGTATATAAGTAGCCTAGCAGCGCATCCGCTCGTCAGTGGGCAGGGGACAGCAGCCATGACACTGTTAAAGCCATTCTGCTTTCTTACACAGTTTCTGGTGGTCGCCTGCTATTGCCCTGGTTCCTTTCTTTAGTTGCCTGGAAGGATGTCCTTGCCACCAAACATGGCACCTTTCCACTGATTCTCGTCAACCGGCTGCATTGCACTCTGCGCCACTGAACCACAAAAGCGCCTCACCACTTCACTTTGACAAGCAAGACGGCTCGCCACCATCATCAACCAATGCGCAGTGTATATAAGTAGCCTAGCAGCGCATCCGCTCGTCAGTGGGCAGGGGACAGCAGCCATGACGCAGTTAAAGCCATTCTGCTTTCTTACACAGTTTCTGGTGGTCGCCTGCTATTGCCCTGGTTCCTTTCTTTAGTTGCCTGGAAGGATGTCCTTGCCACCAAACATGGCACCTTTCCACTTATTCTCGTCAACCAGCTGCTTTGCACTCTGCGCCACTGAACCAAAAAAGCGCCTCACCACTTCACTTTGACAAGCAAGACGGCTCGCCACCATCATCAACCAATGCGCAGTGTATATAAGTAGCCTAGCAGCGCATCCGCTCGTCAGTGGGCAGGGGACAGCAGCCATGACGCAGTTAAAGCCATTCTGCTTTCTTACACAGTTTCTGGTGGTCGCCTGCTATTGCCCTGGTTCCTTTCTTTAGTTGCCTGGAAGGATGTCCTTGCCACCAAACATGGCACCTTTCCACTTATTCTCGTCAACCAGCTGCATTGCACTCTGCGCCACTGAACCACAAAAGCGCCTCACCACTTCACTTTGACAAGCAAGACGGCTCGCCTCATCATCAACCAATGCGCAGTGTATATAAGTAGCCTAGCAGCGCATCCGCTCGTCAGTGGGCAGGGGACAGCAGCCATGACACTGTTAAAGCCATTCTGCTTTCTTACACAGTTTCTGGTGGTCGCCTGCTATTGCCCTGGTTCCTTTCTTTAGTTGCCTGGAAGGATGTCCTTGCCACCAAACATGGCACCTTTCCACTGATTCTCGTCAACCGGCTGCTTTGCACTCTGCTCCACTGAACCACAAAAGCGCCTCACCACTTCACTTTGACAAGCAAGACGGCTCGCCACCATCATCAACCAATGCGCAGTGTATATAAGTAGCCTAGCAGCGCATCCGCTCGTCAGTGGGCAGGGGACAGCAGCCATGACACTGTTAAAGCCATTCTGCTTTCTTACACAGTTTCTGGTGGTCGCCTGCTATTGCCCTGGTTCCTTTCTTTAGTTGCCTGGAAGGATGTCCTTGCCACCAAACATGGCACCTTTCCACTTATTCTCGTCAACCAGCTGCATTGCACTCTGCGCCACTGAACCACAAAAGCGCCTCACCACTTCACTTTGACAAGCAAGACGGCTCGCCACCATCATCAACCAATGCGCAGTGTATATAAGTAGCCTAGCAGCGCATCCGCTCGTCAGTGGGCAGGGGACAGCAGCCATGACACTGTTAAAGCCATTCTGCTTTCTTACACAGCTTCTGGTGGTCGCCTGCTATTGCCCTGGTTCCTTTCTTTAGTTGCCTGGAAGGATGTCCTTGCCACCAAACATGGCACCTTTCCACTGATTTTCGTCAACCGGCTGCTTTGCACTCTGCGCCACTGAACCACAAAAGCGC
Source organism: Amblyomma americanum (assembly GCF_052857255.1). NCBI lineage: Eukaryota > Metazoa > Arthropoda > Arachnida > Ixodida > Ixodidae > Amblyomma > Amblyomma americanum. Next base: position 13,196,306 of record NC_135500.1, read on the forward strand.
CTCACCACTTCACTTTGACAAGCAAGACGGCTCGCCACCATCATCAACCAATGCGCAGTGTATATAAGTAGCCTAGCAGCGCATCCGCTCGTCAGTGGGCAGGGGACAGCAGCCATGACGCAGTTAAAGCCATTCTGCTTTCTTACACAGTTTCTGGTGGTCGCCTGCTATTGCCCTGGTTCCTTTCTTTAGTTGCCTGGAAGGATGTCCTTGCCACCAAACATGGCACCTTTCCACTTATTCTCGTCAACCAGCTGCTTTGCACTCTGCGCCACTGAACCAAAAAAGCGCCTCACCACTTCACTTTGACAAGCAAGACGGCTCGCCACCATCATCAACCAATGCGCAGTGTATATAAGTAGCCTAGCAGCGCATCCGCTCGTCAGTGGGCAGGGGACAGCAGCCATGACGCAGTTAAAGCCATTCTGCTTTCTTACACAGTTTCTGGTGGTCGCCTGCTATTGCCCTGGTTCCTTTCTTTAGTTGCCTGGAAGGATGTCCTTGCCACCAAACATGGCACCTTTCCACTGATTCTCGTCAACCGGCTGCTTTGCACTCTGCGCCACTGAACCACAAAAGCGCCTCACCACTTCACTTTGACAAGCAAGACGGCTCGCCACCATCATCAACCAATGCGCAGTGTATATAAGTAGCCTAGCAGCGCATCCGCTCGTCAGTGGGCAGGGGACAGCAGCCATGACACTGTTAAAGCCATTCTGCTTTCTTACACAGTTTCTGGTGGTCGCCTGCTATTGCCCTGGTTCCTTTCTTTAGTTGCTTGGAAGGATGTCCTTGCCACCAAACATGGCACCTTTCCACTTATTCTCGTCAACCAGCTGCATTGCACTCTGCGCCACTGAACCACAAAAGCGCCTCACCACTTCACTTTGACAAGCAAGACGGCTCGCCTCATCATCAACCAATGCGCAGTGTATATAAGTAGCCGACTAGCGCATCCGCTCGTCAGTGGGCAGGGGACAGCAGCCATGACGCTGTTAAAGCCGTTCTGCTTTCTTACACAGTTTCTGGTGGTCGCCTGCTATTGCCCTGGTTCCTTTCTTGAGTTGCTTGGAAGGATGTCCTTGCCACCAAACATGGCACCTTTCCACTTATTCTCGTCAACCAGCTGCTTTGCACTCTGCGCCACTGAACCACAAAAGCATGTCACCACTTCACTTCGACAAGCAAGACGGCTCGCCTCATCATCAACCAATGCGCAGTGTATATAAGTAGCCTAGCAGCGCATCCGCTCGTCAGTGGGCAGGGGACAGCAGCCATGACACTGTTAAAGCCATTCTGCTTTCTTACACAGTTTCTGGTGGTCGCCTTCTATTGCCCTGGTTCCTTTCTTGAGTTGCTTGGAAGGATGTCCTTGCCACCAAACATGGCACCTTTCCACTTATTCTCGTCAACCAGCTGCTTTGCACTCTGCGCCACTGAACCACAAAAGCATGTCACCACTTCACTTCGACAAGCAAGACGGCTCGCCTCATCATCAACCAATGCGCAGTGTATATAAGTAGCCTAGCAGTGCATCCGCTCGTCAGTGGGCAGGGGACAGCAGCCATGACACTGTTAAAGCCATTCTGCTTTCTTACACAGTTTCTGGTGGTGGCCTGCTATTGCCCTGGTTCCTTTCTTTAGTTGCTTGGAAGGATGTCCTTGCCACCAAACATGGCACCTTTCCACTTATTCTCGTCAACCAGCTGCTTTGCACTCTGCGCCACTGAACCACAAAAGCATGTCACCACTTCACTTCGACAAGCAAGACGGCTCGCCTCATCATCAACCAATGCGCAGTGTATATAAGTAGCCGACTAGCGCATCCGCTCGTCAGTGGGCAGGGGACAGCAGCCATGACGCTGTTAAAGCCGTTCTGCTTTCTTACACAGTTTCTGGTGGTCGCCTGCTATTGCCCTGGTTCCTTTCTTGAGTTGCTTGGAAGGATGTCCTTGCCACCAAACATGGCACCTTTCCACTTATTCTCGTCAACCAGCTGCTTTGCACTCTGCGCCACTGAACCACAAAAGCATGTCACCACTTCACTTCGACAAGCAAGACGGCTCGCCTCATCATCAACCAATGCGCAGTGTATATAAGTAGCCTAGCAGCGCATCCGCTCGTCAGTGGGCAGGGGACAGCAGCCATGACACTGTTAAAGCCATTCTGCTTTCTTACACAGTTTCTGGTGGTCGCCTGCTATTGCCCTGGTTCCTTTCTTGAGTTGCTTGGAAGGATGTCCTTGCCACCAAACATGGCACCTTTCCACTTATTCTCGTCAACCAGCTGCTTTGCACTCTGCGCCACTGAACCACAAAAGCATGTCACCACTTCACTTCGACAAGCAAGACGGCTCGCCTCATCATCAACCAATGCGCAGTGTATATAAGTAGCCTAGCAGCGCATCCGCTCGTCAGTGGGCAGGGGACAGCAGCCATGACACTGTTAAAGCCATTCTGCTTTCTTACACAGTTTCTGGTGGTCGCCTGCTATTGCCCTGGTTCCTTTCTTTAGTTGCTTGGAAGGATGTCCTTGCCACCAAACATGGCACCTTTCCACTTATTCTCGTCAACCAGCTGCTTTGCACTCTGCGCCACTGAACCACAAAAGCATGTCACCACTTCACTTCGACAAGCAAGACGGCTCGCCTCATCATCAACCAATGCGCAGTGTATATAAGTAGCCGACTAGCGCATCCGCTCGTCAGTGGGCAGGGGACAGCAGCCATGACGCTGTTAAAGCCGTTCTGCTTTCTTACACAGTTTCTGGTGGTCGCCTGCTATTGCCCTGGTTCCTTTCTTGAGTTGCTTGGAAGGATGTCCTTGCCACCAAACATGGCACCTTTCCACTTATTCTCGTCAACCAGCTGCTTTGCACTCTGCGCCACTGAACCACAAAAGCATGTCACCACTTCACTTCGACAAGCAAGACGGCTTGCCTCATCATCAACCAATGCGCAGTGTATATAAGTAGCCGACTAGCGCATCCGCTCGTCAGTGGGCAGGGGACAGCAGCCATGACGCTGTTAAAGCCGTTCTGCTTTCTTACACAGTTTCTGGTGGTCGCCTGCTATTGCCCTGGTTCCTTTCTTGAGTTGCTTGGAAGGATGTCCTTGCCACCAAACATGGCACCTTTCCACTTATTCTCGTCAACCAGCTGCTTTGCACTCTGCGCCACTGAACCACAAAAGCATGTCACCACTTCACTTCGACAAGCAAGACGGCTCGCCTCATCATCAACCAATGCGCAGTGTATATAAGTAGCCGACTAGCGCATCCGCTCGTCAGTGGGCAGGGGACAGCAGCCATGACGCTGTTAAAGCCGTTCTGCTTTCTTACACAGTTTCTGGTGGTCGCCTGCTATTGCCCTGGTTCCTTTCTTGAGTTGCTTGGAAGGATGTCCTTGCCACCAAACATGGCACCTTTCCACTTATTCTCGTCAACCAGCTGCTTTGCACTCTGCGCCACTGAACCACAAAAGCATGTCACCACTTCACTTCGACAAGCAAGACGGCTCGCCTCATCATCAACCAATGCGCAGTGTATATAAGTAGCCGACTAGCGCATCCGCTCGTCAGTGGGCAGGGGACAGCAGCCATGACGCTGTTAAAGCCGTTCTGCTTTCTTATACAGTTTCTGGTGGTCGCCTGCTATTGCCCTGGTTCCTTTCTTGAGTTGCTTGGAAGGATGTCCTTGCCACCAAACATGGCACCTTTCCACTTATTCTCGTCAACCAGCTGCTTTGCACTCTGCGCCACTGAACCACAAAAGCATGTCACCACTTCACTTCGACAAGCAAGACGGCTTGCCTCATCATCAACCAATGCGCAGTGTATATAAGTAGCCGACTAGCGCATCCGCTCGTCAGTGGGCAGGGGACAGCAGCCATGACGCTGTTAAAGCCGTTCTGCTTTCTTACACAGTTTCTGGTGGTCGCCTGCTATTGCCCTGGTTCCTTTCTTGAGTTGCTTGGAAGGATGTCCTTGCCACCAAACATGGCACCTTTCCACTTATTCTCGTCAACCAGCTGCTTTGCACTCTGCGCCACTGAACCACAAAAGCATGTCACCACTTCACTTCGACAAGCAAGACGGCTTGCCTCATCATCAACCAATGCGCAGTGTATATAAGTAGCCTAGCAGCGCATCCGCTCGTCAGTGGGCAGGGGACAGCAGCCATGACACTGTTAAAGCCATTCTGCTTTCTTACACAGTTTCTGGTGGTCGCCTGCTATTGCCCTGGTTCCTTTCTTTAGTTGCTTGGAAGGATGTCCTTGCCACCAAACATGGCACCTTTCCACTTATTCTCGTCAACCAGCTGCTTTGCACTCTGCGCCACTGAACCACAAAAGCATGTCACCACTTCACTTCGACAAGCAAGACGGCTCGCCTCATCATCATCCAATGCGCAGTGTATATAAGTAGCCGACTAGCGCATCCGCTCGTCAGTGGGCAGGGGACAGCAGCCATGACACTGTTAAAGCCGTTCTGCTTTCTTACACAGTTTCTGGTGGTCGCCTGCTATTGCCCTGGTTCCTTTCTTGAGTTGCTTGGAAGGATGTCCTTGCCACCAAACATGGCACCTTTCCATTTATTCTCGTCAACCAGCTGCTTTGCACTCTGCGCCACTGAACCACAAAAGCATGTCACCACTTCTCTTCGACAAGCAAGACGGCTCGCCTCATCATCAACCAATGCGCAGTGTATATAAGTAGCCGACTAGCGCATCCGATCGTCAGTGGGCAGGGGACAGCAGCTATGATGCTGTTAAAGCCGTTCTGCTTTCTTACACAGTTTCTGGTGGTCGCCTGCTATTGCCCTGGTTCCTTTCTTGAGTTGCTTGGAAGGATGCCCTTGCCACCAAACATGGCACCTTTCCACTGATTCTCGTCAGCCAGCTGCTTTGCATTCTGCGGCACTGAACCACAAAAGAGCGTCACCACTTCACTTCGACAAGCAAGACGGCTCGCCTCATCATCAACCAATGCGCAGTGTATATAAGTAGCCGACTAGCGCATCCGCTCGTCAGTGGGCAGGGGACAGCAGCCATGACGCTGTTAAAGCCGTTCTGCTTTCTTACACAGTTTCTGGTGGTCGCCTGCTATTGCCCTGGTTCCTTTCTTGAGTTGCTTGGAAGGATGTCCTTGCCACCAAACATGGCACCTTTCCACTTATTCTCGTCAACCAGCTGCTTTGCACTCTGCGCCACTGAACCACAAAAGCATGTCACCACTTCACTTCGACAAGCAAGACGGCTCGCCTCATCATCAACCAATGCGCAGTGTATATAAGTAGCCGACTAGCGCATCCGCTCGTCAGTGGGCAGGGGACAGCAGCCATGACACTGTTAAAGCCGTTCTGCTTTCTTACACAGTTTCTGGTGGTCGCCTGCTATTGCCCTGGTTCCTTTCTTGAGTTGCTTGGAAGGATGTCCTTGCCACCAAACATGGCACCTTTCCACTTATTCTCGTCAACCAGCTGCTTTGCACTCTGCGCCACTGAACCACAAAAGCATGTCACCACTTCACTTCGACAAGCAAGACGGCTCGCCTCATCATCAACCAATGCGCAGTGTATATAAGTAGCCGACTAGCGCATCCGCTCGTCAGTGGGCAGGGGACAGCAGCCATGACGCTGTTAAAGCCGTTCTGCTTTCTTACACAGTTTCTGGTGGTCGCCTGCTATTGCCCTGGTTCCTTTCTTGAGTTGCTTGGAAGGATGTCCTTGCCACCAAACATGGCACCTTTCCACTGATTCTCGTCAGCCAGCTGCTTTGCATTCTGCGGCACTGAACCACAAAAGAGCGTCACCACTTCACTTCGATAAGCAAGACGGCTCGCCTCATCATCAACCAATGCGCAGTGTATATAAGTAGCCGACCAGCGCATCTGCTCGTCAGTGGGCAGGGGGCAGCAGCCATGACACTGTAAAGCCGTTCTATTTTCTTACACAGTTTCTGGCGGTCGCCTGCTATTGCCCTGGTTCCTTTCTTGAGTTGCTTGGAAGGATGTCCTTGCCACCAAACATGGCACCTTTCCACTTATTCTCGTCAACCAGCTGCTTTGCACTCTGCGCCACTGAACCACAAAAGCATGTCACCACTTCACTTCGACAAGCAAGACGGCTCGCCTCATCATCAACCAATGCGCAGTGTATATAAGTAGCCGACTAGCGCATCCGCTCGTCAGTGGGCAGGGGACAGCAGCCATGACGCTGTTAAAGCCGTTCTGCTTTCTTACACAGTTTCTGGTGGTCGCCTGCTATTGCCCTGGTTCCTTTCTTGAGTTGCTTGGAAGGATGTCCTTGCCACCAAACATGGCACCTTTCCACTTATTCTCGTCAACCAGCTGCTTTGCACTCTGCGCCACTGAACCACAAAAGCATGTCACCACTTCACTTCGACAAGCAAGACGGCTCGCCTCATCATCAACCAATGCGCAGTGTATATAAGTAGCCTAGCAGCGCATCCGCTCGTCAGTGGGCAGGGGACAGCAGCCATGACACTGTTAAAGCCGTTCTGCTTTCTTACACAGTTTCTGGTGGTCGCCTGCTATTGCCCTGGTTCCTTTCTTGAGTTGCTTGGAAGGATGCCCTTGCCACCAAACATGGCACCTTTCCACTGATTCTCGTCAGCCAGCTGCTTTGCATTCTGCGGCACTGAACCACAAAAGAGCGTCACCACTTCACTTCGATAAGCAAGACGGCTCGCCTCATCATCAACCAATGTGCAGTGTATATAAGTAGCCGACCAGCGCATCCGCTCGTCAGTGGGCAGGGGACAGCAGCTATGACGCTGTTAAAGCCGTTCTGCTTTCTTACACAGTTTCTGGTGGTCGCCTGCTATTGCCCTGGTTCCTTTCTTGAGTGGCCTGGAAGGATGCCCTTGCCACCAAACCTGGCACCTTTCCACTGATTCTTGTCAGCCAGCTGCTTTGCACTCTGCTCCACTGAACCACAAAAGCGCGTCACCACTTCACTTTGACAAGCAAGACGGCTCGCCACCATCATCAACCAATGCGCAGTGTATATAAGTAGCCGACCAGCGCATCCGCTCGTCAGTGGGCAGGGGACAGCAGCCATGACGCTGTTAAAGCCGTTCTGCTTTCATACACAGTTTCTGGTAGTCGCCTGCTATTGCCCTGGTTCCTTTCTTGAGTGGCCTGGAAGGATGCCCTTGCCACCAAACATGGCACCTTTCCACTGATTCTTGTCAGCCACCTGCTTTGCACTCTGCTCCACTGAACCACAAAAGCGCGTCACCACTTCACTTTGACAAGCAAGACGGCTCGCCACCATCATCAACCAATGCGCAGTGTATATAAGTAGCCGACCAGCGCATCCGCTCGTCAGTGGGCAGGGGACAGCAGCCATGACGCTGTTAAAGCCGTTCTGCTTTCATACACAGTTTCTGGTAGTCGCCTGCTATTGCCCTGGTTCCTTCCTTGAGTGGCCTGGAAGGATGCCCTTGCCACCAAGCATGGCACCTTTCCACTGATTCTTGTCAGCCACCTGCTTTGCACTCTGCTCCACTGAACCACAAAAGCGCGTCACCACTTCACTTTGACAAGTAAGACGGCTCGCCACCATCATCAACCAATGTGCAGTGTATATAAGTAGCCGACCAGCGCATCCGCTCGTCAGTGGGCAGGGGACAGCAGCCATGACGCTGTGAAAGCCGTTCTGCTTTCATACACAGTTTCTGGTAGTCGCCTGCTATTACCCTGGTTCCTTTCTTGAGTGGCCTGGAAGGATGCCCTTGCCACCAAACATGGCACCTTTCCACTGATTCTTGTCAGCCAGCTGCTTTGCACTCTGCTCCACTGAACCACAAAAGCGCGTCACCACTTCACTTTGACAAGCAAGACGGCTCGCCACCATCATCAACCAATGCGCAGTGTATATAAGTAGCCGACCAGCGCATCCGCTCGTCAGTGGGCAGGGGACAGCAGCCATGACGCTGTTAAAGCCGTTCTGCTTTCATACACAGTTTCTGGTAGTCGCCTGCTATTGCCCTGGTTCCTTTCTTGAGTGGCCTGGAAGGATGCCCTTGCCACCAAACATGGCACCTTTCCACTGATTCTTGTCAGCCACCTGCTTTGCACTCTGCTCCACTGAACCACAAAAGCGCGTCACCACTTCACTTTGACAAGCAAGACGGCTCGCCACCATCATCAACCGATGCGCAGTGTATATAAGTAGCCGACCAGCGCATCTGCTCGTCAGTGGGCAGGGGGCAGCAGCCATGACACTGTAAAGCCGTTCTATTTTCTTACACAGTTTCTGGCGGTCGCCTGCTATTGCCCTGGTTCCTTTCTTGAGTGGCCTGGAAGGATGTCCTTGCCACCAAACATGGCACCTTTCCACTGATCCTTGTCAGCCAGCTGCTTTGCACTCTGCTCCACTGAACCACAAAAGCGCGTCACCACTTCACTTTGACAAGCAAGACGGCTCGCCACCATCATCAACCAATGCGCAGTGTATATAAGTAGCCGACCAGCGCATCTGCTCGTCAGTGGGCAGGGGGCAGCAGCCATGACACTGTAAAGCCGTTCTATTTTCTTACACAGTTTCTGGCGGTCGCCTGCTATTGCCCTGGTTCCTTTCTTGAGTTGCTTGGAAGGATGTCCTTGCCACCAAACATGGCACCTTTCCACTTATTCTCGTCAACCAGCTGCTTTGCACTCTGCGCCACTGAACCACAAAAGCATGTCACCACTTCACTTCGACAAGCAAGACGGCTCGCCTCATCATCAACCAATGCGCAGTGTATATAAGTAGCCGACTAGCGCATCCGCTCGTCAGTGGGCAGGGGACAGCAGCCATGACGCTGTTAAAGCCGTTCTGCTTTCTTACACAGTTTCTGGTGGTCGCCTGCTATTGCCCTGGTTCCTTTCTTGAGTTGCTTGGAAGGATGCCCTTGCCACCAAACATGGCACCTTTCCACTGATTCTTGTCAGCCAGCTGCTTTGCACTCTGCTCCACTGAACCACAAAAGCGCGTCACCACTTCACTTTGACAAGCAAGACGGCTCGCCACCATCATCAACCAATGCGCAGTGTATATAAGTAGATGACCAGCGCATCCGCTCGTCAGTGGGCAGGGGACAGCAGCCATGACGCTGTTAAAGCCGTTCTGCTTTCATACACAGTTTCTGGTGGTCGCCTGCTATTGCCCTGGTTCCTTTCTTGAGTGGCCTGGAAGGATGCCCTTGCCACCAAACATGGCACCTTTCCACTGATTCTTGTCAGCCACCTGCTTTGCACTCTGCTCCACTGAACCACAAAAGCGCGTCACCACTTCACTTTGACAAGCAAGACGGCTCGCCACCATCATCAACCAATGCGCAGTGTATATAAGTAGCTGACCAGCGCATCTGCTCGTCAGTGGGCAGGGGGCAGCAGCCATGACACTGTAAAGCCGTTCTATTTTCTTACACAGTTTCTGGCGGTCGCCTGCTATTGCCCTGGTTCCTTTATTGAGTGGCCTGGAAGGATGTCCTTGCCACCAAACATGGCACCTTTCCACTGATTCTTGTCAGCCAGCTGCTTTGCACTCTGCTCCACTGAACCACAAAAGCGCGTCACCACTTCACTTTGACAAGCAAGACGGCTCGCCACCATCATCAACCAATGCGCAGTGTATATAAGTAGCCGACCAGCGCATCTGCTCGTCAGTGGGCAGGGGGCAGCAGCCATGACACTGTAAAGCCGTTCTATTTTCTTACACAGTTTCTGGTAGTCGCCTGCTATTGCCCTGGTTCCTTTCTTGAGTGGCCTGGAAGGATGCCCTTGCCACCAAACATGGCACCTTTCCACTGATTCTTGTCAGCCAGCTGCTTTGCACTCTGCTCCACTGAACCACAAAAGCGCGTCACCACTTCACTTTGACAAGCAAGACGGCTCGCCACCATCATCAACCAATGCGCAGTGTATATAAGTAGCCGACCAGCGCATCTGCTCGTCAGTGGGCAGGGGGCAGCAGCCATGACACTCTAAAGCCGTTCTATTTTCTTACACAGTTTCTGGCGGTCGCCTGCTATTGCCCTGGTTCCTTTCTTGAGTGGCGTGGAAGGATGCCCTTGCCACCAAACATGGCACCTTTCCACTGATTCTTGTCAGCCAGCTGCATTGCACTCTGCGCCACTGAACCACAAAAGCGCGTCACCACTTCACTTTGATAAGCAAGACGGCTCGCCACCATCATCAACCAATGTGCAGTGTATATAAGTAGCCGACCAGCGCATCCGCTCGTCAGTGGGCAGGGGACAGCAGCTATGACGCTGTTAAAGCCGTTCTGCTTTCTTACACAGTTTCTGGTGGTCGCCTGCTATTGCCCTGGTTCCTTTCTTGAGTGGCCTGGAAGGATGCCCTTGCCACCAAACATGGCACCTTTCCACTGATTCTTGTCAGCCAGCTGCTTTGCACTCTGCTCCACTGAACCACAAAAGCGTGTCACCACTTCACTTTGACAAGCAAGACGGCTCGCCACCATCATCAACCAATGCGCAGTGTATATAAGTAGCCGACCAGCGCATCCGCTCGTCAGTGGGCAGGGGACAGCAGCCATGACGCTGTTAAAGCCGTTCTGCTTTCATACACAGTTTCTGGTAGTCGCCTGCTATTGCCCTGGTTCCTTTCTTGAGTGGCCTGGAAGGATGCCCTTGCCACCAAACATGGCACCTTTCCACTGATTCTTGTCAGCCAGCTGCTTTGCACTCTGCTCCACTGAACCACAAAAGCGCGTCACCACTTCACTTTGACAAGCAAGACGGCTCGCCACCATCATCAACCAATGCGCAGTGTATATAAGTAGCCGACCAGCGCATCCGCTCGTCAGTGGGCAGGGGACAGCAGCCATGACGCTGTTAAAGCCGTTCTGCTTTCTTACACAGTTTCTGGTGGTCGCCTGCTATTGCCCTGGTTCCTTTCTTGAGTGGCCTGGAAGGATGCCCTTGCCACCAAACATGGCACCTTTCCACTGATTCTTGTCAGCCAGCTGCTTTGCACTCTGCTCCACTGAACCACAAAAGCGCCTCACCACTTCACTTTGATAAGCAAGACGGCTCGCCACCATCATCAACCAATGTGCAGTGTATATAAGTAGCCGACCAGCGCATCCGCTCGTCAGTGGGCAGGGGACAGCAGCTATGACGCTGTTAAAGCCGTTCTGCTTTCTTACACAGTTTCTGGTGGTCGCCTGCTATTGCCCTGGTTCCTTTCTTGAGTGGCCTGGAAGGATGCCCTTGCCACCAAACATGGCACCTTTCCACTGATTCTTGTCAGCCAGCTGCTTTGCACTCTGCTCCACTGAACCACAAAAGCGCCTCACCACTTCACTTTGATAAGCAAGACGGCTCGCCACCATCATCAACCAATGTGCAGTGTATATAAGTAGCCGACCAGCGCATCCGCTCGTCAGTGGGCAGGGGACAGCAGCCATGACGCTGTTAAAGCCGTTCTGCTTTCATACACAGTTTCTGGTAGTCGCCTGCTATTGCCCTGGTTCCTTTCTTGAGTGGCCTGGAAGGATGCCCTTGCCACCAAACATGGCACCTTTCCACTGATTCTTGTCAGCCAGCTGCTTTGCACTCTGCTCCACTGAACCACAAAAGCGCGTCACCACTTCACTTTGACAAGCAAGACGGCTCGCCACCATCATCAACCAATGCGCAGTGTATATAAGTAGCCGACCAGCGCATCCGCTCGTCAGTGGGCAGGGGACAGCAGCCATGACGCTGTTAAAGCCGTTCTGCTTTCTTACACAGTTTCTGGTGGTCGCCTGCTATTGCCCTGGTTCCTTTCTTGAGTGGCCTGGAAGGATGCCCTTGCCACCAAACATGGCACCTTTCCACTGATTCTTGTCAGCCAGCTGCTTTGCACTCTGCTCCACTGAACCACAAAAGCGCCTCACCACTTCACTTTGATAAGCAAGACGGCTCGCCACCATCATCAACCAATGTGCAGTGTATATAAGTAGCCGACCAGCGCATCCGCTCGTCAGTGGGCAGGGGACAGCAGCTATGACGCTGTTAAAGCCGTTCTGCTTTCTTACACAGTTTCTGGTGGTCGCCTGCTATTGCCCTGGTTCCTTTCTTGAGTGGCCTGGAAGGATGCCCTTGCCACCAAACATGGCACCTTTCCACTGATTCTTGTCAGCCAGCTGCTTTGCACTCTGCTCCACTGAACCACAAAAGCGCGTCACCACTTCACTTTGACAAGCAAGACGGCTCGCCACCATCATCAACCAATGTGCAGTGTATATAAGTAGCCGACCAGCGCATCCGCTCGTCAGTGGGCAGGGGACAGCAGCCATGACGCTGTTAAAGCCGTTCTGCTTTCATACACAGTTTCTGGTAGTCGCCTGCTATTGCCCTGGTTCCTTTCTTTAGTTGCCTGGAAGGATGTCCTTGCCACCAAACATGGCACCTTTCCACTGATTCTCGTCAACCGGCTGCTTTGCACTCTGCGCCACTGAACCACAAAAGCGCGTCACCACTTCAATTTGACAAGCAAGACGGCTCGCCACCATCATCAACCAATGCGCAGTGTATATAAGTAGCCGACCAGCGCATCCGCTCGTCGGTGGGCAGGGGACAGCAGCCATGACGCTGTTAAAGCCGTTCTGCTTTCATACACAGTTTCTGGTAGTCGCCTGCTATTGCCCTGGTTCCTTTCTTGAGTGGCCTGGAAGGATGCCCTTGCCACCAAACATGGCACCTTTCCACTGATTCTTGTCAGCCAGCTGCTTTGCACTCTGCTCCACTGAACCACAAAAGCGCGTCACCACTTCACTTTGACAAGCAAGACGGCTCGCCACCATCATCAACCAATGCGCAGTGTATATAAGTAGCCGACCAGCGCATCCGCTCGTCAGTGGGCAGGGGACAGCAGCCATGACGCTGTTAAAGCCGTTCTGCTTTCATACACAGTTTCTGGTAGTCGCCTGCTATTGCCCTGGTTCCTTTCTTGAGTGGCCTGGAAGGATGCCCTTGCCACCAAACATGGCACCTTTCCACTGATTCTTGTCAGCCAGCTGCTTTGCACTCTGCTCCACTGAACCACAAAAGCGCGTCACCACTTCACATTGACAAGCAAGACGGCTCGCCACCATCATCAACCAATGCGCAGTGTATATAAGTAGCCGACCAGCGCATCCGCTCGTCAGTGGGCAGGGGACAGCAGCCATGACGCTGTTAAAGCCGTTCTGCTTTCATACACAGTTTCTGGTAGTCGCCTGCTATTGCCCTGGTTCCTTTCTTTAGTTGCTTGGAAGGATGTCGTTGCCACCAAACATGGCACCTTTCCACTGATTCTCGTCAACCGGCTGCTTTGCACTCTGCGCCACTGAACCACAAAAGCGGCTCACCACTTCACTTTGACAAGCAAGAAGGCTCGCCACCATCATCAACCAATGCGCAGTGTATATAAGTAGCCTAGCAGCGCATCCGCTCGTCAGTGGGCAGGGGACAGCAGCCATGACACTGTTAAAGCCATTCTGCTTTCTTACACAGCTTCTGGTGGTCGCCTGCTATTGCCCTGGTTCCTTTCTTTAGTTGCCTGGAAGGATGTCCTTGCCACCAAACATGGCACCTTTCCACTGATTCTCGTCAACCGGCTGCTTTGCACTCTGCGCCACTGAACCACAAAAGCGCCTCACCACTTCACTTTGACAAGCAAGAAGGCTCGCCACCATCATCACCCAATGCGCAGTGTATATAAGTAGCCTAGCAGCGCATCCGCTCGTCAGTGGGCAGGGGACAGCAGCCATGACACTGTTAAAGCCATTCTGCTTTCTTACACAGCTTCTGGTGGTCGCCTGCTATTGCCCTGGTTCCTTTCTTTAGTTGCCTGGAAGGATGTCCTTGCCACCAAACATGGCACCTTTCCACTGATTCTCGTCAACCGGCTGCTTTGCACTCTGCGCCACTGAACCACAAAAGCGCCTCACCACTTCACTTTGACAAGCAAGACGGCTCGCCACCATCATCAACCAATGCGCAGTGTATATAAGTAGCCTAGCAGCGCATCCGCTCGTCAGTGGGCAGGGGACAGCAGCCATGACGCAGTTAAAGCCATTCTGCTTTCTTACACAGTTTCTGGTGGTCGCCTGCTATTGCCCTGGTTCCTTTCTTTAGTTGCCTGGAAGGATGTCCTTGCCACCAAACATGGCACCTTTCCACTGATTCTCGTCAACCGGCTGCTTTGCACTCTGCGCCACTGAACCACAAAAGCGCCTCACCACTTCACTTTGACAAGCAAGACGGCTCGCCACCATCATCAACCAATGCGCAGTGTATATAAGTAGCCTAGCAGCGCATCCGCTCGTCAGTGGGCAGGGGACAGCAGCCATGACACTGTTAAAGCCATTCTGCTTTCTTACACAGTTTCTGGTGGTCGCCTGCTATTGCCCTGGTTCCTTTCTTTAGTTGCTTAGAAGGATGTCCTTGCCACCAAACATGGCACCTTTCCACTTATTCTCGTCAACCAGCTGCTTTGCACTCTGCGCCACTGAACCACAAAAGCGCCTCACCACTTCACTTTGACAAGCAAGACGGCTCGCCTCATCATCAACCAATGCGCAGTGTATATAAGTAGCCGACTAGCGCATCCGCTCGTCAGTGGGCAGGGGACAGCAGCCATGACGCTGTTAAAGCCGTTCTGCTTTCTTACACAGTTTCTGGTGGTCGCCTGCTATTGCCCTGGTTCCTTTCTTGAGTTGCTTGGAAGGATGTCCTTGCCACCAAACATGGCACCTTTCCACTTATTCTCGTCAACCAGCTGCTTTGCACTCTGCGCCACTGAACCACAAAAGCATGTCACCACTTCACTTCGACAAGCAAGACGGCTCGCCTCATCATCAACCAATGCGCAGTGTATTAAGTAGCCGACTAGCGCATCCGCTCGTCAGTGGGCAGGGGACAGCAGCCATGACGCTGTTAAAGCCGTTCTGCTTTCTTACACAGTTTCTGGTGGTCGCCTGCTATTGCCCTGGTTCCTTTCTTGAGTTGCTTGGAAGGATGTCCTTGCCACCAAACATGGCACCTTTCCACTTATTCTCGTCAACCAGCTGCTTTGCACTCTGCGCCACTGAACCACAAAAGCATGTCACCACTTCACTTCGACAAGCAAGACGGCTCGCCTCATCATCAACCAATGCGCAGTGTATATAAGTAGCCGACTAGCGCATCCGCTCGTCAGTGGGCAGGGGACAGCAGCCATGACGCTGTTAAAGCCATTCTGCTTTCTTACACAGTTTCTGGTGGTCGCCTGCTATTGCCCTGGTTCCTTTCTTGAGTTGCTTGGAAGGATGTCCTTGCCACCAAACATGGCACCTTTCCACTTATTCTCGTCAACCAGCTGCTTTGCACTCTGCGCCACTGAACCACAAAAGCATGTCACCACTTCACTTCGACAAGCAAGACGGCTCGCCTCATCATCAACCAATGCGCAGTGTATATAAGTAGCCGACTAGCGCATCCGCTCGTCAGTGGGCAGGGGACAGCAGCCATGACACTGTAAAGCCGTTCTATTTTCTTACACAGTTTCTGGTGGTCGCCTGCTATTGCCCTGGTTCCTTTCTTGAGTTGCTTGGAAGGATGTCCTTGCCACCAAACATGGCACCTTTCCACTTATTCTCGTCAACCAGCTGCTTTGCACTCTGCGCCACTGAACCACAAAAGCATGTCACCACTTCACTTCGACAAGCAAGACGGCTCGCCTCATCATCAACCAATGCGCAGTGTATATAAGTAGCCGACTAGCGCATCCGCTCGTCAGTGGGCAGGGGACATCAGCCATGACGCTGTTAAAGCCGTTCTGCTTTCTTACACAGTTTCTGGTGGTCGCCTGCTATTGCCCTGGTTCCTTTCTTGAGTTGCTTGGAAGGATGTCCTTGCCACCAAACATGGCACCTTTCCACTTATTCTCGTCAACCAGCTGCTTTGCACTCTGCGCCACTGAACCACAAAAGCATGTCACCACTTCACTTCGACAAGCAAGACGGCTCGCCTCATCATCAACCAATGCGCAGTGTATATAAGTAGCCGACTAGCGCATCCGCTCGTCAGTGGGCAGGGGACAGCAGCCATGACGCTGCTAAAGCCGTTCTGCTTTCTTACACAGTTTCTGGTGGTCGCCTGCTATTGCCCTGGTTCCTTTCTTGAGTTGCTTGGAAGGATGTCCTTGCCACCAAACATGGCACCTTTCCACTTATTCTCGTCAACCAGCTGCTTTGCACTCTGCGCCACTGAACCACAAAAGCATGTCACCACTTCACTTCGACAGGCAAGACGGCTCGCCTCATCATCAACCAATGCGCAGTGTATATAAGTAGCCGACTAGCGCATCCGCTCGTCAGTGGGCAGGGGACATCAGCCATGACGCTGTTAAAGCCGTTCTGCTTTCTTACACAGTTTCTGGTGGTCGCCTGCTATTGCCCTGGTTCCTTTCTTGAGTTGCTTGGAAGGATGTCCTTGCCACCAAACATGGCACCTTTCCACTTATTCTCGTCAACCAGCTGCTTTGCACTCTGCGCCACTGAACCACAAAAGCATGTCACCACTTCACTTCGACAAGCAAGACGGCTCGCCTCATCATCAACCAATGCGCAGTGTATATAAGTAGCCGACTAGCGCATCCGCTCGTCAGTGGGCAGGGGACAGCAGCCATGACGCTGTTAAAGCCGTTCTGCTTTCTTACACAGTTTCTGGTGGTCGCCTGCTATTGCCCTGGTTCCTTTCTTGAGTTGCTTGGAAGGATGTCCTTGCCACCAAACATGGCACCTTTCCACTTATTCTTGTCAGCCAGCTGCTTTGCACTCTGCTCCACTGAACCACAAAAGCGCGTCACCACTTCACTTTGACAAGCAAGACGGCTCGCCACCATCATCAACCAATGCGCAGTGTATATAAGTAGCCGACCAGCGCATCCGCTCGTCAGTGGGCAGGGGACAGCAGCCATGACGCTGTTAAAGCCGTTCTGCTTTCATACACAGTTTCTGGTAGTCGCCTGCTATTGCCCTGGTTCCTTTCTTGAGTGGCCTGGAAGGATGCCCTTGCCACCAAACATGGCACCTTTCCACTGATTCTTGTCAGCCAGCTGCTTTGCACTCTGCTCCACTGAACCACAAAAGCGCGTCACCACTTCACTTTGACAAGCAAGACGGCTCGCCACCATCATCAACCAATGCGCAGTGTATATAAGTAGCCGACCAGCGCATCCGCTCGTCAGTGGGCAGGGGACAGCAGCCATGACGCTGTTAAAGCCGTTCTGCTTTCATACACGGTTTCTGGTAGTCGCCTGCTATTGCCCTGGTTCCTTTCTTTAGTTGCTTGGAAGGATGTCCTTGCCACCAAACATGGCACCTTTCCACTGATTCTCGTCAACCGGCTGCTTTGCACTCTGCGCCACTGAACCACAAAAGCGCCTCACCACTTCACTTTGACAAGCAAGAAGGCTCGCCACCATCATCAACCAATGCGCAGTGTATATAAGTAGCCTAGCAGCGCATCCGCTCGTCAGTGGGCAGGGGACAGCAGCCATGACACTTTTAAAGCCATTCTGCTTTCTTACACAGCTTCTGGTGGTCGCCTGCTATTGCCCTGGTTCCTTTCTTTAGTTGCCTGGAAGGATGTCCTTGCCACCAAACATGGCACCTTTCCACTGATTCTCGTCAACCGGCTGCTTTGCACTCTGCGCCACTGAACCACAAAAGCGCCTCACCACTTCACTTTGACAAGCAAGAAGGCTCGCCACCATCATCAACCAATGCGCAGTGTATATAAGTAGCCTAGCAGCGCATCCGCTCGTCAGTGGGCAGGGGACAGCAGCCATGACACTGTTAAAGCCATTCTGCTTTCTTACACAGCTTCTGGTGGTCGCCTGCTATTGCCCTGGTTCCTTTCTTTAGTTGCCTGGAAGGATGTCCTTGCCACCAAACATGGCACCTTTCCACTGATTCTCGTCAACCGGCTGCTTTGCACTCTGCGCCACTGAACCACAAAAGCGCCTCACCACTTCACTTTGACAAGCAAGAAGGCTCGCCACCATCATCACCCAATGCGCAGTGTATATAAGTAGCCTAGCAGCGCATCCGCTCGTCAGTGGGCAGGGGACAGCAGCCATGACACTGTTAAAGCCATTCTGCTTTCTTACACAGCTTCTGGTGGTCGCCTGCTATTGCCCTGGTTCCTTTCTTTAGTTGCCTGGAAGGATGTCCTTGCCACCAAACATGGCACCTTTCCACTGATTCTCGTCAACCGGCTGCTTTGCACTCTGCGCCACTGAACCACAAAAGCGCCTCACCACTTCACTTTGACAAGCAAGAAGGCTCGCCACCATCATCAACCAATGCGCAGTGTATATAAGTAGCCTAGCAGCGCATCCGCTCGTCAGTGGGCAGGGGACAGCAGCCATGACACTGTTAAAGCCATTCTGCTTTCTTACACAGCTTCTGGTGGTCGCCTGCTATTGCCCTGGTTCCTTTCTTTAGTTGCCTGGAAGGATGTCCTTGCCACCAAACATGGCACCTTTCCACTGATTCTCGTCAACCGGCTGCTTTGCACTCTGCGCCACTGAACCACAAAAGCGCCTCACCACTTCACTTTGACAAGCAAGAAGGCTCGCCACCATCATCACCCAATGCGCAGTGTATATAAGTAGCCTAGCAGCGCATCCGCTCGTCAGTGGGCAGGGGACAGCAGCCATGACACTGTTAAAGCCATTCTGCTTTCTTACACAGCTTCTGGTGGTCACCTGCTATTGCCCTGGTTCCTTTCTTTAGTTGCCTGGAAGGATGTCCTTGCCACCAAACATGGCACCTTTCCACTGATTCTCGTCAACCGGCTGCTTTGCACTCTGCGCCACTGAACCACAAAAGCGCCTCACCACTTCACTTTGACAAGCAAGACGGCTCGCCACCATCATCAACCAATGCGCAGTGTATATAAGTAGCCTAGCAGCGCATCCGCTCGTCAGTGGGCAGGGGACAGCAGCCATGACGCAGTTAAAGCCATTCTGCTTTCTTACACAGTTTCTGGTGGTCGCCTGCTATTGCCCTGGTTCCTTTCTTTAGTTGCCTGGAAGGATGTCCTTGCCACCAAACATGGCACCTTTCCACTGATTCTCGTCAACCGGCTGCTTTGCACTCTGCGCCACTGAACCACAAAAGCGCCTCACCACTTCACTTTGACAAGCAAGACGGCTCGCCACCATCATCAACCAATGCGCAGTGTATATAAGTAGCCTAGCAGCGCATCCGCTCGTCAGTGGGCAGGGGACAGCAGCCATGACACTGTTAAAGCCATTCTGCTTTCTTACACAGTTTCTGGTGGTCGCCTGCTATTGCCCTGGTTCCTTTCTTTAGTTGCTTGGAAGGATGTCCTTGCCACCAAACATGGCACCTTTCCACTTATTCTCGTCAACCAGCTGCTTTGCACTCTGCGCCACTGAACCACAAAAGCGCCTCACCACTTCACTTTGACAAGCAAGACGGCTCGCCTCATCATCAACCAATGCGCAGTGTATATAAGTAGCCGACTAGCGCATCCGCTCGTCAGTGGGCAGGGGACAGCAGCCATGACGCTGTTAAAGCCGTTCTGCTTTCTTACACAGTTTCTGGTGGTCGCCTGCTATTGCCCTGGTTCCTTTCTTGAGTTGCTTGGAAGGATGTCCTTGCCACCAAACATGGCACCTTTCCACTTATTCTCGTCAACCAGCTGCTTTGCACTCTGCGCCACTGAACCACAATAGCGCCTCACCACTTCACTTTGACAAGCAAGACGGCTCGCCTCATCATCAACCAATGCGCAGTGTATATAAGTAGCCGACTAGCGCATCCGCTCGTCAGTGGGCAGGGGACAGCAGCCATGACGCTGTTAAAGCCGTTCTGCTTTCTTACACAGTTTCTGGTGGTCGCCTGCTATTGCCCTGGTTCCTTTCTTGAGTTGCTTGGAAGGATGTCCTTGCCACCAAACATGGCACCTTTCCACTTATTCTCGTCAACCAGCTGCTTTGCACTCTGCGCCACTGAACCACAATAGCGCCTCACCACTTCACTTTGACAAGCAAGACGGCTCGCCTCATCATCAACCAATGCGCAGTGTATATATGTAGCCGACTAGCGCATCCGCTCGTCAGTGGGCAGGGGACAGCAGCCATGACGCTGTTAAAGCCGTTCTGCTTTCTTACACAGTTTCTGGTGGTCGCCTGCTATTGCCCTGGTTCCTTTCTTGAGTTGCTTGGAAGGATGTCCTTGCCACCAAACATGGCACCTTTCCACTTATTCTCGTCAACCAGCTGCTTTGCACTCTGCGCCACTGAACCACAAAAGCATGTCACCACTTCACTTCGACAAGCAGGACGGCTCGCCTCATCATCAACCAATGCGCAGTGTATTAAGTAGCCGACTAGCGCATCCGCTCGTCAGTGGGCAGGGGACAGCAGCCATGACGCTGTTAAAGCCGTTCTGCTTTCTTACACAGTTTCTGGTGGTCGCCTGCTATTGCCCTGGTTCCTTTCTTGAGTTGCTTGGAAGGATGTCCTTGCCACCAAACATGGCACCTTTCCACTTATTCTCGTCAACCAGCTGCTTTGCACTCTGCGCCACTGAACCACAAAAGCATGTCACCACTTCACTTCGACAAGCAAGACGGCTCGCCTCATCATCAACCAATGCGCAGTGTATATAAGTAGCCGACTAGCGCATCCGCTCGTCAGTGGGCAGGGGACAGCAGCCATGACGCTGTTAAAGCCGTTCTGCTTTCTTACACAGTTTCTGGTGGTCGCCTGCTATTGCCCTGGTTCCTTTCTTGAGTTGCTTGGAAGGATGTCCTTGCCACCAAACATGGCACCTTTCCACTTATTCTCGTCAACCAGCTGCTTTGCACTCTGCGCCACTAAACCACAAAAGCATGTCACCACCTCACTTCAGCAAGCAAGACGGCTCGCCTCATCATCAACCAATGCGCAGTGTATATAAGTAGCCGACTAGCGCATCCGCTCGTCAGTGGGCAGGGGACAGCAGCCATGACGCTGTTAAAGCCGTTCTGCTTTCTTACACAGTTTCTGGTGGTCGCCTGCTATTGCCCTGGTTCCTTTCTTGAGTTGCTTGGAAGGATGTCCTTGCCACCAAACATGGCACCTTTCCACTTATTCTCGTCAACCAGCTGCTTTGCACTCTGCGCCACTGAACCACAATAGCGCCTCACCACTTCACTTTGACAAGCAAGACGGCTCGCCTCATCATCAACCAATGCGCAGTGTATATAAGTAGCCGACTAGCGCATCCGCTCGTCAGTGGGCAGGGGACAGCAGCCATGACGCTGTTAAAGCCGTTCTGCTTTCTTACACAGTTTCTGGTGGTCGCCTGCTATTGCCCTGGTTCCTTTCTTGAGTTGCTTGGAAGGATGACCTTGCCACCAAACATGGCACCTTTCCACTTATTCTCGTCAACCAGCTGCTTTGCACTCTGCGCCACTGAACCACAAAAGCATGTCACCACTTCACTTCGACAAGCAGGACGGCTCGCCTCATCATCAACCAATGCGCAGTGTATTAAGTAGCCGACTAGCGCATCCGCTCGTCAGTGGGCAGGGGACAGCAGCCATGACGCTGTTAAAGCCGTTCTGCTTTCTTACACAGTTTCTGGTGGTCGCCTGCTATTGCCCTGGTTCCTTTCTTGAGTTGCTTGGAAGGATGTCCTTGCCACCAAACATGGCACCTTTCCACTTATTCTCGTCAACCAGCTGCTTTGCACTCTGCGCCACTGAACCACAAAAGCATGTCACCACTTCACTTCGACAAGCAAGACGGCTCGCCTCATCATCAACCAATGCGCAGTGTATATAAGTAGCCGACTAGCGCATCCGCTCGTCAGTGGGCAGGGGACAGCAGCCATGACGCTGTTAAAGCCGTTCTGCTTTCTTACACAGTTTCTGGTGGTCGCCTGCTATTGCCCTGGTTCCTTTCTTGAGTTGCTTGGAAGGATGTCCTTGCCACCAAACATGGCACCTTTCCACTTATTCTCGTCAACCAGCTGCTTTGCACTCTGCGCCACTGAACCACAAAAGCATGTCACCACTTCACTTCGACAAGCAAGACGGCTCGCCTCATCATCAACCAATGCGCAGTGTATATAAGTAGCCGACTAGCGCATCCGCTCGTCAGTGGGCAGGGGACAGCAGCCATGACACTGTAAAGCCGTTCTATTTTCTTACACAGTTTCTGGTGGTCGCCTGATATTGCCCTGGTTCCTTTCTTTAGTTGCCTGGAAGGATGTCCTTGCCACCAAACATGGCACCTTTCCACTGATTCTCGTCAACCGGCTGCTTTGCACTCTGCGCCACTGAACCACAAAAGCGCCTCACCACTTCACTTTGACAAGCAAGACGGCTCGCCACCATCATCAACCAATGCGCAGTGTATATAAGTAGCCTAGCAGCGCATCCGCTCGTCAGTGGGCAGGGGACAGCAGCCATGACGCAGTTAAAGCGATTCTGCTTTCTTACACAGTTTCTGGTGGTCGCCTGCTATTGCCCTGGTTCCTTTCTTTAGTTGCCTGGAAGGATGTCCTTGCCACCAAACATGGCACCTTTCCACTGATTCTCGTCAACCGGCTGCTTTGCACTCTGCGCCACTGAACCACAAAAGCGCCTCACCACTTCACTTTGACAAGCAAGACGGCTCGCCACCATCATCAACCAATGCGCAGTGTATATAAGTAGCCTAGCAGCGCATCCGCTCGTCAGTGGGCAGGGGACAGCAGCCATGACACTGTTAAAGCCATTCTGCTTTCTTACACAGTTTCTGGTGGTCGCCTGCTATTGCCCTGGTTCCTTTCTTTAGTTGCCTGGAAGGATGTCCTTGCCACCAAACATGGCACCTTTCCACTGATTCTCGTCAACCGGCTGCTTTGCACTCTGCGCCACTGAACCACAAAAGCGCCTCACCACTTCACTTTGACAAGCAAGACGGCTCGCCACCATCATCAACCAATGCGCAGTGTATATAAGTAGCCTAGCAGCGCATCCGCTCGTCAGTGGGCAGGGGACAGCAGCCATGACACTGTTAAAGCCATTCTGCTTTCTTACACAGTTTCTGGTGGTCGCCTGCTATTGCCCTGGTTCCTTTCTTTAGTTGCCTGGAAGGATGTCCTTGCCACCAAACATGGCACCTTTCCACTGATTCTCGTCAACCGGCTGCTTTGCACTCTGCGCCACTGAACCACAAAAGCGCCTCACCACTTCACTTTGACAAGCAAGACGGCTCGCCACCATCATCAACCAATGCGCAGTGTATATAAGTAGCCGACTATCGCATCCGCTCGTCAGTGGGCAGGGGACAGCAGCCATGACGCTGTTAAAGCCGTTCTGCTTTCTTACACAGTTTCTGGTGGTCGCCTGCTATTGCCCTGGTTCCTTTCTTGAGTTGCTTGGAAGGATGTCCTTGCCACCAAACATGGCACCTTTCCACTTATTCTCGTCAACCAGCTGCTTTGCACTCTGCGCCACTGAACCACAAAAGCATGTCACCACCTCACTTCGGCAAGCAAGACGGCTCGCCTCATCATCAACCAATGCGCAGTGTATATAAGTAGCCGACTAGCGCATCCGCTCGTCAGTGGGCAGGGGACAGCAGCCATGACGCTGTTAAAGCCGTTCTGCTTTCTTACACAGTTTCTGGTGGTCGCCTGCTATTGCCCTGGTTCCTTTCTTGAGTTGCTTGGAAGGATGTCCTTGCCACCAAACATGGCACCTTTCCACTTATTCTCGTCAACCAGCTGCTTTGCACTCTGCGCCACTGAACCACAAAAGCGCCTCACCACTTCACTTTGACAAGCAAGACGGCTCGCCTCATCATCAACCAATGCGCAGTGTATATAAGTAGCCGACTAGCGCATCCGCTCGTCAGTGGGCAGGGGACAGCAGCCATGACGCTGTTAAAGCCGTTCTGCTTTCTTACACAGTTTCTGGTGGTCGCCTGCTATTGCCCTGGTTCCTTTCTTGAGTTGCTTGGAAGGATGTCCTTGCCACCAAACATGGCACCTTTCCACTTATTCTCGTCAACCAGCTGCTTTGCACTCTGCGCCACTGAACCACAAAAGCATGTCACCACTTCACTTCGACAAGCAAGACGGCTCGCCTCATCATCAACCAATGCGCAGTGTATTAAGTAGCCGACTAGCGCATCCGCTCGTCAGTGGGCAGGGGACAGCAGCCATGACGCTGTTAAAGCCGTTCTGCTTTCTTACACAGTTTCTGGCGGTCGCCTGCTATTGCCCTGGTTCCTTTCTTGAGTGGCCTGGAAGGATGTCCTTGCCACCAAACATGGCACCTTTCCACTGATCCTTGTCAGCCAGCTGCTTTGCACTCTGCTCCACTGAACCACAAAAGCGCGTCACCACTTCACTTTGACAAGCAAGACGGCTCGCCACCATCATCAACCAATGCGCAGTGTATATAAGTAGCCGACCAGCGCATCTGCTCGTCAGTGGGCAGGGGGCAGCAGCCATGACACTGTAAAGCCGTTCTTTTTTCTTACACAGTTTCTGGCGGTCGCCTGCTATTGCCCTGGTTCCTTTCTTGAGTGGCCTGGAAGGATGCCCTTGCCACCAAACATGGCACCTTTCCACTGATTCTTGTCAGCCAGCTGCTTTGCACTCTGCTCCACTGAACCACAAAAGCGCGTCACCACTTCACTTTGACAAGCAAGACGGCTCGCCACCATCATCAACCAATGCGCAGTGTATATAAGTAGCCGACCAGCGCATCTGCTCGTCAGTGGGCAGGGGGCAGCAGCCATGACACTGTAAAGCCGTTCTATTTTCTTACACAGTTTCTGGCGGTCGCCTGCTATTGTCCTGGTTCCTTTCTTGAGTGGCCTGGAAGGATGCCCTTGCCACCAAACATGGCACCTTTCCACTGATTCTTGTCAGCCAGCTGCTTTGCACTCTGCTCCACTGAACCACAAAAGCGCGTCACCACTTCACTTTGATAAGCAAGACGGCTCGCCACCATCATCAACCAATGCGCAGTGTATATAAGTAGCCGACCAGCGCATCTGCTCGTCAGTGGGCAGGGGGCAGCAGCCATGACACTGTAAAGCCGTTCTATTTTCTTACACAGTTTCTGGCGGTCGCCTGCTATTGCCCTGGTTCCTTTCTTGAGTGGCCTGGAAGGATGCCCTTGCCACCAAACATGGCACCTTTCCACTGATTCTTGTCAGCCAGCTGCTTTGCACTCTGCTCCACTGAACCACAAAAGCGCGTCACCACTTCACTTTGACAAGCAAGACGGCTCGCCACCATCATCAACCAATGCGCAGTGTATATAAGTAGCCGACCAGCGCATCTGCTCGTCAGTGGGCAGGGGGCAGCAGCCATGACACTGTAAAGCCGTTCTATTTTCTTACACAGTTTCTGGCGGTCGCCTGCTATTGCCCTGGTTCCTTTCTTGAGTGGCCTGGAAGGATGCCCTTGCCACCAAACATGGCACCTTTCCACTGATTCTTGTCAGCCAGCTGCTTTGCACTCTGCTCCACTGAACCACAAAAGCGCGTCACCACTTCACTTTGACAAGCAAGACGGCTCGCCACCATCATCAACCAATGCGCAGTGTATATAAGTAGCCGACCAGCGCATCCGCTCGTCAGTGGGCAGGGGACAGCCGCCATGACGCTGTTAAAGCCGTTCTGCTTTCATACACAGTTTCTGGTAGTCGCCTGCTATTGCCCTGGTTCCTTTCTTGAGTGGCCTGGAAGGATGCCCTTGCCACCAAACATGGCACCTTTCCACTGATTCTTGTCAGCCAGCTGCTTTGCACTCTGCTCCACTGAACCACAAAAGCGCGTCACCACTTCACTTTGACAAGCAAGACGGCTCGCCACCATCATCAACCAATGCGCAGTGTATATAAGTAGCCGACCAGTGCATCCGCTCGTCAGTGGGCAGGGGACAGCAGCCATGACGCTGTTAAAGCCGTTCTGCTTTCATACACAGTTTCTGGTAGTCGCCTGCTATTGCCCTGGTTCCTTTCTTGAGTGGCCTGGAAGGATGCCCTTGCCACCAAACATGGCACCTTTCCACTGATTCTTGTCAGCCAGCTGCTTTGCACTCTGCTCCACTGAACCACAAAAGCGCGTCACCACTTCACTTTGACAAGCAAGACGGCTCGCCACCATCATCAACCAATGCGCAGTGTATATAAGTAGCTGACCAGTGCATCCGCTCGTCAGTGGGCAGGGGACAGCAGCCATGACGCTGTTAAAGCCGTTCTGCTTTCATACAAAGTTTCTGGTGGTCGCCTGCTATTGCCCTGGTTCCTTTCTTGAGTGGCCTGGAAGGATGCCCTTGCCACCAAACATGGCACCTTTCCACTGATTCTTGTCAGCCACCTGCTTTGCACTCTGCTCCACTGAACCACAAAAGCGCGTCACCACTTCACTTTGACAAGCAAGACGGCTCGCCACCATCATCAACCAATGCGCAGTGTATATAAGTAGCCGACCAGCGCATCTGCTCGTCAGTGGGCAGGGGGCAGCAGCCATGACACTGTAAAGCCGTTCTATTTTCTTACACAGTTTCTGGCGGTCGCCTGCTATTGCCCTGGTTCCTTTCTTGAGTGGCCTGGAAGGATGTCCTTGCCACCAAACATGGCACCTTTCCACTGATTCTTGTCAGCCAGCTGCTTTGCACTCTGCTCCACTGAACCACAAAAGCGCGTCACCACTTCACTTTGACAAGCAAGACGGCTCGCCACCATCATCAACCAATGCGCAGTGTATATAAGTAGCCGACCAGCGCATCTGCTCGTCAGTGGGCAGGGGGCAGCAGCCATGACACTGTAAAGCCGTTCTATTTTCTTACACAGTTTCTGGCGGTCGCCTGCTATTGCCCTGGTTCCTTTCTTGAGTGGCGTGGAAGGATGCCTTTGCCACCAAACATGGCACCTTTCCACTGATTCTTGTCAGCCAGCTGCATTGCACTCTGCGCCACTGAACCACAAAAGCGCGTCACCACTTCACTTTGATAAGCAAGACGGCTCGCCACCATCATCAACCAATGTGCAGTGTATATAAGTAGCCGACCAGCGCATCCGCTCGTCAGTGGGCAGGGGACAGCAGCTATGACGCTGTTAAAGCCGTTCTGCTTTCTTACACAGTTTCTGGTGGTCGCCTGCTATTGCCCTGGTTCCTTTCTTGAGTGGCCTGGAAGGATGCCCTTGCCACCAAACATGGCACCTTTCCACTGATTCTTGTCAGCCAGCTGCTTTGCACTCTGCTCCACTGAACCACAAAAGCGCGTCACCACTTCACTTTGACAAGCAAGACGGCTCGCCACCATCATCAACCAATGCGCAGTGTATATAAGTAGCCGACCAGCGCATCCGCTCGTCAGTGGGCAGGGGACAGCAGCCATGACGCTGTTAAAGCCGTTCTGCTTTCATACACAGTTTCTGGTAGTCGCCTGCTATTGCCCTGGTTCCTTTCTTGAGTGGCCTGGAAGGATGCCCTTGCCACCAAACATGGCACCTTTCCACTGATTCTTGTCAGCCAGCTGCTTTGCACTCTGCTCCACTGAACCACAAAAGCGCGTCACCACTTCACTTTGACAAGCAAGACGGCTCGCCACCATCATCAACCAATGCGCAGTGTATATAAGTAGCCGACCAGCGCATCCGCTCGTCAGTGGGCAGGGGACAGCAGCCATGACGCTGTTAAAGCCGTTCTGCTTTCATACACAGTTTCTGGTAGTCGCCTGCTATTGCCCTGGTTCCTTTCTTGAGTGGCCTGGAAGGATGCCCTTGCCACCAAACATGGCACCTTTCCACTGATTCTTGTCAGCCACCTGCTTTGCACTCTGCTCCACTGAACCACAAAAGCGCGTCACCACTTCACTTTGACAAGCAAGACGGCTCGCCACCATCATCAACCAATGCGCAGTGTATATAAGTAGCCGACCAGCGCATCTGCTCGTCAGTGGGCAGGGGGCAGCAGCCATGACACTGTAAAGCCGTTCTATTTTCTTACACAGTTTCTGGCGGTCGCCTGCTATTGCCCTGGTTCCTTTCTTGAGTGGCCTGGAAGGATGTCCTTGCCACCAAACATGGCACCTTTCCACTGATTCTTGTCAGCCAGCTGCTTTGCACTCTGCTCCACTGAACCACAAAAGCGCGTCACCACTTCACTTTGACAAGCAAGACGGCTCGCCACCATCATCAACCAATGCGCAGTGTATATAAGTAGCCGACCAGCGCATCTGCTCGTCAGTGGGCAGGGGGCAGCAGCCATAACACTGTAAAGCCGTTCTATTTTCTTACACAGTTTCTGGCGGTCGCCTGCTATTGCCCTGGTTCCTTTCTTGAGTGGCCTGGAAGGATGCCCTTGCCACCAAACATGGCACCTTTCCACTGATTCTTGTCAGCCAGCTGCTTTGCACTCTGCTCCACTGAACCACAAAAGCGCGTCACCACTTCACTTTGACAAGCAAGACGGCTCGCCACCATCATCAACCAATGCGCAGTGTATATAAGTAGCCGACCAGCGCATCCGCTCGTCAGTGGGCAGGGGACAGCAGCCATGACGCTGTTAAAGCCGTTCTGCTTTCATACACAGTTTCTGGTAGTCGCCTGCTATTGCCCTGGTTCCTTTCTTGAGTTGCCTGGAAGGATGCCCTTGCCACCAAACATGGCACCTTTCCACTGATTCTTGTCAACCAGCTGCTTTGCTCTAGCCGCAACAACAATTGCCTTGGCTGAAGTATTGTAGAGACGTTCCAGCTCCGGGAAGTTTGGTAAGGAGTCATAGACGCACAGGCACAATTTCCCGCCGTATTGAAAGAGTTCGATTCCGACCATGGTTGGTCAGGAACATAAGAGGTTCATTCAGCTGACTGTAGGCATACTTCCTGCTGGTAGCGCATTTCCAAGCAAGTGCCTCAATTTAAGAGTTCATGCCCGGCCAGAAAACAATATGATATGCCCTTGCTTTACACTTGTTTATTCTCATATGACCGTGATGAATCCCCTGCAATGTCTCTCACCTCAT
This sequence comes from Amblyomma americanum, assembly GCF_052857255.1. Classification (NCBI taxonomy): domain Eukaryota; kingdom Metazoa; phylum Arthropoda; class Arachnida; order Ixodida; family Ixodidae; genus Amblyomma; species Amblyomma americanum. The sequence goes on from NC_135500.1 coordinate 13,225,343, forward strand.
GCCTGTTGGAATGACAACCTCACAACCCTTGAGCAGAACACCTTTAACATGGGAGAGCTTAGCAGAGAAAGGTTTTAACAGATCTATGCATTAGCATTGAAATCTGGGTCAGTTGTTACATGTTCAGGAAAAAAACCAGTCAAAAGACGGAACACAGCGAAGAAACGAGGCACACATGCGACGACTGGACCAGCAACTGTGCTTTATTGAAGGAAACAGTCTCAGAAGAAAAGGTAGCAAATTTTGCGCAGCTCAGTCATAAAAAAATCTACATATAGAGATAAACTGTGGTCTAGCGCCATTGCGAAAGGAAGCTTAGCTCCTTCTGCATGAGGTAGATAGAAGGATTTCTGATTCAATCATCCCCTTCCATACTAATGAACGCTTCGAGAATTTCGTGCTCAACTTTTCCCTTGCCTCTGCCAACAATACTAACATTAGAAAACTAACGTTAGAAAACAGCGGGCAACAGCTGCATTCCTGGCAATGTCGAGGCAAGTTAGCGCCGTCAGTAGGGGACAGAGTTGGGGTGCTCTTTCAGTCTTTCATTAATACACCGGCGTGTTTGGCCAATGTACACTTTTTCGCAGGTCAGTGGAATTCTGTATACCACACCTGTGGCACAGGTGACGTAGCGGTTTTTATGCTGCGTCGAATAGACCGGACGATAGGTCCTGCCACGTGCAACATGTGAACATAGGCGTGAAAGCTTTCAGGGAGCTGAAAACACAACATTGACGCCCTGCTTTTCGGTGACCTTTTGGGCGACATTATGCACATAAGGCATGACTTCAAAATTTCTCTTTTCCACTGTCTTTGGGTCAACCCTTTTGACGTCTCGAACCTTTACCTTTTGCAAGAGCGTTTCGGCCACTGCCCTCAGAAGTTCTTTTGGAAGACCAGCCCCTCCAAACGTTCATACTGGATATCGAAGCTAGTCTTCATGCTGTGGTGGCAACTCTTTTGCAGTGCATTACGGAAGCAGTTCGTAGCAATCCCCCTCTTGACAATCTTGGAATGAGCTCACGAGTGCGGTAATAAGGACTTCTTAGTTCTAGGCATTAAGCACCAGCAAACATGGCCATCGTCACGAAATGTTAATTGAAGTTCTAAAAATCTAATCGAGTGGTTAGCGGGTAGTTCATATGTAAAACTGAGGGCACTCGAGCAAGCTTTAAAAGCTGTCAAAATCTGGTTTACAACCACATGCAATAAGTCACTCGGTGAAAGATTCGAAAGAATCAGGATATCATCAACATATCTAAAGAGTCTGCACACACTTTTTCAAAAAGAATGCCTTGCAATGTGTTGTCAAACTTGATCATCAGTCAAGATCAATCAATCCTGCGAAAAAGCGTACATTGGCCAAACAGGCCGGTGTATTAATGAAAGACAGAGAGCACCACAACTCTCTGTCCCCTACTGACGACGCTAACTTGCCTCGACATTGCCAGGAATACAGCTGCTGCCCGCTGTTTTCTAATGTTAGTTTTTGTTGTGCCCCCTGTGCTGTTCGGTTATGTGTCACCAGTGTTCTTTTCTAACGGCCACTTGCCCCTCTTCGCGCGCCGTCGCAAGATGCCCCCACGGCGGGCCCCTGCGCCCTCTTGTTCTGGGAAGCCACTCCCTCCTGTGGATTCCTCACCGGCCCCTCGGTCCTTCGGGCGGCGAGTTCGGCTTCCGCCTCGGTCAACGCTGGTCGCACCCTCTTTAGTAGTAAATAAACAGTGAAAAATTACCGGCGTGTGTCTTGCTGCATTGACAACTACCGGACACGACAGTTTTCTAATGTTAGTATTGTTGGCAGAGGCAAGGGAAAAGTTGAGCACGAAATTCTCGAAGCATTCTTCATTAGTATGCAAGGGGATGATTCTCGGATTATCGGATTCTGTAGCACATCACTCAGGTAGCAATCTTTGAACGTTTCTGCAGCAAGATGTTTCCATGTTGCTTTGGTGATTAAGGAAGATACTGTACTCATAGCGTGTACTTCTATGTCACCTGTGCTGACGCAATCACTTTTCCGTTTGATGGGAGCCCATGATAGCATGTTTGCGAGCAAGAGCTGCTTTTCTGGAACAAAGTGTTGTGTCAAAATTATATCCTAGTAATCTCAAGAAGAATCGCTGCAGGCTCGGTGGCGTATTTCCAATGGCTTTCTTATAGATGACAATCAAAGGGCGATAGTAGGTTTCAATAATTTTTTTTCGGCCGTACACAAAGTGGTCAAATTTTTCACAGCCATATGTAATAGTGAGCACCTATTTTTCTATTTGAGAGTATCGTGTTTCCGATTCAATTAAGAGTTCTAGATCCATATGCTATAGGTTTCCATGTGCTGTTGTGGCTTTGCAATAGCACACGCCTGTTCCACTGCGTGACGTGTCACACAAGACCGTTGTTTCTCTTCCCGAGTCGAACATTGACAACAGTGGTTTGGCGCCATTCGTCCACGTGGTCTGGTGTCCAGTCAAATACAGCGTCTTTCTTGGTAATGCTTCTCAAAAGCTGCATCCTATCTGCCAGCACTGGGATGAAATTTCCAAAATAGTTTACAACACCAAGCACTCTCTGCGCGACAAGTTTGTCGCTTGGCTCTGGAACCTGCAACATGCTTGAACAAGAAAAGGACTTGGCCTGACACCTTCTGTTGTGATTACGTCTTCTCCTAGAAAGTCTATCTTGGTGATGTCGATACCGTATTTGGCTGGGTCAAACACTGCCCCACTTGTTCTGCAGCCTTTAGCATGGACCTCCGTTGTTCGTCATGTTCTTGGCTTGAGGTGCTCCAAACCAGTATATTATTGACGCAGAATTTTGTTTGTGGGAGTGCCTCAAAAATATCGATCTTCAGGGTCTTTTGAAGCACCTGCGATGCTGACAAGATCCCGAAAGGCAATTGCAGGAAACGGTAGCGGCTAAAGTGTGTTGCAGATGTGCAGATTTTGGACGTTTCCTTGTGATGGGGAATCTGGTAGAATCCAGAGCTGGTATCTAAGCGCGTGAGCACTTTAGTTCCTGTGAGCTCAACTTCAATGTTGTTGCACATAGGCATTTCATAGTGTACTCATGGACTCGTTCACTTTTTAAGGATCCATGCACACTCAAAGTTTTGCGCCCTTCTTGCGTACTATGACGAGAGGGCTTACCCAGTCTTTGGGCTCAGTCAGTCACTGTTGTGATTATGCCTCCTTGCTCCATGTGCTCCAGCTCCTCTCGAAACTGCTCCTTCAAGGCCAATGATACACGTTGCGCAGGATGAACAACTGTTGTGCTCCATTGTGAAGAACCATGCAGTACTGGCGCTGGACACAGCCTATACCAGAAAAAAGGTGGCCAAATTCGTGCACCGCTTTCTCTGAGCTGCTCTGCAATGCACTGTGCACTTGTCGAGATAACAGCCTAAGGGTCTCGCACGCCTGCAAACCAAGGATTGCTTGCCCTTCATTTCGTACAACGAAGAAATCCTGTGTGGAAGTATGGTCGTTCAGAGTCACTTCTCGCCTTATGGTTCCCAGATGCTTGATTTAGCTTCCATCGCACAATTGCAAAGCTGCGCTGCTTTGCTTTAAAGGTGGTCTGGGATGCATCTTTGCATACAGCACAAACGGCAGCAGATTAGTTTGAGATCCGATGTTAACTTTCAAATCAACAAACATTCCTCCTATCTTCGCTTTCATTGTCCAGTCCGGCAGGGTAGTCACAGTGTTGACTGAGAGTATTTCAAAATCGTCTTCGCTACCTTGGAACTCACTAACTTGCATTTTCGTTCTGCAGCACGTGGCAAAGTGGTTTTTCTCATGCCATGCCCAACACTTCCTTCCGAACGCTGAACATTTTCATTAGGCATGTGTCTTTCCACACTTGCTGTTTTGCATTTGACCTATCTCTTGTCTTACGTATCGAATCAACCTGCTTTTGTTCCCCCACAACCAAACTTGCTGCTTCGGCTGCCTTGCAAAGTTCTTCTGCCTTCTGCAGCGTTAACTGGCTGTTGGCTAGAAACTTCTTCATAGTCTTTGCGTCGTGCGTTCCAATAACAATCTGGTCTCTCTCTAACCATCGTCTCTGCTAGGGCACCAGCTTACCGCTGCTTACCGGTAGCCTCTGTTCTGGTCAAGAAGAGGTCAAACTTTTGTTTAAGCAGCTGCTAGTGCTTGCTTATGCCCTCTTCAAACTGCAGCAGTTCCGATGGCTTGACGAAATTCATCCTGCTGGCCTTTGTTCTGCGGCTGACTAGCTGCAGACTAGCTGGAGGCAGCCTGGGTTACATGCTTCTGACAGCATGTATCGGCTGTGTTGGCCAACGAGACAAGCACGATATGATACAACGCTAACACAGTTTGGTTCGTCCGTTTAGTGACTAATGTAACGAAACACTAAAGAATACAGCGTAATGCATTGCGGTTTATTCGTAACAAATATAAACGCACTGATTCACCTGCTAACCTCGCGGCTATAGCGGGTTTAGCTAGACTATCATTCAGAGCACAGCAAGCTCTACTCAAATTTTTATTTCTCTTGATTCACAACTACTACAAGATAAACTTATCAAAATACCTCTTTTTTTCACAGTAACTTTCTTCGAGGAGTAAACACGCACGCCCCATAACAGAATACTCATGCCGTAACAACACATTCATGTATTCTTACTTTCCCCTCGTATTTAGAGAATGGGATCGCCTTATTATTTCTGCAGACACGTTATCTCAGTTCACGTCACAGATAGAATCCATATCAATTAACCAATAATGATGTCTCATTTACGTATTCAAACGCCTCTTAACACTCCGATAATGTATAGATTGTTAATTAATCATGAAGTAAGTGTCACTTTTTTTACTCTTGCTCCCGTTTGTTGTTATTTTGCCGAATTTCTCATTGAAATGTTGCACCTCACTCCTAGACGTAAAATTTTCTTTAAATACGTGTGTTTGTGTATGCATGTGTTTGTAGTCCAAGACATTTTTTTACTAATGTTTACGTTTTATTTTAAATTGATTTTTCCTTTACATTCACCTTTGTTTGATTTTCTGTCATGCAACTCACGAGTGCACTGCTTGGATTTGTCATGTTTCTTGTTGTTCGCTCACCTGCTGTGGTTGCGATGAGACTGGTAGTGTTGAAAATAAATAAATAAAAACATTCCATCAAAATTAGGTGTCTATACTCATGCCACCTGCCAGCACACTTTATATAAATGTCATCATTCGGCTGTTGAAATCGAAACCAAAACAGCATGAGAAATTCGATTCGACAACGATGCAGTGGTTGTCGGAGAGTATCACGCAGTAATTCGTGTATAATAATACATTACGCATCATTGCAAAGCAAAAAACATGCACCCAAAGGTTAGGCGTCTATATTCCTTTAAGAAACGTGTCTATACTCATGCCACCTGCCAGCACACTTTATATAAATGTCATCATTCGGCTGTTGAAATCGAAACCAAAACAGCATGAGAAATTCGATTCGACAACGATTCAGTGGTTGTCGGAGAATACCACGCAGTAATTCGTGTATAATAATACATTACGCATCATTGAAAAGCAAAAAACATGCACCCAAAGGTTAGGTGTCTATATTCCTTTAAGAAAGGGCTCCTCATATATGCTTGAATTAGCAAATGACGTTGAAACAAAACATTCTTGCAGGCTGGTTGGTTCATTTCATTGAAAGGTAGGTCTGCTTGAACAAGTCCTAGCTTTTATTGGCGTTGAAACGGCTGCATTTCTCGTGCTAGGCAACTGTGGTGGCCACATGCAGCATGATGGGGTATTTTTTAAAGATACAGGAGGTGATGTTTTTTAATACGTAGGTGACCTGTTTCGTCTTGCTTAGGTGGCCTCTGCATCAGCATTCAGCATGTAGCAGCATCGACTGCACTTCCGCTTACAGTAGCGACTAGTTTCAAAGTAAAAAATAAGCCTATGCCTTCGCTTATTACCCAGCTTGCATCTTTGACTGCCTCTGACAGCTACTCTGCTGCCAGGCGTACGCCGAGAATGAACGCGAGTTGTGGACTTGTAAGAAGCCGAAGGTCAGAGTTATCAGGCAACTGTTCTACTCTATTTGGCAGATCACCAGAGACACTTTTCGGGTGAATTGGCGACAGCCTGAACCATGCTCACAGACTGTCAGATGTGTCTCGTGCAACAGATTTTAAGAATTAGGTTATTCAAAGTCCAAGTATTTCATTGTTACCTCTCCAATAGTATCCGTTGGCTCAATGATGTTCGATCCACGCTAATTTGCACTGCACTACCAAAAGGGCAGAGGTGTCGCTATCGTGATTGGCTAGTTTCATGGCTGCTGCCAAGAGATTCGCCACTTAGAACAAATGCACAGTGTTTGATGTAACTCCCGCAGTCCTGCACGCACTTGTCAGACCATGCAAAACACAGCTGCTGCACCGAGAGTGAAATATTTTTAAATTGAATGTTCTCTGCCGTAAAGGCATCATTACCTAAAAAGGACTAGAGAATAAATGAGAATGACGATCTGCGTGGTGTGAAATGTATGCAGGCTGGTGCGGAGGTGGGTGGAGTCTGTCGAGTGCCTCGTGTACCCATTCAAGTGGGCGCACGTACGGGTGCCCCTAGTGCCTCGAAGCCTGCTGGCCCAGTGTTCATCCCCAGAGCCCTATCTGCTGGGGGTGCCTGCTGCGATGGTGCACACTGCCCTCGAGCTGCTCGCGGGGCCGGTGAGTTCACGTTTCTCGGCTCTCCGAGAGCAAAGACTGTTTTGCCAAAAAGAAGCACGAAGAGTTGATGCAGTGCACAGCACAAGGTGTGAAAATGACATCGCAAGGGAAGACATGGAATTGGCTTAGCTCAGCTAGGTTAGGATATGCATGCTTAGCCCCTCGAGCTTCATTCTTACGCTGACGGGCCATGCGCAGTGTGCGTTCTCACTGTCAGCTTCTTCACCCATGGAGCAACTCATTAGCGTTAATTAATGATGCATTTATGACTGCCCGTTAGTTGAAAGGCAAATGCGAACTATTTAATAGTTAGGGAATCCTAATGATAGGTGTAACGTTAAGATACCAGAAGTGGGCAGAGTGGGTGAGGGAACAAACACCATTTAATGACATCCTAGTCGAAATCGGGAGGAATAAATGGGCTTGGGCAAAGCATGTACTACAAGGCAAGATAACCGCTGGTCCCTAAGGGTAACAGAGTGGATTCCAAGAGAAGGAAAGTGTAGCAGGGGGCGGCAGAAAGCTAGGTGGGCGGGTGAGATTAAAGGGGCCCAGAAAGGGGGTCTCAATAAAGGTGCGATATGTCTGGGATGTTCAAAGATGACAGTTGATAATTATCCCCCAGCTAGAATTATTTTAATGTATTTTGTGGAAGCTGAGTTATATGCAGACAAAATTTGAGCTTCCGTGTCTTCGTGCCTTTCCCTCTCCTCTCGCACGCCAAAACGGCGGTGCCCCTCCGCCAGCCCCACTCACTCGGCCCCTCCCCTACCCCTGCCGGCTGCAGCGCGTGCAGAGTGGCCGCGGCCGTGGTAGCGCGAGACGTCTGAAAGAATTTGGCACTGCGAACCAATGATAACCCCCGGCTGCTGACGTCATTTGCACGACGTGTCGTTTTATGCCAGGTTTTCGCGCAAAAGCCCAGCACTGCGCGTCACTGTGAGGTGTGAAAGCGGGAATTTTTGAAAATGTATTGTAAATTTCCCGCTCGCTTTTGTGGTCTTATACGCGGCATGGACGCTCGGTGGCCTGTACTCTACATAGTGCAAGCATTTTAAAGCCAAACTCAAACACCCCTTTCTGTGTTTAAGAAGTTTGCAGTCATATGGTGGCCGCAGCTGGTGTAGACAGGGTTAATTGGAGAGGCATGGGAGAGGCCTTTGCCCTGAAGTGGGTGTAGTCAGGCTCATGATGATGATGATAATGATTATTCCTGAATCGAAGCATTTGATACCCATAATTGGTTTGGCAACGTGGTACGTACAGCGAGACGTGATCACTCAGTGGGAACGAATCAACGATTGTGGACTGTAATGAGTTAGTGGCCGATATGGCCAACGTGAATGACGAGGGGTTCAAATTGGTGAGTCATTGGAAGCAGAGAACGGTCCGTCCATGTTCCTGAGCGACCAGATCACAGCCAGCCTCGACAGCAGGGAGGACTCTCGCATACCTCACAAGCAAGGAGAAAATCAGCTACAGTGGCCAACAGTGTGTCCCAGTCCACATCTTTTGCTGATGTTGTGAGTCAGGGCGTGGCGCAAAGTAAGGAGCTCAAAAATTAAAGTATTTCCGACCTTGGAGAAGAAAAACAGCGCAGCAACAGAGACAAGAAAGAAGACGGGGCAGGTGTTGACTAACTGGTGGTTTATTGAAAATATACTCTCTGTACAACCAAAAGCGCACATGAGCTCCACTAGCGACACTGTTAAACTGACAACTTCAGTCATGGTGATCAAGGTACAGTCATGAGCGAGGACAGATGGGGTGCTTACGCATGTGTGCAGTTTTTCAGCACCTGTCCAGTCTTCTGTCTTGCCCCTGTTGCTGTGCGCACTGTTTTTGTTCTTCAAGTATTTACCAGCTCGCTCAACTTGCCCATTTACTGAAGTTTATTTCTTTTTTGCTCGGGGCCCTGCATTCACATTTTACAGCGATTCTTCCTGGCACTTTGAAGAATTGCAGCTGGTGCTTTCCTTTGAGTCCATTATTACCGCCTTCGCAGCGAACTTTATTTCGCTCTAATATGGCTAGTGCTCAACCTCATGGAACCTTACTGGATCTCAATACCAAAGAAAAGTGCCGTTTATAATGCAATAGCATTTCGCTGGGATTCGAAGTTGATTAGCTGAACTGAAACTATTCTTGAAAGAAAGTTGTGTTTGAGTACTGACCCTCTCAGAAGCTGGCCTGCCAAGTGGGAGATCTTCGACTGGATGTCGCCCATAAAAACTGCAGCATAAAGTCTTTTCCTGCAGGAAGTGGTGCGCTTTACATACGCCGGGAGGTTCCATATGTTTCTTTAAGCGCCACCGGTCTTTGCATGGATGACATTGAAGTAGCAGCTGTAAGGATACAGCTTGACTCTCGAACTCGTTCTGTTGCATCCGTGTACGTGTCCCCGTGGGAGAACGTAGCATTTAATTTGTTTTTTAGCAGCTTTGTGATCACTGCCCGGCTCCCCAAATTATCTGTGATGACTTCAACACCCATCATTTTGTCTGAGGTGAAAGGAACTCTTATTCCCATGGACAAACTTGTCAAGGTCATTGACAGTTTGGACCTGTGTGTTGCCTAGTGACGGAAGCCCCGATTTCTTCCGACCTCCAGCCTCAGCAACAGCCATAGACCTCACTTTGCATTCGCCTGACATCCGGGTGAAGTGTTTAACAGCTCCTGACCATATGGCAAGTGACCATAACTTGATTTTTGTGTTTGCTGCCGACTTCCATACACATGGCTGTAGAATCTGCCATGTTGTCAACTGAGACAAGTACAGAGAGCACCTAGCATATGTATCCGGGTATGGGATTGACAGATTGATTTCTAGTAAGATAGCAGCAACTTTGGTGTTCAAGTTACCTGAACATTTTCCAGCCCCAAATTTAAAACTAAAGAACCTTTTCGCAGCGCACAGAAGGGCGGAGCGACAACTCATGCGGAAAAAGGACGACAGAGCCTTGAAGACTGCCTTCAATAGGCTGAATTCTGCCATTCGACAGCACACGAACAATCTCTGCAGGTCGCAGTGGGCCTCCTTCTGTGCTAGCTTGACTGTATTCTCACCGGTGACAAGAATATGACTAGTCATTGGCAGTCTTGCTGGAGAATGCCGTTCTTGGAAGCCTTTCGAAGCTCTTGCAATACGCAAGCAGAAACCTCTTGCGTGCTTGGCAGAAGAATTTGCAGATGCATTTTTATGTGCAAATTATGTGTCGGTAGCCAACAGAAGAGCCAACGCCGCTCACGCCTAATCTTTCTTTGGCTATGATGCATTTGACTTCTGCCAGCCATGTTTCCCAAGTTTTTAATGTACTTCGTCAGTTGTCATTAGTGCGCTGGGTCCGGTAAGCGATCAGTGCTCGTTGACGGCTACATTCAAGATTGCTGTCAATTTTACGCCGAAGAAACGAACTGAGCACCGGGCCGCAAGTTCGACTTTCGCAGCTGGTGATACAGGTGTGACAGCTGCAGCGAGGCAAAATTTTCAGCTGCTCCACAAGGTGCCGTGATGTGGCTGTTTGTGAAGTGCGGGATTACGCTGGACGATGATGTTTAAACGGCATGCTATGGTACCGCAGCAACGATCACGACGGCAGCGCTACTGAGGACGATGGTGCAAATGTGCACGAGTAGTCCAGTGACTAATACAGTTTCGTTTTGGCAATTGCCCACCGGCACGCCCACGTGCAGCAGCTGATAGTGGCTGGAAATAAGGTGTGACAGCTGCAGGATAATGCTATCACATTCCATTATTATCGGCCAAGCTTAAACTAGGTAGCCTTATGTTTTCTTGTTTTTTTTTTCTGAAGAGTGATATCAGGGGTTGACTCACATTCGAGTCAACTTACAATCGTGTAAATACAGTAATGCTCTTAGTTCCCTAGGCCTTGATGATCTTATTGTGTGGCCGTAAGCTAAAGGACACTAAGTTTGCCATACGCGAAGACTTCACGCCCGCAGTCAGAAAGGCACGCTTCAGGCTTTCACAATACGAACGTGACCTGGCTTTTCCTTCCAAGTTGCGGTTTGATAAGCTCCATGGCAGCAAAAAGTGTTTTGTCTATGATTTTCACGGGAAACTGAGCACTCATCTTCAGTGTTAGATTTACTGTTCTGCAACCGACCTTTTGTAGTGTGTGACACTGTGATCATACCAGGAATAAGCGACCACAGCTGTGTTGTTGCTAATGTTCGGCATTGTCCTTATTTAATTCCATGAGGTTATGGGGTCACTCTGCGTCCAGCCGGCCGGGAAGGCGAGCTTCCGTGCAAGCTACACGCAGGCGTTATTTAAGCACGCAACACGTTTCCCCAACCCGTGGCGCAGAGTCGCAGCCACGGCAGGTCCGGACGAAATAGGCAATGGCAGGGCACGCTAGGAAATAGTTTATTATCCTAACGCGAGGTAAAGCACACTGCGGAAGAATGTTCTATCCGTAAAATAGATGTTCAGTAGCTCACCAAGTCGTTGACGTCGACCGGCGTTGGTGTTCGGGGGCCGGCGGGCAGCGGAAGGGGTCCGTGGGGTAGTTAGGTCAGGTCCGGCGGCGAGAGAGCTTCCCGCCGCGCGATCACCCCTTTTTATCCCCTCGGTCATTGCCTCCCTCGCAGCAAATCGTTACCGTCAAGCTTAGGCGTGCTACCCTCTCCGCAGAAGGCCGCGCGCTGCCGTGACGTCACGTCAGTGCTGGGGCGGAAATGAGCAGAGTCGCGGGGGTGCCTTCTCTCCACATTCCTGGTGGCCAGCGCGCCCGTGTAGGTCACGGTCGCCGCTGGCGCGGGGGACGAGGAGGGGATACCAGTGTATCCCACATCCTCCCCTCCTTAAGAAGCCTCCCGAACACAGAAACAGGGGCAACATTACTTGATCTCCGCCATCCTGGGATCGAAGTTCTTCAGCTCCCGCTGGTGCATCGGTTGACGGCCGCGCCACGCCCCCGCCGATCAGCTGCTTCGCTCCGAGGGCTTGGCCTCCCGCACGATGACGCTTGGAATCTTGCTCCCTCTCACGGTCTTCCGAGTGCGCGCGGCTGCGCCGTTCCGGCGAATTCGGTCGACCGCCTCCTTGGCGCCGGCTGGGATGGCTTGGAGGCCAGGTCCATGGCTGCGCCCCTGAGGTACTGGGTCAGGTGGCTTCAGGGGCCAGGGCTGCGGCGCTTTATGGTTGAGGCCGCGGTTGGGCTGCCCTGGCATACCTGGTCAGCAGGCGAGGACCCAGGGTTGCGGTGGTAATGGGACCCCGCAGGCGGTGGCGCACAGTCGACGGGTGGGCAGCTCCGATGCGTTGTGGCAGGTAGCCGGGGTGGCCAGGGTGGCAACTGCAGGTCGCGGGCGGGGCGTAGCGTCGAGCCTTGGGCGCGGCGCGTTGCCGAAGCTGGATGGTGGCTGGTAGTGGAACGGTGTCGTTCCGATGTGCCCTGCTTCTTTTCCATCTGCGCTGGAAAAGGTCAACACAGATGTAGCCAGCTCCCGCAGCGCGTGCTGCGTGGCTGTTCGACCCTCACGAGAGTCATGAGGGTTAATGCAAGTCAGTCTTGCGTGACACTGATCGGCATGAGCGGCCCGTACGTTCATGCATCTAACGAGACTGCCTGCCGGCTCGCGCCCTCGCTCTAGGCTGCGCAGGCAGATTCTGTTTCTGCCTAGGGCGCAAGTTATAGCGGGACGCGGGGTTCGCCGGCTGATCGCAGATCTCGTTATCCGACTGCGGCGCGGGTCGGGCTGTGTCCTCTACCCACTCATCTCGCTGCACGTAACGTTTCAGGTCGCATACGTGCACCGGTCCGCCTGTCGGTTTCGACCGCAAGTTCTCGAGCCTGTAAACGAGCGAGGAAAGTTTCTCTCGCACGCGGAACGGCCCGATCCATTTCGGCGCCAACGAGGCCGCAAACTGTTTGCTAGCGTCGCTGAGAACGTGCTGGCGTCGAAGCACCAGATCGCCCACTTCGTAGTGAACATCCCGGTGCGAGCGGTCGTACTGTGCTTTCTGCTGCGCCCTAGCGGTGCTCAGGTTGCGGCGAGCCTTGCGTAAGGCCTCCGTCATCTTAGCGCGCAGCTGCGTCGCGTACTCAGCTCGTGCTGAGGAAGCGACTGGCGTCTTCCTGCTGTCCGATAGAATCCGGTCCATCGGATTTAGCAGCTCTCTACCCAGATTGAGAGAACACGGCGCATACCCAGTCGAGCGGTTAACGGTCGAACGCAAAGCAAACGCGATCTCCGGCAGATAGGAGTCCCAATCTTTGTGCCTCTCAGAGTACGCGACAAGCAAGTGCTTAACGTTGCGATTGACTCGTTCCGTGGGGTTCGACTGAGCATGATAGGTGGTCGTTTTCTTGTGCTTAATGCCGAGTGCAGCGCACGAATCAACGAACACCTTCGCAGTGAAGTAGGACGCGTTGTCCGTTATCAGCTGCTCTGGGAAACCGAACCTGGTGAATACGTCCATCAGCTTCTCCATGATCACTCGTGCCGTCAGCTTTCTAAGGGGGAAAAGTTCAACCCACTTGCTGAAGTGATCCGTGACCACCAGCAAGAACTTGTTCCTACTCGGTGTCATAGGATACGGTCCCATGATGTCGCACGCCGCGATTTGCCAGGGAGTCTGGCTGTTAATCGGGTGCATGAGGCCGGGTGGTCGTCCGCCTCGGGGCTTCACACTTTGGCACACGTGGCACGAGCGGGCGTAGCGTATTACGTCCCTTTTCATGCCAAGCCAGGTAGCAAAGCGACACAACTTAGTGTAAGTCTTGGGGCCGCTTGCATGCCCAGCGATGCACGAGTCGTGAAAGTAGCGTAACAGTGCTGCTCTCAATACTCGCGGTATCACCACCTTGAACGCCTCGTTTGTGTCGTTCTCGGAGGGGATATACCTCAGCAGGACGCCGTCGGAATCCAGCAGATACGAATCCATCGCGCTCACAGCACTACCAGCTGTTTCCCAGCGCCCCGCACCGACAGCAAAACCAGCTGTCTCCTTGTGCGCGGCGGCCCTGCCGCCCGGCTCCCGGAGCCCGTCGAACACCTTTCGACAAAACGGATCCTTCTGCTGAGCTTCGAGCAGCTCCTTTCTGCTGAACACGACCCCCACGGAACTCGCGTAGTCCACGTGGTTCACGCTCTCGCCCTGGATCAACGGTTGGTCCGCGTTCCTTACATGGGCTACAGCTCGGGTCAGTCCCTCGCTCTCCCCGGCTGTCGGGCGGTCGGTCGCGTGACCTTCCTCGCACTGGACAGGCGCTCGCGAGAGTGCGTCAGCCACAGCGTTGTTTTTCCCTTTGCGGTAGCGCACGGTGAAGTCGTACCGCTGCAGCAACAGGGACCAACGCGCTAGGCGGCCGCTCGGCTCGCTGAGTCGTCTCAGCCAGGTGAGCGCCATGTGATCCGTCTCGATCACAAATGTCACCCCATCGACGTAGTAGTCGAACTTACGCAGAGCAAAAACTATCGCGAGACATTCCTTCTCTGTCACCGAGTAGTTTCTCTCTGCCGGCGTCAACGAACGGCTCGCGAAAGCTACCGGACGGAGAAAGCCTTCATGCTCCTGAAGCAACACTGCTCCTAAGCCCAGGTCGCTTGCGTCGGTTTGAATCACAAACTCCCTGTTTAGGTCGGGTAGCTGCAACTCAGCCGTGTCAGCGAGCACTTTGGTGAGGTTGCGCAGTGCATCCTCTTGCTCGTGACCCCAACTCCAGCGCTCGCCTTTCTTCAAAAGCTTTGTCAAAGGCGCCTGCAGCGCTGCGCACTCTGGGATGAACTGGCGATAAAAGTTCGCCATTCCCAGGAAGCGCCTGAGTCCGGCTATATCTGTGGGCGACGGAAACTTAAGCAAAGCCTCAAGCTTATCGTCGCACGGCAGAATGCGGCCTCTGTCGATCGTGAACCCCAACAGTGTTATTCGGGTCGCGGCGATCTGTGCCTTCTTCGGGTTCAAAGTGATTCCCGCGGACCTCAGCCTCTCTAGGACGTCCCTCAAGTGGCGCAGGTGTTCCTCGAACGTTTTCGAGTACACCACGATGTCGTCTAGGTACGCGAGCGCATGTTGCCACTTCGCATCTCCCAGAACACGGTCCATTAGGCGCTGATAAGTAGCGGGTGCTCCTACCAAACCAAAAGACATTCTCTTGAACTGGAAAAGGCCTCTGTGACAAGTGAAAGCAGTTTTCTCCTTGTCCCGCTCATTCATTTCAACCTGAAAGTATCCGCGGCTAGCATCGAGCGTTGTGAAGTACTTCGCCCCACCTAGGTTGGACACTAGGGAAGAAATGGTGGGTAGAGGGTAGGCGTCTTTCCTCGTAACCTCATTCAGCTTGCGGTAGTCCACGCAAAGTCGATATGTATCGTCTTTCTTTGGAACCAAGACTACCGGGAAGCCCCAAGGGCTGTTAGACCTCTCAACAACGCCAGTGTCGATAAGTTCGTCTAAGGCGCTGTCCAGTGCTTTTCTCTTGGCCAAGCTAATTGGTCTAGGATTGCACTTCCAAGGCAGTGCGTCACCCGTGTCTATTCGGTGCCTGACTAGGGTAGTGAGGCCCGGGCGGTCAGTGAATGTCGCGTTGTACTCGTAGAGGAGCGATGACAAACGTGCCTTCTCCCTCTCCGTCACGCTGTTCACTTCCGACAACAAGGGGTGCGCTGACCTTCCCTGCACGGCAGAGCAGCTTTCTACCGCGGCAACCTTCTCTCTGCCCTCTCCCTCAGCGGCGATGGTCCGCTCGCCTCCTGGATCTCGGGCTGGCGCGGTGGATTTGTCACGGTCTCCCCCCGCTCGCGCCGCGTTCGGAGTCTGAATGGTCTGCGACACCGCGGGCGCTTTCGCGAAAGGCTTCAAGGCGCCTGATGTGCGCTCCCTGTAGCCTCCGCTGCTGATGTCTATCACAATACCTGTCTTGGCTAGGAAGTCTCGTCCAAGAATTACAGGAACGGATAAACAGGGAAGATGAACGAGGCGTTGTCGCCGCACGCGTCTTTCCCAGCGAACCACTATCCTAGCTGCACCGCTTGATTGCGCTGTGCCGCTCGCGAGGCGAAAAGTGGTATCGCACTCTCTCAGCCGGATTTTGTTCTCGCGGAGATGGTTTAACACCTCGTCACCGAACAAAGAAGCGCTTGCTCCTGTATCTAGTAACGCGGTGAATTTCTTTCGAGCTATTGTTAGCTCAATGAACGGCGCTGACAGGTCAACAGAATTTCCTACGCGACATGCCAAAGGCGCTAGCAAACCGGGGTTTTCTGTGCACGCCGCGCGGAATCGAAGGTCGATCACCGGCGGCTTTGGCCGTTTCCCGACCGTGTTTGGTCACGGGCGGGAGGGCGGCCACACTCGCGGGCGAAGTGTCCCGGCTGGTCGCACCGGTAGCAACGGTTGCCCGGGCCCCGACGGGCTAGGCGCTGGTCGCCCCGTTCCGGTCGGTCATCTCGAACTCGCGGCGCGGATGGTGGGGGCCGCGTGTCGGCCTCGCGATCTCGCCTCGGTTCATTCCGCTCTGCGGCAGCGTGTGCTGTTCGCAACGCGTAGCTGAATGGGTCCAAAGCGCGGTCGGTCAACTCCCAACCCCTTGGGACACGCTCGTCAGCAAACTGTGCTGACGCTTCAGCTCTAGATGGACTGCGCGCTGAGCTGGCATTCCACGCGCAGCGCGGCTCAAGTGACAGCGATGCGGGTGGGGGCGGCCGATACGCTCGCGCAGAGAGGATGTCTCCCTGAATGCGCTTCGCCTCAGCTGCCAGCTCATCCAAATCTCTGAACCTGACTCCTCTCAGGTAAGCCGTGAAAGTCGGGTGCGCTTGTCTCGTGACACGCTCAACTTTCTCCGTGTTCGTGGCGCGAGGGTCAGCGAGGCGATAAAGTTCGTCCATCGCTCGGACGTACTCTAACAGAGACTCGTCGGGGTGCTGGGTTCGGAGCTCCAGCTCTCTCCTCAAACGCCACTCATAGTTTGCGGGAAGGAATTCGTCGCGGAAGCTTGCGCAAAACTCCTCCATTGTCCTCGCTCGGTTGCCGGCTAGTCGGTACCAGCGGGCCGCTTGCTCCGTCAAAGAAACAGGCACAACACGCGCGAGCATTTCGGCGTCTGCGATTCCTGTCACTTGCTGATAATGCAGCAGACGGTCGAGGTACTCATTTGCTCCCGCAATGTCGTGGTACCCCGTGTAGGTAGGCAAGTCTATCCTAACACGTGGCGACTGGGCCGGGGCTTGCAAATTGTTTTGCAAAATACCCGCTAGACTCTGCATAACCTGCATTGCGTTCTGCAAGAGCACCTCGGATGATTGCGGACTAACACCCCCGGAGTTGGGCGCAGCCGCTGATGGCGTCGAATGATGAGGCCTAGGTGCCTCATTGTTCGCGCCGCGGAGCGGCGAGGCGCCCGATGTGGAGCCCCCCATGCCAGGCCTAAGTCCTACCAACGCGTCAGGGGATGTTACTCGGCTATTCCGCGTGGAACGCCCAAGATTCACAAATTCGAACCCTTCCAACGGCGCGTCAAGTAGGGAGCCCTGGTTATGTGCCGCTGGCTCTGACAGCATAAACAAAGACTGCAAGTCACTCCTGTCGGCTGCCATCCTTTGTTAGGGCGACGGTAGTCGTTCGCTCCAACAAAGGTCACTGCTCGATTGCCTAGTTCGCCCCACGTTCGGGCGCCAAGATATGGGGTCACTCTGCGTCCAGCCGGCCGGGAAGGCGAGCTTCCGTGCAAGCTACACGCAGGCGTTATTTAAGCACGCAACACGTTTCCCCAACCCGTGGCGCAGAGTCGCAGCCACGGCAGGTCCGGACGAAATAGGCAACGGCAGGGCACGCTAGGAAATAGTTTATTATCCTAACGCGAGGTAAAGCACACTGCGGAAGAATGTTCTATCCGTAAAATAGATGTTCAGTAGCTCACCAAGTCGTTGACGTCGACCGGCGTTGGTGTTCGGGGGCCGGCGGGCAGCGGAAGGGGTCCGTGGGGTAGTTAGGTCAGGTCCGGCGGCGAGAGAGCTTCCCGCCGCGCGATCACCCCTTTTTATCCCCTCGGTCATTGCCTCCCTCGCAGCAAATCGTTACCGTCAAGCTTAGGCGTGCTACCCTCTCCGCAGAAGGCCGCGCGCTGCCGTGACGTCACGTCAGTGCTGGGGCGGAAATGAGCAGAGTCGCGGGGGTGCCTTCTCTCCACATTCCTGGTGGCCAGCGCGCCCGTGTAGGTCACGGTCGCCGCTGGCGCGGGGGACGAGGAGGGGATACCAGTGTATCCCACAAGGTCGACCTCACAAGGTTTTCTTTTTTAACAAGGGCGACTATACATCAATGAAGTACGAACTTGCGTCTTTCGTTCCTGACTTTATTAATCTTTCACGAATGAGCTGGAATGCCTAATTGATCAATGTATTCCATCTAAAAGCTTATCAGGAAAAAACATTGCTTTCTAGAATAATACAAAAGAAAAATCAGTTCCCTGCAGTATTGCAGTCGATTCGTGCTTTTGGCAGTATACACTAAAAACTGAAATTAAAGCTCTTAAGGATAGCTTTTTTAATGACTGGGGATCAAAACTGCATAATAATCCCAAGGAATTGTGGACGTCTTTGAAACACAACGGACGTGAACCAGTTGGAATCCCGAATATAGACCTCGATGGTGAAATTATTACTAATGTTGATGATAAGGCATGCTGTTTTAATGCTTTTTTTCAGTCTGCTTTTGTGCCAAGGTACATCGGAGAACTTCCGTTAACTTGTCAATCTGTCACTGAAACCATGTCTGAATTGGTTTTTACTCACCAAGATGTGTTAAAATTGCTTAGCAATATTAATTCATCTTCTGCCAGTGGTCCTGATGGTGTTCCTAACTTTGTTTTAAAGTCATGCCCTAATGAAATCTCTCATTACTTAGTGATCTTGTTCCGAGCATCTCTTAACTCGGCGTCTCTGCCAAATTACTGGAAAAATGCTAATGTGGTACCAGTGCATAAAAGTGGTTCAAAAAGCTCTGTTGTTAATTATCGACCGATTCCTTTAACCAGTGTATGCTGTAAAATGTTGGAGCACATAATATATAGCGCAGTAATGAAACTCCTTGAATCTCATGAGTATTTTACAGGATTTCAGCTTGGCTTTAGGTCAGATTTTTTCTGTACTACTCAGTTGCTTGAGTTTAGTAATGATCTGTTTTCTTCCTTTGACCGTGGCTCTCAGATAGATTGTGTATTTATAGATTTTAAGAAAGCCTTTGACTCTGTACCTCATTTACTATTGTTACACAAGTTAAGTTTTCTCGGTCTGCACCCCACTGTCATCGATGGGCTTCATTCGTATCTGCAGGGCCGCATGCAGCGTGTTTTGTATAATGGTTCGCACTCAGATTATGTAAATGTTTCCTCAGGTGTACCGCAGGGGTCTGTTCTTGGACCTCCAATTTTTCTGATTTATATCAATGATATTGTTTTGGATCTTACATGCAAAGCTCGGCTATATGCTAACTACTTTGTCGTTTACCATGTTGTGGAAAGTTCCTCTGATGCGTTAAAATTCAGCGAAACTTGCATCTCATCCAGTGCTGGTGCTCAAAGTGGCAAATGTCTTTGAACGCTACAAAATGCCAACTTATCTCTTTCACTCGAAAGTGTTCCGCATTACAAACAAGTTACTCATTGCATAATGTTCCCCTGTAAAAAGTACTTGAATATAAGTATCTCGGTGTTTATTTGACATCTAACCTAACATGGACGAGGCAAGTTGAGTGTATTACATCCGAAGCCTGCAGAATACTTGATTTCTTAAAATTAAATTTCATTAAAGCACAGTCTAATGTCAAACAACTCCTGTGTTTCACTTACATACGACCAACTCTTGAATATGCCTGCCCTGTATGGGACCCCCAGTTTGCTTACTTATCTGGCAACCAGGATGCAGGCTGCTATGGGATAGGTTCTAGGATTAGCAGAGGAGAGCTATTAGTAGAATTTTCAGCAAGAAATAATTTATGGATCATGAATACCTTCTTCCGCAAATGAGAGAACAGGAAGTGGACTTGGAAGAGCCCCAATGGTGAGACTAAAAATGAAATCGACTTCATACTATGCGCTCAACATTGCATCGTTCAGGATGTGGATGTCCTCGGAAAGGTGCGTTGTAACGACCACAGAATGGTAAGGTCTCGAATTAGCTTAGACTTGAAGAGAGAATGAAAGAAGCTAGTGAAGAGCAAGTTCATTAACGAGCTAGCCGTAAGAGGAAAAATAGAGGAATTCAGGATATCGCTGCAGAACAGATATTCAGCTTTAACTGAGGAAGGCGATCTTAATGTTGATACAATGAACGATAATCTGACAGCTATCGTTGCAGAGTGCACAGTAGAAGTAGGTGGTAGGACAGTTCGACAGGATACTGGAAAGCTATCTCAGGTGACGAAAGATCTGATCAAAGCATGAGGGCATCTAACCCTACAGACAGGATAGAACTAGCAGAGCTATCGAACTTAAATAAATAAGCGCAAGGGTAGCCGACATAAGGAAGTTTAATATGGAGGGAATCGAGCATGCTCTAAAAGACGGAGGTAGCCTAAAACCGGTGAAGAGGAAACTAGGCATAGGTAAAAACCAGATGTATGCGTTAAGAGACAAGGAAGGAAATGTCATTAGCAGTATGGATAAGATAGAAGTAGCCGAGCAGTTCTACACAAATCTGTACAGTATCCAATATAATCAGAACATTAATGAGAGAGAGAGTAGCAAACAGCAGTGCGCCATCCCGCCAGTAACGAAAGAGGAAGCAAAGAAAGCCTTAGGAGCAATGCAAACGGGAAAAGCAGCTGGGGAGGATCAGGTAACAGCAGATCTGTTGAAGGACAGAGGGGACATCGTGCTAGAAAAACTAGCCACCCTGTATACGCAATGCCTTATGGCCTCGACCGTACCAGAAGCTTGGAAGAACAAAAACATTATCTTAATTCATAAGAAAGGAGATGCCAAGAACTTGAAAATTACAGGCGGATCAGCTTACTGTCTGTTGCCTGCAACGTATTTACTAAGGTAATCGCTAATAGAATCAGGGCAACCCTAGACCTCGATCAACCAAATGATCAGGCAGGTTTCCTAAAGGGTACTCGACAATAGACCATATTCACACTACCAGTCAGATGAGAAATGCACAGGCTATAATCAACCCCTATATATAGCCTTTATAGATTACGAGAAGGCATTTGACTCAGTGGAAACTTCAGCAGTCATGCAGGAATTGTGGAATCAGAGTGCAGAAGAGCCTTATGTGAAAATACTAGAAGATGTCTATAGTAGGTGCACAGCTACCACAGTTCTCCATAAATTCAGCAATGAAATTCTACAAAAAAAGAGTGTCAGGCTTGTAAAACATGATCAGTGTGTTATAGAAGCAGAACAGAAATGTGGGTCTAAAAATTAATATGCAGAAGACTAAAGTAATGTTCAACAGTCTCGGAAGAGAACAGCAGCTTACCATCTGTAGCGAGGTGCTGCAAATGGTGAGGGATCCGCCTACTTAGGGCAGGTAGGGACCACAGATCCGTATCACAAAAGTGAAATAACTAGAATGGGTTGGAGCACATATGGCAGGTTCTCTGAGATCATGAATAGCAGTTTACAAATACCCCTCAAGAGAAAAGTATACAACAGCCATATCTTACTGGTATTCACCTATGGGGCAGAAATGTGGAGACGAATGAAAAGAGTTCAGCTTAAGTTAAGGACAGCGCAGTGAGCCATGGAAAAAAAATGATAGGTGTAACGTTAAGAGACTGGAAGAGGGCAGAGTGGATCAGGGATCAAACGCGGGTTAATGACATCCTAGTTGAAATCAAGAGGAAGAAATGGGCTTGGACAGGGCATGCAATGTAAAGGCAAGATAACTGGTGGTCTTTAAGGGTAACAGAGCTAATTCCAAGAAAAGGCAAGCGCAGCAGGTGGGAGCAGAAAGATAGGTGGGCTGTTGAGATTAAGTAATTAAGGAGCTAGGGTGGTGCAGTTGGCACAGGACAGAGTTAATTGGAGAGCTATCGGAGAGGCCTTTGTCCTTCAGTGGACATAGTCGGGATGATGGTGGTGAGTATGCTAACATTTTGGGTTGGGGGGGGGGGGGGTCACTTTTATTAAGACGGAACAGGTTTTTCTGGTTTATCTTATAAGGACTGCATAATTAAAATTTTACTGCACCTATGTAGACTGTAATGACAGCTTGGCAGGGAGCAAGACTTCGCTGCAGTGCTGTTAGCTCTTACAACCTCCACTTGCGACACTATGTGTGATGATCCCACATACTGCGCAGGTCCACATGGGACGGAGAGGCATAAAGACATCCTTTGACTCAGTTCGGATGTAACAGATATATTCAGGAGTTACATGATATTGTTATGTGCCAGCAGTTTATTGACTTAGTTGGGACGTAACAGATATATTCAGGAGTTACATGATATTGTTATGTGCCAGCAGTTTATTGACTTAGTCAGGACATAACAGATATATTCAGGAGTTACATGATATTGTTATGTGCCAGCAGTTTATTGCCTTAGTTGGGACGTAACAGATATATTCAGGAGTTACATGATATTATGTGCCAGCAGTTTATTGACTTAGTTGGGACGTAACAGATATATTCAGGAGTTACATGATATTGTTATGTGCCAGCAGTTTATTGACTTAGTTGGGACGTAACAGATATATTCAGGAGTTACATGATATTGTTATGTGCCAGCAGTTTATTGACTTAGTTGGGACGTAACAGATATATTCAGGAGTTACATGATATTGTTATGTGCCAGCAGTTTATTGACTTAGTTGGGACGTAACAGATATATTCAAGAGTTACATGATATTGTTATGTGCCAGCAGTTTGTTGACTTAATTGGGACGTAACAGATATATTCAGGAGTTACATGATATTGTTATGTGCCAGCAGTTTATTGACTTAGTTGGGACGTAACAGATATATTCAGGAGTTACATGATATTATGTGCCAGCAGTTTATTGACTTAGTTGGGACGCAGCAGATATATTCAGGAGTTACATGATATTGTTATGGGCCAGCAGTTTATTGACTTAGTTGGGACGTAACAGATATATTCAGGAGTTACATGATATTGTTATGTGCCAGCAGTTTATTGACTTAGTTCGGACGTAGCAGATATATTCAAGAATTACATGATATTGTTATGTGCCAACAGTTTATTGTCGGAGTGTTGAACCGATGGAGTTAGACAAAGCTCAGCTCAACGAAGCTACTCTAGCTGAGACGGCAGGCCCCGAACGTCGTTTTTCTCCTCTCCAGCTGCCTGCCTAACTTTATCTTCAGGGCCGCTGCGTTGGTGCTCTAGCCTTTGTCAGAAAAAACAGAGGGAGTTGACCTTTTCGTTTGCTGAAACTCAGCTTCTCTGCGAAGGCTTGGGGCCCCAGAGGACCGACCGCCAACAGTGTCTTCTCAGGCCTTGCTTGTCACCTTGACTTTTTCTCCTTTCTTTTCCTGTCCATTCGGGCGATCCTTCTTTCCAGGCGTCTACCTCACCCTCCTCTCAGTGCCGCTGTCACTCTTGCGGGGCATGCTTGACCGTTTGAGTGCTTGTCGACGTAGGAACAAAGATGACGGCGAGGCTGTTGGTCTTCAGACCCCTAATGAGCCTTGGCCTCCGACACCCAACGACTGCTGGCGCCGTATAGTCTCTGGGGTCCCACAAAGGGAACATGCCGTTGGAGATAGCGGCCCTCCGCAGACGAGCAGCTCACTGTCACACTCCTCCACTGGGTGGTGAAAGGGGTCTGTTGTTTCCGGCAGGTTGATGGGGTCCTACTCGGCTCCTTCCCAGCAGCATCAGTACCTAGGAATAAATGAACTAAGTGAAAACTCTTTACTTTTGCAAGATGTTTTCATCCAGAGCTTATTGTGGTGATCATCGCAGGCCTTTGCGGGTGAGATTATACAAACAGTCCTTCACTCGAGCAGGACGAGCCACTGAAGGTTAAGCGCCAATTGTTATTGGATAAGGTCGCACAGGACAGGGTTATTTGGAATGGCCAGCAGCAGGCAGTTTTTTTTTTAATTGATGGCCTCTCTTATGCTTTCAGGTGCTGGTGGTGGACGTTGACAGAGGAGCTCTGCTGTGTGAGGATGAGGACAACCGAGACGTGGTGCCCCAGAAGTTGCAACAGTCTCTCTCTACAGCACTCAGCCTGGCCAAGAACATGACTGGTGGGTGTGCCCCGTTTTGCACTAGGGCCAGATGAAAAAAAAAAACTCGCTGCCAATTTGCGTAGTTAGGCCAAATATGAATATGTGCACTATCATGGTGTTTTTTGTTCTGCACTACATTGCTACGCTGAGGTGGTCGTTGTGGTGTGTTTTTTCATGCCAAGATTGAAGACATATTAATGTACACTGTGCTCATCATTGTGTTTTGTATTTGGTTCATACCCAAGGTTAAAAGTAGTCTTATGATCTGTAAAGTAGTTCGACAGGGTTTTCATACTAGACACCACAGTTTTGTAGCTGGTTTGAAAGACCAAGTCTCTGCAAGTCTCCCACTGCATTCTAACCATGCCATTCGGATTAGCCAATCTTAGGCCACAATGGTCTTCTGCCTTCTTGACAGGGTTTGGATGCTTGTTGCAGTCTTTGTTAAAGTCACCAACTAGAAGCAACATCTCATTCCTAAACCTAATGGGAATCCCAGACTGCACTATTTGTGTGGCACACGTCTCACATGCACTTGGGGAAATGTAACCCACAATCACAGTCACACTGCTAGGCAGGCACACTGCACACATTTCACAATCATAGATCAGCAACTCCGGAGCAATGTCATGAAGCCCAAGCTTGGTGTAAATGCTACTCCAGCACATTTGTTGCGCTGGTGTTGGGCGGAGCACACCTACTCAAACCCTGCGACTGGGATGGGGTACTCTGTTCCCATGTTAGTTTCTGTAAGGCAAAGCAGTTGGAACTTGCTGCAGAATGGCGTCTCTGGCAATGTCGTCGCTGTGACGTTGCAATGACTGAATGTTGAGCAATGCCACGATGGCCTCACTGGTTTGGACCATAGCTTTGCACTGACCGAATGAACTTGTGTCGCTCGAGCCACCTGAACACTTTGAACAAGGCTTGTTTCTATTGACATGATAGAACTGAACTGAAAGTCGTTTTCTTGGTTCGTCAAGTAGAGGCCTTGCAGCGACATCACCCGACTGAGCGCTACATGCGCCAAACTCTGTGGGGGTTCTTGACATAATCCACAATCACCTGGTCGTACTTTCTCCACTGTGACTTGTGGATTGTCATGGCGATGGCCTTGACAACTGGGAACTGATTGTAATATGTTTCAGTGTCCTGACTTTGGTCGAGAACTGCACTTTGACTGGGATCCAATCTGCAGATATCTCCCGATTAGTGCATCGCAAGTTTTTGGACTGGAATTTAGTGCAAGCAACTGTGGTGGGCGGGCATTCCAACCACAGTCATAGGGCACAGCCGTCGACATCCTTCTGTACATAATTTAGGGTTTTCGTTACGGCCAAACCATTGGTGCCATCAATGTTCCAGATTATCACATAGGTTTTCCCTCGCACACTCTGATTGTAGCTGGGCCAGTCGGCCTTGCCTAGCCACGGGATTCCCTGAATGGCCATTTTCCATTCCTCATGGTTACAATGTCATTGACGGAACACTCGATGGCAGCAGAGTCATTGGCGGCTGCCACAGTCTGGTTGGAGGCACCAGAATCCCAGTTCGAGTAGTAGTATAGCCGAGCTGCAGTGGGACACCACCTGTTCATCGCTGATGAAACGAGCCTCAAGGACCACTTTCTCTTTATCAGTCAAGACCTCACCATCACCGCTCTTTGTTAGGATAGTTGAGAAGAGGACATCACTCTGGCACTAATTACCGTAATTTCCAAACTATAGTCCACACCCGGTGTATAGTCCACAGGGGAAATTTTTGGCTAAAAATAAAATTTTCTTGCTTAGATAA
The DNA here is from genome assembly GCF_052857255.1 of Amblyomma americanum. Lineage (NCBI taxonomy): Eukaryota > Metazoa > Arthropoda > Arachnida > Ixodida > Ixodidae > Amblyomma > Amblyomma americanum. Next base: position 13,251,015 of record NC_135500.1, read on the forward strand.
TTCGCACATGCGCAGGGACGAATTTCGGGTGAAATTAAGTTTTTGAGACTGTCCGCAAGCAGTATATACAATAGCATTTTATTGTCGAGAACTAAAACTGCGTATTTTATTAGACTGCATTGATTTCAGTCCTAGAACCCGTCAAAATCACTTCCACCAGGGCTTTCAAAATGAAACAAGTCAATCACGTCAGATTCGACCAATGGTTCAGCACTATGTTCATCACCATCAGAATCCTTGAGTTCTAGGCTATTCTTCTTTTCGGAGCTATCGCAATCATTCTGACTGCGCCAGCCATGGTGTTACGTGTACATTTATGTGTCCGCGAATTTATTGTTTATTTAAATTCATAAGTAATAACATGGTAACATATCGTAGGCGCCCACTTGGGGCATGTTTTTTATTATTTCATAGCCACCGATAGGTTTCTCAGGCTCTGACAAGCAATCAGAAAAAATAAAATTATATACAGTCTGCACTCATAGATAGTCCGCATGATGCAAAATTTCAACTTTTAAACATGTATAGTCCGGAAATTATGGTAGTATAGTATGATAGGGTGTGCCGTGACATGACTGAGGTGTTGTAGACGTTCCCTTTCATCTTTGGCCGTTTGAAGACTTCGGCCGCTCTTACAGGTGGGAGCTGTAGCATGTCACCACAGACAGCATCAAAGCCTCCAAACAGCTTGTCGATGTGGGTGGGCCGAATCTTTTTCAGTCAACTGTCTAGCATGTGCAGCATATATGACAACAACTTGCTGACCTCGTCGATTATCACACATTGTACCTTTCTGAACAGCGTTCGAAACGTGTTTAGTTCGCTGGCAGACAGACCTTGGTTGTTGTCTTTATGTGTCATGGCCGGCTTAAAGGCAAGAGTGAACAGTGCTACCACCAAGGGCCACTGCAGCCTTCCCAGTAGTTGCACAGGCAATGAAGGCGTTGGTAGAAGCATCGCTTGCTGACACCGTGGCAGCATTAGTGTACTGGCTATAAATGGCCATTACGAGCCGCAGCATGAATGTTTTACCACAGCCCACAGCACTGGTGAAGAAGATGCGCAACGACTCGGAGTTCGGCATGGTCAACCTGTTGATAACCTCATGGAGTATTTTGTGTTGACCAATGCTGGTGAACTGCACCTTTGCATAGAGCTCAGCATGGGACATCACATCATTTCTCCTGCGAACCGCGCCAGCTTTGAGTGCGCACTCGCATTGACAAGGGTGCCACAGCCGCCGATGGGTGGATTGGCAGCACGCTTCTTCCCGTGTGTTCCCAACTTAGGTTAGCACGCCCGTCATTGCCTTGTGAAAGGACTTGCTGTAAGTCCCACTTACGTTCTCCAAGGTCTCCAACGTAAATTTGGGGAGCTTGGAAGCCGGGAGCGGAGGCGGCACGTGTCGGCTTTCAGCGCAGTGCCGAAATCATACTAGCTACTGCGTGGCAGCGACGGCGGAGACTTGCACCTTGGTTCGCGGCATAACCTTCAGGCCACGCAAACCCTCTGACTGATGGCCTTTTTCGGGTTTTAAGCTTCTTGATTGCAGAAGTAGCGCGAGCAGCTCCGGGAGCAATGAGTCATGCAACCATTCATGGTATGTAAGACTACCTTTTTCTTGAGAATTTGAATTTTCCTAAAAAAACCAAGCAGGTGGTCTATGCGATTATGTCCCGTATCCGGGAAAAAACACGGCAACGACGTGTTAAGCGCCCATTGTTCAGAGTCTGCAACTCTTATCATGTAGGTAGGCAAGGGGTGTGAACGTGGCAGTGAGATCATTCACACGAGGCACTGAAGCTTAAGGCCAAGCAGTTTCCAAGGGATACCAACTGTCACGTACTACGGGCCTTGTGTACGACCCGCAGCAGCGTTAAAGGGACACTGAGGAGAAATTGAAGTTGGCTTTTATCGATAGAATACCAGCTCCGGATCACAAACACGCCACTCTTACTGAAAACAAAGCTCTTGTAAGGTAGAAAATAGCAAGAACCAAAATAAAGGTATTGCCGCCACAGGCCGATCTCGCAAGTACATGCATGCTGACATCAAAGGACGAGACGCCACCTTGGAGGAATTTTCCTTCCTACGTGGAGTTCGCGAATCTCTGAGGCTGACAAAGGAAGGTTGCACGGTTCAATATTCAAGTAAGCTTTGTTTTAAAACTGATAGTGCACTTTTATCACACAAGGAAGACAGACAAAAGACAACCTGAATGTTGGAAGCAAAGAAAACCGATGCTTGGCGGCGCCACAGGTGGCCAGGAGAGTTTCAATTTGTTATGGCGCTTTGCGTCTATGAGCTTTGCGTGCCCCGCGGTTTTGTTTTTGACGTGCCTCGATTTACAAGCGCCGAACAGCAGAGGAACTCCAAGTGCCGCTTCGAGTGCTAGTTAACCTTTGAAGGAGCTTGTTAAGGCTGGTCAGATGATCGGCACAGCCGATGAAAAACTATGATGGCACGATGGTCGGTGATCGTACAAGGCAGTTCGCAGTATAAAGAGCACTTGTGTCTTTGCACGCTCGCCCGGCGAAACATTCCCGGCTGTGCCAGTCAACTTCAAACTACTTAACGGAAATCGTTTATTAGGGACGGGAGACAAGGTACAAGGCAGTTAAGAAAAATTGCTGATGGCCTAGCTCTATTTGGCCAGGATATACGTAACGGAAGCGCGGAGACTTCTGCATCAGAAGAGCGCATTCACTAGAAGTGCCTTTATTGATGGTTATCCTTGAGCCGTCGTGCCGGAGTGGTAGCATTTCCGCCTCAAATGCCAAACGCCCTGGTTCAATTCCAAGCCTCGGCACAGGATTTTTTTTTTATTCAGTGAGTGGGTAGGGGAGGGTTTCAGTGGCTCCCATAGATGCCGCCACCGAATACGTTGGTTAGCGGTTAAGCGCAGGCTCTGTTAAGGCGTGTTTATACGCCAGCATAACGCGCACGCGCGCGCTGCACGACGACGTTATGTCGGCCAAAGCGAGACTCTCTATACTCCAACTACGCTTGACCGCCGACGCGTTCGGCGGCTTCGGCACACTCTGACCACACTGACGGCGACTTGGAGCATGTCCCTATTTCGTGCCGAGTGCGCCAGCCGCCGCCGGCCCGGCCAGACCGATTCAGCTCCGCAGCGAGCTGCGCGTTGTGACGTAATTCAATAACTTCGGCAGTTGGGCGGAGCTATTCTTTTCGAGCTCTCTGCTAATTTAATCCATTCACAGTACACATCTGAAGGTACATGCAAGTGGGCGAGAGAGCCCGGTCCAGTAGACTCATTGGATCCAGCGGAAGCCGTTGAAGCGTCGTGCGTCGGCTTTAGTGCTTTAGTTTCAAGCCGGCAACTTTAAACGCGAGTGCCCTTGAGCGCCCATCCGTTTTCTTTGCGACAAAAAAACAAAAAACAAACAACTTGGCCCTTGCAACAGTGGGAGACCTCGACGCCGCCTGCTGCACTGTGCAACCGCGCCGTTCAAGGAATCACAATCCGTTGGCCCCAAAGCCCCGGCCAGCCTCCGATGGGCGTAACGCGCCGACCTTGTCGTGGCCCCTCGCGACTCCCCGCACTGGGGTTATGATATCTGATTAGCAACGGCTGCTCACTGAGAAAGGGGGAAACGACCCGCCGGTGCCTAACCTAACTGTGCTCCCTCAAAAGCATTGCACGCTCTCTGCGGCTGAAGTCGCTGAAATGCAGGCCGGAGTTTTTGCGAGAACTTCGTCGTCGGGTTCGGGAACGGGATCCATCGTAACGCTGGCAAGGCGCCGGTGCAAACGTAAACGAAGCGATGGTAGCGACCGCCGATGGATGCCTTCAGCGTGCGGCGGCGGTAGCTTTCATTTTGGCAGCTGCTAGACTGCACCGCTAGTGGCCAGAAATCACAGCGTCTGCGTTTGCGTCGCGTTTCACGTCACTCCATCGTGTGACGTCATAAGAGTTCTCCGTGACGTCAAAAGAGTTCTCGAGTTTGAATCGGAGCGGCGGGAAAAACTTTTTCAACTTGGAATCCAAATTTCTTTGAAATAAATGCATCTTCCGGTCGCGGACAAGCGGCAACAAAGCCATGAAATGCCGAACTATCAGATTTTGGTAACAAAAAGAAATTGATAGAGTTCTCGTCAGTGCCCTTTTAATGCAGCCGAGCACACACCGGGCATACGAAAACAAACTGTGTTCTTTATTGCCGCGCTTCCAACCATATATATATATATATATATATAAAGCAGCTCCGGGCCCTGGGTCCCTAGATGCTTATTCTAGTTGAGGGGCAGTGCCTTCTACATCTCCCCTCTTAAGAACCAATTCAGCCCCCAACACAATGTTTTTACAAGTCTAGCCTAACTGGTGGCACGACTCGCCTGCCGTACCTAGTCACTTGCACTGGGCCTGTGAGGTGGTTGGATGGTCCAAGTGGAGATGCCCTTGTTTTTAAGGACGTAGTCGCACTTTGCTGTGAACTTACCGGTGGTTGCTGTTGATGATGTGGTGCTTAGTGTCTTCCCCACGAACTGCTTCTTCTGGGCATTGTGGTTCTTCTGGTTGGAACAGGACCAAGTTGCACTGGTTGCGTTGTAGGAGTGCTCCCTCCTCTGTTTCAACTGTGAAACACCTTGAACGCTGTGAAGTTCTGAGAACTGTTGCCTTGGCCCTTCCTGGTTGCATCTACACCCGGGCATCATCTCGGAGTGTTAGGCGGTCTCTTGTGCGATGTCGCCGATTGAAGTTGGCTGCCTGTTTTTTCTTGTAGCATGCATCTTTGTCACTCACATCTTGTTGCGCTGCTTTTGCTGGCAGCATTTGCTGCTCCTTCTTGGGCAGCCTTGTTCGGAGTCTTCTGCCCATCAGAAGTTGTGCAGGGCTAAACCCTGTGACGCCCACTCCATCTCTGTAGTTCCAAAGAGCCAGGTAAGGGTCTGCTGCCTTGCGGAACAAGCTCTTCACAGCGTGCACCATCCTCACCCTTAGACTGTGGACGTGTTCAAGGCCATATGAAGGCGTAAAGTGCGCAAATTCCTATGAATGGAATGGAGGCCCCTTGTCAGATCACAGCACTTTGGGGATGCCACGCTGTGAGAAGATGCTTTTCATGATTTCGATGACTCGGCAGGCTGTTGTGTTCAGGATGACCACCGCGAGGTAGCAGGAGCCCACTACAAGAAGCAAAGTCTGTGCCAGCCACTTGCCAAGGATGATGTGGAAATGGCTCTGCTGGATTCCCCCCGACATGAGGTACACTGCTCACACTTAGAGACCTTGACGTCTGAACCAATGCCAGGACCTGCATCTATTGATGCCTTGATAACCTTCATAATCAGCACCAATACGCTTGACCGTCAGGCAACTGGCACAACCATGCGCACACCTTTTAGGAGAAGGTCATTGCAGACCGAGAGCTCATCAATGATAGCTGCATACTTTGCAAGACGCAACGGAAGCTTGTCTTTCCTTGGGAAGCCTGTTACTTCTGCAGCCTCTTGCAAGACCTCTGTGACAAACACTTTGATTGTGTCCACAGGATGAAGAGTATCGGCTAGCTCTGTAGGGACAAGTGGCAATGTGTCAGCTGTGGCAAGCAGCTTTCCTGAGACGTACCACATGTTATAGTACTGACATGCCATCACTTTTAGTCGCAAACGCTGGATGCGAGGTTGCAATGCTTCCAGGCCTGGTTGTCCGAATGGTGAGACTAGTGGTTGATGATCTGTTTCAACTTCAAAAAGTAGGCCGCGAATAAACTCTTCAAACCTCTGAATGGCCCACACAACTGCTGAGGCCTCCTTTTCGGTTTGACTGTACCTTTGCTGTGTTGTTGTCAAGGGCTGTGAAGCAAATGAAACAGGACGCCAGTCTTCTGAAGGTTGCATTTGTAGAAGGACAGCACCCAAGCCGAAGGAGCTTGCGTCAGCGCAGACATTTGTTGGGTAAGCAGGATAGTACTGCGTCATGCAACAGTCAGAGGTGAGCATGTCTTTCACTGCAGCAAATGCAGACTCTTGTTCATGAGACCATGTCCATCTAGCGTTCTTTCCCGGAAGAGCCCTGATAGGGGCTGTGGCTTTTGAGGCGTGTGGGAGAAAACGGCCCAGGTGATTGACCATGCCCAACAGTCCACTCACACCAGCTACGTCTGTGGGCAAACTCATGTCCTTCACTACCTTAAACTTGTTGAGGTCTGGGCAGATGCCTTGTGCCGACGCATTATCCCCAAGGAAGGAAACTTCTGTCTGGCAAAAACAGTGCTTTTCCTTATTCAAGGTGATTGCAGCTTGAGAAAGGCTTGTGAGGACTTCTTGAAGGTGAGTGTCATGTTCTTCCAAAGAACGGCAGAGAGAGCCAGGACATCGTCAGTCATGCAGACCGTGCCTTCAAGACCTTCCAGAATTGTAGACATTTGCTTTTGAAAAAATTCTGGTGCTGATGTGATGCTGAAAAGGGAACAGCACAAACACAGGACGAAGAGAGGAACGTACAACACAGGCCTGTGTTGTACGTTCCTCTCTTTGTCCTGTGTTTGCGCTGTTGCCTTTTCAGCAATGTTAAACCAGCTAGCCCGCAAATCTGACAAAACAGTAACTCCTGAAAGGCGTGACGAAGGTTGTGAGCTCCTGCAATTCTTCCCCAAGTTTGACTTGATAAAAACCAGACGTTGCATCCAGTTTTGTGAATATCTTTGCATCTCCCAGAAGGCCAAGGACTTGGTCCACAGTTGCTAGATCGTAGTGTTCCCGCAAGATGGCTCTGTTCAACTTTGTGAGGTTGAGGCACAGCCTGTGGCCCCCGAAAGCTTTAGGGACGACCACAATGCCTGCGTACTATTGCGTTGGCTTGTCTACCTTGCGTTTTACTCCCTGTTGTTCCAGCTTTTGAAGCTCTGTCTTAAAAACTTCTCGAAGTGGAATAAAGATGCGTCGTGGCACACTGAGGCAATCGGGCACCACACACGGCTGAAGGCGCATCTTGTACCCTTGTGAAAGAGTGCCGAGTCCTTTGAACAGATTATTAGATGGCTTGACAGAGACATTGTCCAGTGCCGGAAAGCCCAATAGCGGTACCAACAGGGTCTTAACAGCATACAAGTGTTGAACGACGGACTTGCCTTTCCATGGCAAAGACGATGTGAAAAATCCCAGGCTGTGTTAATAAGTGTCGTGTGTCCTTTTCTCTTTGTCTTAACCCTTTGACGCAGTTTACCCTTTTGATTTATTGAGAGGCTGTTCTCCCGGGCCCAAGTGGATGCTGTCGACTCTGTCTAGGACTTGTGGATGGTTTGGGAACGTATTTGAAATGGCAGAAACTTCTGCACCCAAGTCGACCTCTGTTTAGCCGTCAACTGGGATATCGACGTATCTGGCGTTGCCTGAGCGGTGAACTGTATCCAGCTGGATTGCTGACATCCTGGCTTCTCTTGTTTCCCGAGCATGACAAACATCCGCAAAATGAACTTCTTGCTGGGCTAGTTAGTTTTGGTTCATTGTGATTTATTTAGGGCGCAAAGACAGGACGAAGATAGAAAAACACAGGAGGTGCCTCGTCCTGTGTTTTTCTACCTTCATCCTGCCTTTGCGCCCTAAATAATTGGAAAATGGCCTTTTTTCTTGAAGTAGTTGCGCTGTACGTCGCGCTGGATTCCGAGCAGGCATGTGGGGCGCGACTGCAGAAATCAGACGAATTCTGGCTGGCGGCTTTCTGCTTTGCTGCCGTCGTCTCGGCTGGAGCCGACAGTACTTGGCCGCGTCGAGGTTCAGTGCCCCTGGTGCTGTAGCCTGTGCCCCCAGCTTACTCCTCTGTTTTTTGGCGTCTTCCGCTTGTCTTGCTTGAATTCACACCTCCTTGAGGCTCAGCTCAGGGTTCCTGCAGAGCTTATCGGCGAGCGAGGAATCCCACAGTCCCACTATGAAATGGTCACGGACAAGACGTTCTTCAACTTTAGCGGAAGAGTAGTTGCACCTTTTACACAGCTTACAGAGTTCCTCGTAGTAGCTGTCCACGGTTTCACCCGGTTGCTGTCCTTGTCGATGAAACTGCGGTAACTTGTAAACTTCATCGACGGGGTGAACGAAATGTGCCTTGAACTTATTGGCTATGGCCATGTAGTCATTCAGAGATCTGTCTGGGTCGAAAGTCACAAGAAGCGAACGAGCCTCCGGGCCCATGCAATACAGCAGAGTCCCAACTTGGAACATCTTGCGGTGCTTGGTGGAGGCCTGAAGCGAACGCATAGTCATCGAATAGACTTAACCATGTCGGCCAGGATCTAGCATTTTCAAAGTCAAACCGTTCTGGCTGGCGCAAGGAAAGACCTGCCCATGATGTGGTTGCCAGAGCGAGCGCAGCGGCCGGTTGCTGCGAATCCTTTTCCAAGGGCATGGCAGCTACTGAGTGTCGCGGCTGTGACATCTATGCAAATGACTCGCGCGCAGTAAGCCAGCCGACGATGACGAGCGTGGGCGAGCCAGATGCTAGCAATGACGCAGTTGCTTGCCTGGAGGATGAGGTCTCGCAGTTGCAGGCAGGAGGGGCGTCGTCTGTGACGGAGACCAAGCGCTTCGTCACACGTGCACCGTGTGCAGCGTTGATGCGTTGATGCAGCCGAGCACACTCCGGGCGCACGAAACCAAACTGTGTTCTTGACTGCTTGACTGCCATGCTTCCAACCATATATATATATATATAAAACAGCTTTCAGGACAGGGTTCCTACATGCCTATACTGGTTGAGGGGCACCGCCCTCTACAGAAACAAAGGGATCTGATGGAAGCTGTTGGGCAAGGTGTCCTGAACTTCATGTCCAGAGGGTGAACTGCATTATCGGAACGTGTGAAATGGGAATCCTTCACGGGCTGCGGCATTACCACTTGCCTGGATGGCAGCGAGGACGGAGTGCTCCATCAGCGCTTAACGGGAATGGGATCACCATCTGTGCCATAGGATCTCGGGGCCTTTACCAGCGAGTGCCTGAACCTCATGTTTTGCTCGGAGTTCAAAGAGTTGTTCAACGGAGTCAGTGTCAAAGATTTGCTTTACTGCAATCTGCCAGTTCTTCATATCTTCTAATGAACTATTCAAGTTTGTCCTCTCGTATTTGCTGTGTTTACGCAGTACCAAGCCCCCCCCCCCCCCCCCTCTCCCGTGGCCGCCATCTTGAATATAATGATCAGTCGTTGGACCAAGTAAGGGCCCATTCCACCACGTGGCTGTTCTGGATTTTCACGCCTGGACGTGGCAAGCACTTATCCCTCAGTATTTCGCAGATTATCTTCAAATTTATCTGGGCATTTGCTTGGTTTTTACGGTTCTTATGCTCCCATCAGTGTGTTGACACACAACACACATGACATGGGGGACTGTCCTTCTTTCCAATCATCATCATGACATGCCCAAAATTATGGCTGCCTTATTCCTGCAAATTTCTTGACCTTATCCACCCACTCCACTCTGTAAGGATCATCGATTGTCTTCCCCGTGACATTTCCTCTTGGTATCTTCCTTATTGTTGGCAGCTGCACTTCCTTTGCTTTTGTTAGTCCAGCTCCTTTGAAAGTTTACAAGATCACAAATCGATTTCAGAAAATTAAGGAGCCTTGCACAGTCAAACATAGTGATCCACTTGTTGCATGTTCATCTAAGGTAGTGTATGAAATTCTCTTGTCTTGTGGATCCAGTTACAGTGCTCAAACCGGCTGGTGCATAAATGAAAAATTAATGCAGCATAGTGCAAGGGGAACCTCTCTGTGCATTGTCACAAATGTGGAATAATGAATGAAGACCCTTGTAAACCTTTGTTCAAAGCATGCAGGATACGAGCTATGCAGATTTGATTAGAAAAGTCGGCACATCATGTGTCAGCACACCGTTTATTTCGCTGACTTTCAAAGAATCAAAATGTGGCCGCCTGATGTCGGCATTTTTGGTTCGATGACGTCATGAAGGAAGGTATATAACATCATGCAGTTGTGCCAATAAACAGTTAGTTGGAAGTGAACTCTTGTGTTGTCTGCGTCTTTCTCTGCCTTTGTTCATGTGCACTCGTGCATGATCTGAAATGCTCAGAAGAGCTGGGGTTGAGAGTGAAGCCAGATTCTAATGAAAACTTGTTGCGTTTTTGTTTCTTTCACTCCCTGAGAGCATAGCATTGATGCTTGCTTGAGCACTTGTGTGCATTGCACTTTTAACACTGCATGCATCGGAAACCCTGAACGCAGCATTGGTGCCTCCTTTTGCACTTGCCCTTGCAGACCCGACAGGCCAAGTGCGGGACATGATGATCACGGAAGCCTTTGTGCGCCTCTTTGTGGAGTTGGTGGGACACTGCGACCAACACATCAGCCTGTCAGATGACCTGCGAGAGTCCTCCTTCCAGGTGAGGGAGGGGCAACCAGTGTCTTGCATTTTACTTATTTGTCTAGCAGGCGTTATCACAATGGACAGGGGTTGATTGGTGATATTCACATAATCAAAGCTATGCTGCGGTGCAAACTAGTCTTATAATTCGGACTGCCGCCGCAATCCCGCTAAACACCCATGCAAGTCTATGGCTCTGGAAGCTCGTTTATTTGGGTGCCACGAGGCTCTGTCAGGGGCGCCATGCCGAGATATGATACACTCGACAGGTGACCATCTAGATATTTGTCCACAGGCCTAAACTGCACATTACACTTTTGCCCACACCCCTCTGATATGCGCGCAAAGGCAGACATGTTGATAGTTGTCAGGTTTCCACCGATAGGCCTATAGAAAGCGACGTAGTTTCTAGCCCCATAATTTCGTTTCCGGAGCTTCAGCGCCACCTTGTGGCGGCTATTGGCTACACATATCAGCCAAGGCGTTTTGACGATTGCTGATCTTTTTTTTCTTTTTTCGAAGGCGTCTTGCTGCTCCAGTGCCAATGCATGCTTCCCTCGCCTCTGTGGTATTTTTTTTCCTCCAGTGTGCCAAAACTCCGTGCTCGTCACATGCTGTTTTGTGCAGTGAAGCCTCCTCACATACAACACAAAGAAGCTGCTGTTTTGGACACTGAAAGAAGCAGCAGAGACCCTCGCTGTTGGGGAGCAGCTCGCGTGCACAAATTAAAACATTTGATGGAACTGTGAGAAATCGCTGTTAAGGCATCACAATTGAAATTTAAAATTAGTTTCTGGCGAAAGGAAATGACGCCTGAGGGGCGCCTTAAGGAAGGCATAATGGAGGGAGCGAAAAAAGACAAGAAGAAAGAGGTGTCACAGTGGAGGGCTCCAGAATAATTTCAGAATAATTTCGCCACTGACAACCCACAGCACATGGGCAAAGGTTTACGCTGAACCTGGGTACTCTGGATCAGTAGCCGAACGCCCTAACCACTGAGCCACCGCGGCCCATGTTTCACTTTCACACGGACGGTTTTCGCCAGGTTTTGAGGGGCCATTTGGAGCCGCCTCAGACTGGAACCGCCTCCTCTCCCACGTTGCTGTTAACACCTGCCCATCATCCTTCAATGCCAACATTGTATCGGGATAAAATGTAACAAAGCTTTTGATTACTCCACCCCTTATGTAATACCCCAAAAGGGCTCTTAAGGTAAATAAATGAAATGAAATGTCGAATTATCTAATGGCCCCTTAAAACTGGCAAAAACCATCCGTGTGAAAGTGAAACATGGGCTCGTGTAAAGAAAGAGGTGCAAAAGGTTACAGTACAGGCGCGTGGACAAGTAGCTTGAAGGGGGTGACCAGTGCAATGGCTCGGCAGAGGTGCGCAGATGTGTGGTTCATTGTCACTTGGCAGCAGTGGCTGTGCCGAGCGGTTCACTAAATCTACGCATCTTATACACAGGGCACCACCGGCTTTCCCGGTGGCTCTGGGTCTGCATCTTCGGCAGGTCACCGTTGCACGTGCTGCATCTCTTTGACTATCGCACGTTTCGTCGCTCATCTATAAAATGTCGTGGCCTCCAGTGTGACCTCAGCGAGCCGTGGACCAGGATTGGCTGCCTGAAAGATGCGCCGACTACGAAAGGAACTGTGTCTCACAGCTGATCGTCACTTGGCAGCAGCGGCTGTGCCGACCGGTTCACTAAATCTACGCATCTTATACACAGGATACCACCGGCTTTTTCAGTGGCTTTGGGTCTGCATCTTCGGCAGGTCACCGTTGCACGTGCCGCATCTCTTTGACTATCGCACGTTTCGTCACTCATCTATAAAATGCCGTGGCCTCCAGTGTGACCTCAGCGAGCCGTGGACCAGGATTGGCTGCCTGAAAGAGGCGCCGACTACAAAAGGAACTGCGTCTCACAGCTGATCGTCACTTGGCAGCAGCAGCTGTGCTAACCGGTTCACTAAATCTGCGCATCTTACACACAGGTTTGTGCAATCATTTGTAGCCAATTTTTAATTCTTTTTCCTGCCACTGCTGCCAAGCTCTTGTGCAAGTGTTTGCTAAGCTGCTAATTTGGAATGCCTTCTGAAGTGACAAAACTGTTGAAAGATATTCAGCATGAAATGCGAGATATGTGCAGTGCACTAGGGGAATAGCTTCGAAAAGAATATAAAGACCTGGAAAAATCCGTAGATTTCTTTAGCGAACAGTTTGATGCTATGGCTGAGTGCAGTGCACAATTAGAAAAGGAAAACTCAGCGCTAAAGAAAGAAAATGCCGCGCTATCACAGGAATGCAAAGGGCTGAAACAACTATCTGACCTTGAAGACCGGGTGACAAACCCAGAATAGTACTCAAGGAACCGGAACATTGAGATTAAAGGCATTCCAGTCAGCGACGACGAGAGCCTACCTTCAATCTTGAGCAAACTAGGAGACGTCATAAGTGAACCCATTTCTGATTCCGATGTAGACATTTGCCATCGTTTGCCAAAGAAAGACAAAGGATGCCCTACCATTGTCGTGCACTTCCGCTCTCATGCGAAACGGGAAGCGGTGATTGAAAAGGCGAGGAAAAAATCGAATTTCAACCTCTGATTTTGGTTACCAGATTGCTGATGGTTCTCCCCCGGTATTTATTAACACCTTGCCCTGCCTTGAAGAAACTTCTTGGACAAGTTAAGCGAAAGAAGGAAAAAGAATGGAAGTATGCATGGACAAAGGGCGGCAAAATTTTCGCGCGCAAGATAGACACGTCGAATGTACTGCGCATATCTTGCGTTGCGGACATCGATAAGATGAAATGAGGAACTAAGAATCCGAGCATTTTGCCATGTGCCATTCACATCAATGGCTAGTAAATCGCTCAACCCTGCGGATGTGAAATTTATCATCAAAAGCCGTGCACATCTTTCTTTCTGTTAAACAGTCAGTCACCGCGCAATAAGTATGATGAGCTGTGTGCCTTGTTTTCATCTTTTGGCTTTCCATTTGATGTTATTATGCTTTGTGAAACATGGTACTGACACGAACATGAAGTAATACAGATCCCGGATTACACAAGACAGTACTTAAATCACTCAGTTAGGAACGGTGGAGGAGTACTTTTCATGGCCAGAGAAAATTTTCAGTGATAAAATCGACGACTTTACGGCAGTTACAGCGGACCTTGAAATTTTGATTGTCAATCATAACAAAAGCATATTTTCTGTTTTATACCGCCCTCCAGGCGGGAACATGGCAAATTTTTTTACACATATAGAAAACTCCTTATCCTGGATAAATGAAAACAGGTATGAACTCGTCTTGGGCGGCGATATAAATATTAACATGTTGAACGAAACACAGCTACGTGCTGATTTCAGTCGAATGTCAGAAGTTAATGCATGTTTTAACACAATTACTGCTTCAACTCGCATTAGCAACGACTGTGAAAGTTAGCTTGATGTTTTTATTACAAACATTGAATCACGAACTATTAACTCCGGAGTAATCAGCGCTCATATTAGTGATCATTTGACGGTATTTCTTCTCTTGGAATCGTATGTCTCGGGTAAAGAGCCGAAGCAGTGTTCCCCATTGACTATTCAAGATATTAATCCAGCTACACTTGAGGAGTTCCGCACAAAAATATCCAAAATTAACTGGCTCGACGTGTACAATCAGTCTGATGTAGATGCCGCGTATGAGTCATTTCTGTGTCTATTCAAAAAGACTTACTCAGAATCTTTTCACCCTAAAACACTGAAGCCTAAAAAAGCTAGAAAACCTGGGATAACCAATACACTCCTGAAACTAATAAAAAAAAAAGATACTCTATTCAAACGTTTTTTGGACACGAGACACATACCATCTATCCAAATTTAAGAAATTTCGAAATAAGTTAACTGCAACTCTCAGACAAGCCAAGAAAGATTACATTCATAGGTTGTTTAATCCTGAAGCTATAAAGCGAACGGACATCACGGGGAGAAACCTTAGCACAGTGCTTAACATTGGACGTCAGCATTCGGAGGGTGTACGAGAATTGATACTTAATGGGGAACTTTCATCAGGCGTGCATTTAGCAAACGCTTTTAATAATTATTTTGTGTCCCTTGTGAATAGTTAGCACGATCCGCGCTCCGCAGAGTACCTCAATTCCAGAAATTGTGATAGTGCTTTTCTACATCCAACTAGCATCGAAGAAATTTATCTCACGTTCTCGACTCTGTGAAACAGTAAAAGCTGCAATATTGATGACCTGCAAATACACCCCGCAAAACATGTTTTAGATCTGATATGCCCAGTTCTTGAGCATGTGTTTAATTTGCGCTTTGTAAACGGTATATTTCCCAAGCACATGCAGCTCGCAAAGGTTACAGTGTTCTTCAAAGCCGGCGATAAAAATGACCTGTCTAACCACAGACCAATATCCATTTTGCCTGTATTTTCAAAATGCCTAGAAAAACTAATAACACTGAGAATGACCGCTTTCTGCGAAAAACACAATATTATTACTAACAGTCAGTTCGGTTTCCGAAAGGGTCGCTCGACAGAGTTAGCTCTACTAACACAAAAGGAACTAATACTACAAGTATTTGAGCAAAATTTAGTGACACTAGATGTTTTCATTGATATTTCAAAGGCGTTTGACAATTAATCACACTACTCTGCTAACAAAACTTGAAATTTACGGTTTCAGGAGCCCATTCCTTAGCTTAATCAAAAGCTACCTGCAGTTCAGGCATCAGAGAATTTCAATAAATAACTGTCTTTCAGATAACTTACCCATTCATTCTGGTGTGCCTCAAGGAAGCACTCTTGGACCTTTGAAATTTAATACCCCTGCCCAATTCATCATATATGCTGATGACAGTAGTCTGTGTTTTACATCTGGTTGTGCAAGGGACCTGTTGGCTCTTGGGAACGCTGCTTTAAGTGAACTTAATTGACGGAGTTCATTGAATTCACTGTCTATAAATAAAAACAAGACAAAGGCTGTACTTTTTCAGCCTAAAAACAAAAATGTCCACATTGACGTCCTTTTGCAAATCGGTTCCTCGATTATCAACTCTGTGCCATCCATTTAGTGCCTCGGGGTAGTATTTCAAGAGAACTTACTTTGGAATCTTTATACAGACTCAGTTGCTAACAAAATCGCTTGTGTTGTGGGAATCTACGAAACTTTGATTTTTTCTTCCCTTGAGCATGAAAAAACTGCTTTATAACTCTCTCTTCCTGTCCCATCTGAATTACTGTCTTTTAGTCTGGGGAAACACCACGATGTCTAACATCACAAAACTTTTTCTATTGCAGAATTGCAGAAGAAAGCAGTGCGCGCTATCGCTAATTCTTCATATAACGCTCATATGCAGCCTCTTTTCAGCGCCCTTAACTTACAACCGGTCACCTCCATATATCGTAGTATTTTACTCAAGCATTTCACTACTGCGAAAAAAACAGAACACCAAATTTTTCGACCATTTATCTTTATTGACAATTAATTCGAACATTTACAACACACATCACAGAGAAACATGGTACGTTCCTAAAGCGCACACTAACTACGGTCAACAAATGTTACGCCACACACTGCCATCTCTGTTAGACTCATTAGAAACTCAATAGACACCTATCTGTCCTTTTAATGGTCTCATTGTGGATTCCTTTTTTTTTTGGCTTTGCTGTAGTATACACTGATGCCATGAATGCTTAACCTGTATGTATTTCTGTTATAGAATGTTCACCGACGCTTTTTTTTCGTTTATCCATTATAGTATCTTTGTGTTCTCTTTATTGTGTATAGTGGCATTTCTGTAGGGGGTACAGACCCTGTCAAGCCGAATACATTTGGCTTTTTGTTTGTACTCCCGTCATCTGTACATGTATAGATGCAAATAAAATTGAATTGAATTAAACTAAAAAATGGCTGAGTGAGCTGTAGTAAAATTTACGAAAAA
The DNA here is from genome assembly GCF_052857255.1 of Amblyomma americanum. Classification (NCBI taxonomy): domain Eukaryota; kingdom Metazoa; phylum Arthropoda; class Arachnida; order Ixodida; family Ixodidae; genus Amblyomma; species Amblyomma americanum. Next base: position 13,267,310 of record NC_135500.1, read on the forward strand.
GAGACAGGGTTACGATGCAACGACGGCAAGAAAGACTTCGTGTGGTTTCAGGGATGACACACTCAATTCATATGAATATTGGGAGTGAATAAAACGGGCGGCACAATTTTGGACGGGTTCAAGTGCATCAATTAGATATGCTTGGTGGGGGCTCGAAATGGGAGATGCATATTTTAATTTTGGCCTTACGTATGATGTACAGTTAAACCTCGATTTAACGAAGTCGGTAAAATTGGCAGTTCACTTCGTAATATTGAAATTTTGCAACATCGAAATTCGCTTCCTAGCATGATAAGAATCTGCCAAAAACGCGCGGGAGATAACTCACAGGAAAAGCCTTTATTTGCGATTAAAATGCTTATTCTGCCCTTCGCTAGCAGCAACGGCGTTTCATGCATCTTATGTCGCGAGCCGGCCCAGCATGTCTATTGTGTTGACCACCTCGTGGGTGATGGGAACGACGCACTCATCTCGAGTTTTGGTTTTTCTGTCATCATCGTCCTTTTGTAAATGCCCAAAGCACACCGCAGATATGACGTTGCATTCCGCCGCTGTCCCTGCTGCGACCTTGTGGCCGTCGACTGCGGCCTCGCGACGGGCCATGCTGTCAAACCGCTCCGTCCCTTGCATTTTCCTTACTCTTCCGTCTTTCTTCATGTCGGCGAGAACGAGGAGAGTGTCTTCCATTCGCCAACCAATGAAGAGAAATCAGGCCAACCCCGCTTCTCGTTTTCTGCCATAAGCGAGTATTTTTGCACATACGTGCATCGTCTGTGTTAGAAGTGAGGTTGTCAGGCGTGATGCGAGAGATGGGCTATATAGCTGATGGGTGGGCCAACGGTACTGACCTTCCAGTCCTTTTAAAAGCTTTGAGAATCCGTAAACGGGATAAATGCGATGCGCTGACTTCGAGCACAAGCAGGGCGTCACAATCGGCGCCGATTCGCCGATTTTGGACAAGGTAGCGAGAGCTGTGGGCTGTCCTGCCAGGCTGCCAAGGCTGCGCAGACGCTCGCGCTAGCCTCGCCCGTACTGCCCCAGATGACACGGCCGGCGGCGCGCTTACTACTATGTTCGTCGTTGTATTTACGTCTGCCGTGCGCTTTCTATGTGAGAGCAGTACGGTGCCCATATTATGGACACGCCGCGATGGTCGTTTGCCTGTTACGGGATTCCCACGTGACTTGTCCCTCACACTTAGTCTCTCTATTTGCAATAACTAGGTACTGTCGCTCACAGAAGTCTAGCATCAACTTCCCGTTACAATCTATGTATCAGTCCAGATCCTCGATCTGGCCATTCATGTCACCCAGCAGAATAATATCAGCACCTTCTCCAAACTGCTTTATATCGTCATTGAGACACTTAACTAGTTCCTTGTTCTCTTGCCTGCATTTGTTTCCTGTCCCTAAGTAAACTACCCCTGGCCATGACCTTTTACTGGCAATTGTACCCGATACCCAGACTTGTTCTTTGCAAGTTGGCTTTATTCTTTGCCAACTTGTTCCTTGATGTATCAGCATACCTACTCCTCCTCCCTTCCTCTCCATTGTTGTTCTGTTGCTCCCTTCCCAGACGTAGCCATCAATAAAAGGTGGGTCTTCTAGATCCCAGAGATGTGTCTCGCATAGCGCGTATACACCTTCTTCTTCATCCTTTAACTGCTGTTCTATTTCTAACCATTTTGCTATCTTTCTACCCCCATGCATGTTTATGTAACTGATCCTGGTGTTTTTTCTTTTCATAGTGTTCTCTTTTTGTAATTTCTTTTTTGTAGTTTTCTTCCTGGACGCTCTAATGGACATTTTGTTGGGCTCAGCCACCATTGTTACACTTTCTACTTTGCTTCTAACTACCCCTACGCCATGAGCCTCAGTGGACCCCATAAAAAAGCTACTGCCCGGCCTGCCAGGTGCCACCCGATCTCGGCTCCTAGCCTTCCACTAAAATGGATGCCAACTCGTGTAAAGCCTCCGCCAAAGCTTGCTCTATGCACTTCCCTTTTTATGTCTGCCACTTCAAAGCCTTTCTGCAGGCTTAACTTCCTTATCTCTTGATTAACAGTCACAACATGCTTTTCAGCCTCTTCACTCCATCCTTGCACTTCCAGCACTGTGCACACAACTATCTGCACTTGCTGTGCTATTGTTGCCGATCTTGTGCTATTAGCTGACGATCAGGCAGTACCAAACACGTCCCTTAATAATATCAACACATGGTGTATTCGAAGGGGCATGAAACTTAACTTTGAAAAGACTGTCCTACTACGTGTTACAATAAAACTTAATCCATTCATATGCTCTTTTTTTCTGGGCTCTGGAGAAATTACTCAAGTAAACGAATATAAATATCTCGATGTTACTTTAACAAACAACTAAGCTGGAACACTCATATTTCTAACACTTGCTCCTCTGCCTTACGTAAACTTTGTTTGTTGCACCATAAACTAAAAGATACACCACTTGAGGTTAAGAGACTGGCATATGAAACCTTTATAAGGACTAAATTGGAATATGCGTGCATTGTATGGGATCCGTATACTGTCACTTAACATAAAAGCACTTGAGTGGATCCAAAGGAAAGCTGTGCGATTCATGTTTTCACAATATAATCGAACTGCTTCAGTCTCAGCAATAATGCAGTCGAATTTAATGCCAACCCTTCAGTCCTGGCACAAGTTTCTTCGGTTCAAATTCTTACTTTTGTTATTTAACCGTAAACTTGGAATAAATTCTTCACCTTATCTTATACTACAGAACACCAGACGAACTCGACACTCCCACCCTCTTTCTCTTTTTGACCCCGTACTTTGCAAAGACTACCGTATTTGCACGCATAATTTGCGCCCTCGCATAATTTGCGCACCCTTAACTTATCACCCGGGTTTACAAAAGTTTTACTCGCATATTTTACGCACCGCGCTGAGCTAAACCACCATCATGCACGCAGGCTCTACCCTATGGCTCTACGCAGTAGCATTCGGCTGTTCCGCGTGTTTGTTCGGAAGGGTTTTTGAATCTTTTGTGCACTGGGCATTCATGGTGGTGTCAGGGGCGGCTGTTACAATTGCGGCGGCACCAGCGGCATCACCACTCGGAACAGCCAGCAGCGCTTCCGGGGAGGACCGGCAGCTGATAGAAGAGCCAATGCCGCTGTTTGTTTAGCTGTTGCATGTGACTCGACTGCCGGCTACGCTTTTCTTGGTGGCTCTGACGGCTTGTGTTCAGTTGTGTCTTGTGATGGAATATCACAACTATACGACAAGTTTAAAAGTGCTTGTCACCGCCTTATCACGGCGCGGAGCGGCAAAGGCAGCAAGAATAACCGCGTGCGCACAAGTTTCTCCATAGACAACAATCGTTGTAACTCAGAAGTACTTGTATTTGGGCGTGTTGGTTCATATCTTTTCAGGAGGACAAAGGGGCGCAACAAAAACACACGGACATAGAAGTAGACAGGGACGAGCGCTTACTATCAACAGGCTTTATTTGACGTAGACCGTTAATATACTTTCGCCTACCCAAGCGCCACTGTGCGAATCACAAGCACGTGGGTAACAGAAAACACCAAAAGAAATCGAAAGGTAGGCGATTACAGAAATCTATCTAAGAAAACCGTTTCAGATCGGCGAAGCATTACAGACGAATCACTGATGCAGTTATCTCCTTTTTTTCTGATGTAATAGGCTTCCACCAGTTCCCGTTCAATCTGATCGCGGCTTCTCAACAATACTCTACAGTCCGATAATCGGGGAAAACAGGCGACCTTAGTCTTCTTAGTGCATTCTTGGCAATGGTCCGGGAGATGGGAGCCTGTCTTCTTTAAAGAATTTTTGTGCTCCAGAAGGCGCTGGTTGAGGCAGCGTCCAGTTTGCCCAACGTAAACCTTCCCGCAAGTGAGCGGGAACTCATACACAACTCCTTTTTTGCAGGTTACGTGGGGCTTACGGTGTTTTACGCCACACTCTTGCCGTTTTTCTTTTCTTCTTATGCGTGCGCACAGACCGGACAACTTTCGCGGAGCAGAAAAAACAACTTCTACTCCGTACTTCTTGGCCACCTTCTTGATGTTGTGGGAAGTTCTGTGTACGTATGGTACCACCTCCGGCCTTGAACACTTCGTTGGGTCTTTCGCGTTGCTCTGCTTGCTGCCCTTCAATTTTTTGACCAAGGACTGCGTCACAGCAAGAATGAGGGAATCAGGGAAGCCTGCCTTTTCCAGCCTTGAGACCTGTGACAAGAAGCCAGCGTACACAGCGTGGTGACAGGACTTCGTTAGTGCCGATGAAAGACATTGTAAAGCGATAGCCCTTTTGACCGTCTTAGAATGATTAGAATGAAATGGTAGCAAATCTTTCTTTGCGCGCGGACAATACCGCCAGCAAACATGTGAAGGGTTAAATGTTAAGGTGATATCTAAAAACTGCAGTTGGTTATCACTGCTTGGCTTTTCATGGGTAAAGGTGAGTCCCATGCCTTTCCTACCAAACGTATCTAAAACATCAGCTACGGCCTCGTCAAAACTAAAATCACTTTCCTTCAACAGAACCAGGTAGTCATCTACATATCTGAAGACATGAGCTATACGGTCTGAGTCAAACGTTTCACTCAAAGAGCGGTCAACTTGCGATAAAAAAATTGTAGAAAGAACCGGGGCTACGCAAGAGCCTATGCAAATACCTTGCTTTTGAAGATAGGTACGATCATTAAATTCAATAAAAGTGGCATTCAGGTAAAGCTCTAGTAAAGACATGAAGTTGTCCACGTTCAAACCAGTGGCATTTTGAAACGCGGTGATACCATTTCTATCTATACAATCACGCACCGCGGTGAACAGGGGCTGGTGTGGAATAGAATAGAAAAGATCCTTAACATCGATTGAGACGCCGCGCGTGTCTATGTTTACTTTGGCGCCCCGACGGCGAGCTGAGTGAAAAGCACCGTGCGCTCCGGTGGTGCTTCCCCACTGTTTTTTGTTTCACTTTACCGCACGCAGGCGTGATTGCATAGGCGCAGCGCCGGTTTTTTTTCAAACATGCGCCGAGTCAAACGTTTCACTCAAAGAGCGGTCAACTTGCGATAAAAAAATTGTAGAAAGAACCGGGGCTACGCAAGAGCCTATGCAAATACCTTGCTTTTGAAGATAGGTACGATCATTAAATTCAATAAAAGTGGCATTCAGGTAAAGCTCTAGTAAAGACATGAAGTTGTCCACGTTCAAACCAGTGGCATTTTGAAACGCGGTGATACCATTTCTATCTATACAATCACGCACCGCGGTGAACAGGGGCTGGTGTGGAATAGAATAGAAAAGATCCTTAACATCGATTGAGACGCCGCGCGTGTCTATGTTTACTTTGGCGCCCCGACGGCGAGCTGAGTGAAAAGCACCGTGCGCTCCGGTGGTGCTTCCCCACTGTTTTTTGTTTCACTTTACCGCACGCAGGCGTGATTGCATAGGCGCAGCGCCGGTTTTTTTTCAAACATGCGCCGAGTTTTGTGACACCGAGCATGCCATGTTGCAATTCTGAAGGATCTGTGACCCACCCCTTTTGTTGTCAGTGGAGTTACCAGGGCCTGGTGATCTGTGCGCAAAATAAACGAACGGCCCCACAGGTACACATGCCAATGTTCACAGGCCCATACATGTGCCAAAGCTTCAAGCTCGCCAGTCGAATACTTCTTTCCCGCGTCTGTCAATCCCCTGGAAGTGAAGGCAACAGAAGCCACTTCGTGTCCACACCGCTGCTGCAGTACTGCTCCGAGGCTTGTTCCGGACTCATAAGTCATAACAATGGTCTAAAGAGCAGGATCAAACAGCTGCAAGCATCTGTCAGACAAAAAACCATGCTCTTCATCAAAGCAAGTTTTCCACTTCGAATCCCACTGGAACTCGGATTCTTTTCGCAGCAACTTATGAAGGGCTTCGACCATCTCGGCGTATCGCAGAATGAATTTAGCGTAATAGCCCGTGATTCCAGGAAAGGAATGTAACGTTGCCTTGTCTGTCGGCGGAGGCCCGTTATGAATGGCATCATCGTTGCTCTGCAGTGCTCGCATGCCCTTCTTTATCACTCACGAGATGACCAAGGAGTGAAAGTTCACTCACACTGAAAATGCACTTTTAATTTAACTTCAGCTTGTTGTCACTGATGCGATGCAAAACTTTCCTAAGGTTCGCGTTATATTCGTCAAGTGAGCTGCCATGTAGCAGAAGGTATTTCTGCATGATTGCAAAATCGTCATTTTTTGAAAAGTTGTCGGTGCTGAAGCAAGGCCGAAACTTACACATTGGAATCGGTGCTATCCTTGGTCCATAATAAATGCTGTTAAACCTCGGCTTTCTGGGCTCAGCAGAACTTGGTGGTATGCTGCAGCTAAATCCAATCTCGAAAAGTATTTTGCACCATGCAGCTTAATCAGTAGCTCTTCTGTGTGTGGCAGGGCAACTTGTCAACAACAATTGCCTTGTTGGGCTCACGTAAAACAACACATAAGTGTATTGATCCGTCCTTTTTCCACACAATGACAAGCGGTGATGCCCATTCAGAGTTGTAAATTTTTTCAATGATACCCTCACGTTTAAGACGCTTTAGTTCCTCAGACACCTGGTCTCTTACTGCTAACGTCAATCGCTGCAATTTCGCAACAACTGGAGTTGCGCCTTCACGAATTCGCACCTTGTGAATGAAGTATTTAGCCAGACCTAGCTTCTCATCGAACAGGTGTGCAAAGTCGGCGTGCAGTTCGGTGGGAATGCCCTGAGGCGCATAAAAAGATGTCATGCAGTTTACGCACCTGCCGTCGATTTGCAGATGCAGGGCGACAATGATGTGCAACCCGAGGTTATCCGTTCCTACAGGCACGACATGGAAGAGCACGTTTGCTTGGCGGTCGTGGAATGCAACGGGAGCGATGAAACATTCCGGCACAACAATGCGATTGTGTGAAAAATCGAAGAGGGTGGCTGTAGATGGTTGCAACGTAGGCGAAAGCTTCAGCTTCTCGCATGTAGTTGCAGACAAAATTGAGACCGCAGAGCCGGTGATTGAGACCGCAGAGCCGGTGTCCACTAACAGTGAAATAGTGACAGCGTGCACTTGCTCATCCACCTATCTTCCTGTTGTATGCCTTCACCCAAGGTGAAGAACTGTCATAACTCATAACTCCAATGTCATCTCCCCGCAGGGGGGCGCCTGCAGCTTGCAGGCGTCGCGACGGTGAGTGGCGACACCGCGGGTTCCCGAGCATCCGCAGGGACATCCCCGCAAGGGGATGATGGTGAACTGTGCATCACCACGGACCCGAGCACCCACGCTTCGCCGTGCGTGGCATCGCCGTGTCCGGGGAAAAGGGGATCCTGGTGGTTGAGCCGATGCCGAGCGTTTGGACCCTTAAGGCCCCTTGGCGGAGGCAACACACCACTTTGGCCCCAGCTTCCTGCAGACGGCACCTCCGGCCTGACCCGACCGGGGGGAATCGGCAGTCGCCTTTTCCTATCCTCCCCTCCATCTTTTACTTTCCTATCTTCTTTCTCACAACTCTCCTATCCCCTACTCACTTCTTGGTTTCTCCTTTTTCCTGGCGGCGAGGGTTAACCTTGTGTGACGAACTACCCTGAGTTGCGTCATATTCGGTTATAGTTGCGGTGTACAGCTGACGCGGGCAGGCCTTGCTTGCAACCTTCTGTCCCGTCCCCATGTTGGGCTCCGTGGTGGGTGGCTGCCACCGCAGCCGAAAAACAACTTTTTTTTATGGATCCCTTTCCTTCAACAAATGATCGCCCTCATAAACGAGGGCGGACCGATGCCACTACGCAGTTCCTGCAAAAAACAAAAGAAGTTTTCCCTAGGTACCATGTCGTACATAGTGAAAATCTAGATCAACCAGCTAGGAAAATGTCCCCATTCATTGTTTCTAAATCTCTTACCGACGCCCTGGGCCTTGGCTACAAGGTGACGAAGCTAGCCAGTGGCGACCTACTCCTCCAAATCCGAGACAAAGTGCAATTTTCCAAACTCCCATCCATAGTGTCCTTTGGAGACATTCCCGTATCCATTACTGCACATCGATCACTAAACACAATGAAAGGAGTAATATCTGAACACGATTTCCTGAACCTTTCTGAAGAAGAGATGTTGGAGGGTCTGAAAGACCAGAGCGTCACTGAAGTACATCGTATTAAAATCCGAAAAGATGACAAGGAAATAGCAACAAAACACATAGTCCTGACCTTTGCCTCCAGCCAACTTCCCGAAACCATAGAAATAGGATATCTCAAAATAAATGTAAGACCGTACATCCCAAACCCCAGACGCTGCTTCAAATGTCAAAGATTTGGCCATGGCTCACAGAGCTGTCGTGGCCGCCAAACATGCGCCAAATGTTCGTCAAAAAATCATGAATGTGTGGACTGCAATGCTTCACCACTGTGCGCGAACTGCGAAGGGGATCACCCCGCGTACTCGAGGTCATGTCCTACCTGGAAGAGAGAGAAGGAAATAATAACAATAAAGACAAAGGAAAACATAACATACCAAGAAGCTCGGAAAAGACTCCCATCAGCTTTCCAGTTCACGGCAAAAACAAATTTCGCCGATGTGGTGCGCAGGGGCGGCACACCACACCAGGCTTCGGCCACTGCCCAGGAAATGCCTGAGGCAGGGCCACCCCCGCCCCCGGCAGATGCAGCGAAGGCTGCCCTGCCACCTCTGAGCAAGGGCCCGCCGGCCCCTCAGTCGGCCGCCCGTAAGGCTTCCCCCAGTCGGGAGAAGCCCACAAACCGTACACCTGCGTGTTCACCGCGGAAGTCCAGAGCCTCTAATGAGGCGATGGACACAACTCAGAATTCGCCTTTGCTGCAGCAGAGGCACAGCTCCCTGGAGCGAAAAAGAAAAAAGACCCCGGTATTGGCACCCCCAAAACCGGTACCCTAAGTTTTAACTACACTAGTCAAATATGGCGTTCCTTATACAGTGGAACTGCCGAGGACTAATAAATAACTACTCTGACATAAAAGAGCTTTTAAACACAATGTCCCCGGTGGCTTTGTGCTTACAGGAGACCAACTTAGGTCCAAAACAAAAAAATATTTTAAACAAGTACAATATCTTTCGGTGTGACCGAGAGCAAGCAAGCAAACTGTCTGGAGGTGTTGCCATTGTCATCCAGAATGGTGTGGCAACCCGCGAGATCAAACTTAAAACCAAATACGAAGCCGTCGCAGTCACCATTCTTCATTTTAAAACACTCACAATATGCACCATATATCTTGAACCACACCTAACAGTAACACTTCATGATTTAGAATCCCTTTTAGAACAGCTACCGGAGCCATATCTGCTAGTTGGTGATTTTAATGCCCACTCCGGTTTTTGGGGCAGTGCACACACTGATGCAAGAGGTCGTATTTTAGAAGATTTTATTCTAAGTAATAATGTTTGCCTTCTTAACACCGGCAAAGATACATACTGCTCTCCGAGCACGGGAAAAATGAGTTGCATAGATTTGTCTTTTACTTCTCTTCTATCTTTTGTGATTTTAAATGGGATGTCATTGATAACCCATACGGCAGCGATCACCTCCCTGTATCAATAAGCCTAACATCCCCACCACTAGTCACCCCAACGAAACCACGACGGTGGAAGTTACAATTAGCCGACTGGGAACTTTTTAGAGAAAGGGCCAGCTTAGATAAAATATTTTCAGATGACCTCAGCATAGACCAACTGAATGAAGCTATCACGAACTGCATTTTAACAGCTGCACGCCTAGCAATTCCTCGGTCATCTGGAGTAGTAAAGCAGAATCACAAAATTTGGTTTACACAGGAATGCAGAGATGCAAAAAAGAAACAAAACAAAGCTTGGGGAATTTTTCGTAGGTACCCAACGCACGAGAGCTTAATAAGCTTTAAAAAGGCAAGAGCAAAAGCTCGATATATTTGCCGTAATGCAGAAAAAACTTCATGGCAAGGTTACGTGTCCTCAATAAACAGCTCAATTACGTCAAAACAAATGTGGGAGATGGTAAAAAAGATAAATGGCAGCTACTCCCCATTCACAGTTCCGTTTCTATCAACCCCTGGCATACAGACAAATTTAGAAGAGCAGGCAGATATTTTGGGTGAATATTTTTCTGAAGTTTCCAGTTCATCTCACTACAGAGAATCATTCCTGAAATACAAAAATGCAGCTGAAAAACAAAGACTGCCGACAAGTGGCAGTTCAAATGAGCCCTATAATAACCTACTTACAATCCATGAAATTAATAGAGTACTGTCCGCTGGTAAGCAAACTGCACCTGGCCCAGATGAAATACATTATCAAATGCTGGCTCATCTCTCTGAACCGGCTGTGGAGGCGCTTTTAAATTTTTTTAACAAAGTTTGGGTATCGGGGAAACTTCCTGAAGCCTGGAAGATGGCCGTTATTATTCCTCTATTAAAACCCGGAAAGCCCTCTACCCTTCCTAGCAGCTATAGGCCCATAGCTCTGACTAGCTGCCTAGCGAAATCTTTTGAAAGTGTATTGAACATCAGACTATCATTCGTGTTAGAAGACCGGGAGCTTCTGGATGTCCATCAATGCGGTTTCAAAAAGGCTTGCTCCACCACCGACCACCTGGTTCGTCTTGAAAACACTGTTCGTGAGGCTTTTGTACACAGACAGCATTGTCTCGCTGTCTTCTTCGATTTAGAGAAGGCGTATGACACAACGTGGAGATTTGGGATTATTCAGGACCTGGCTGAACTGGGCATCCGCAACAGGATGTTGAACTGGCTTAAAGACTTTTTGTCTAACCGTACATTTCACGTCCGCCTAGGCTCAACCCTTTCAAAGAAGTTTATCCAAGAAAACGGAGTACCTCAAAGATGTATTTTGAGCACAACACTCTTTATTGTAAAAATGAATTCTATCAGGAAAATAATCCCAACGTCCGTAATGTATTCTGTCTATGTAGATGATCTCCAGATAGCCTACACATCCTCGAATACATCAACATGTGAACGACAGATACAGCTAACAATAAATAAACTGGCAATATGGGCAGACCAAAATGGCTTCCGTTTTTCTCCACAGAAATCGGTGGCCATTCTTTTTTCACTCAGACGAGGCATGCAGATAGATCCCACCCTACACCTGAACGAAATAGACTTAGCCATGAAAAAAAGAACATAAATTTCTAGGTGTAACATTCGACAGAAAGCTCACCTTTATGCCTCACATAAATGCGCTGAAAAAGAAGGCTTCTCGATCCCTGAACATACTCAAAGTACTGTCGAGAAAACACTGGGGAGCCGATAGGACATGTCTGTTACAAATATACCGCTCTGTAGTACGCTCTACCCTGGATTACGGATGTGTAATGTATGGATCAGCGAGACCATCGTACCTCAAACGGCTAGATCCGGCACATAATTTAGGTTTACGTCTCTCCACTGGTGCATATAGGACATCACCCATAAACAGCCTCCATGTAGAGACCAATGAACCATCGCTTACAGATAGAAGAGCCATACTCACATGCTCATACATTCTAAAAATCCGTTCACTGCATAAACATCAATGTTACCCTATCGCCACAAAGTGCCTTTCTAGAACACTCTTCAACAGCAAGCCGCAAGCTACTCGGCCTCTCCTCTTGCGATTTGAAGACATGTGCCGGAACCTTAGCATATTAGACGTATTGCCAAACATTGCCCGAAGGCGAGGTCCACTGCCGCCATGGCACAATTTCCCTGAAATCTGTGATTTCACTCTAACACAGTTCCGTAAGAAACAAATTCCGCAACAACATATAATATAAGAATTCCTCACACTCGAGGAAAAGTATACTACTTTCACAGCATTTTATACCGACGGTTCCAAAACAGATGCATACGTTGGAAGTGCAGTTGTACAGGGAAATTGGAATAAAATATTAAGACTTCCACAGTGCGCTTCCATCTTCACTGCGGAATGTTACGCCATTTGTGTAGCCATAGAAAAAATACTAAACGAGAACCTACCCAACAGTATTATTTACACAGACTCACTAAGTGTGCTCACAGCCCTTCATCCTAGAAATGCAATAACCCCGCTGCTTGGCGACCTCATACACAACATTACAACAGCCATAGCTCAAGGACAAAACATAAGACTCTGCTGGGTACCAAGTCATGTTGGCATAAAGGGCAATGAAAGAGCAGATTTGTGCGCTGCTCAAGCTTGTGAAAAGCAAATTAAAAACATAAATGTGCCCTATAGAGATTGCATGAACTTAATACATATTAATGCAAGGAAAAAATGGCAGTCCACCTGGAACAACGAACTAAATAACAAACTACGGTTAATAAAACCAGTCCTAGGTGAATGGAAGTCATGTGTGCACCAGAAACGTTTCAAAGAGGTCATTATCTGCCGACTCCGGATAGGTCACACACACTTCACACACAACTTTCTGCTAAGGAAAGAAGACATACCAGTTTGTACATGCGGAGATGAACTTACAGTGACTCACATTTTAATTTCATGCTCTAAACTGGAAAGGCTACGGAAAATGTGTTTTTCTCCGTTTTATAACCAGTGCATCCCTTTTCATCCAGCACTGCTCTTGAGTGATAACGCAATTGTGGACATGTCATGTGTTTTTAGATTTTTAACAGATGCTGGTTTTCTTAAAAATATTTAAATCATGACCCAGTACTTCGCCTGACACACCTCGGCCATTCCTCATTCCTGAGAAAAAGGGTGAGGTCTGTATTTGATTGGTTGGAAGCCTCGAGATCCTTACCCTGGTAAGGATGGCTGCTGAGGTGACCCGACCCCCTTTAAACGTTTTTAATAGTACCCATTTCTAGCATCTTTTTCCTTCATCATCATGAGGTAATTTTAACTATTTAAGCACTCTGCACCAGCGACGATTTTCACATTTCCATAAAATCATCCAGAGATTTCTCCTATACCTCCAGCTTGGCGCATGATGGCCTTAGTTGCCTATGCGCCATAAAACCCAACACAACAACAACAATCCAATGTCATCTTCGGCAGTAACCTCTCGAATGGCCAGGGATTGCCTGGGCTCCTCCAGACTTCTGCACATACGTTCGAAATGACCCAACTTACCACATTTGTTGCACGTCCTTGTTCTGGCTTTGCACATTGAAGAACTTGCTATGTGCCGCGGGGAGCCGCAGCGGAAACAAACTTTAGAATTGGTTGCTAGCTCGCCTAGCTCTGCTCTAAAGGCTGCAGAATGCTCTGGTCGCACTGTTGGTGATGCATGACGCTCTATTACGTGAACATGTGTACGTTGAGTGAGTTGCAGCGAATATTGTTCTGTCATCTTCATTGTTCTGGCAATGTCGAGTGCACGTTGCAACGTCAGAGCAGAACCTTCTAGCAGCAGTTGCTCCCGTAGCTGGTGGCGGCCCCTCTTTTCTACAAACTAGTCCCAAATGAATTCTTCCACTTGCATGCCAAAGGCACATCTAACAGACCGCTCTCGAAGAGCTGTGACGAATGAATCCACAGATTCACCTGGAACCGTTGTTGCTCAACGACGACATTAGTCGTTCGTGACAACAAAGTAATCTTCAAGCTTTGCCATCGCTATGTCAAATGCATCTTGTTTGGTCGTTGTCTTATCAGCCACTCCCTTGTCTTGCTGTTCTCCAGCTAAAGCTGATGACTGTTCTTCCAGCAATGCATAGAAAATGCGCTGACCTTCCACGCCCAGGCAGTGCAACAAGTGTGCTTCCTGGTGAGCAGCAGGGTGGGCGTTGTTCTCCAAGCCAAGCAGATAATTTTCAAACATCCTTCGCCACTGCTTCCATGGAATGGCTGGCCCTCCCGGTGCTGGCAGGAATTCCGGTGCATGAACAGGCTCATCTTGTAGCTTATTCGCGTCCATCTTTGTTTACCCTCGTCGCCATCTGTTGTACTGCCGGCTGGCACAGGCAGCCGGTCAAGCAAGCACGATGCCAATAGCCGAATGAAGAAGATCCTTTAATAGATTAGTCGCGGCAATATATACACAGCTAGCGCCACCCGTGGCGCCCTCCAGGACAGGTTAATATAACTATAACAGAATGAAGACTCAAAATTCTAAATATACATGGCATTAAAAATTGGCGGAAAACACTTCACGAACCTTTGAAGTGGACAGTGCACAAAACATACTTTTACCACGTAGCGAATGCATCTGTATATAGTCTGTAAACAAGAAAAAATATGGCCTGCTTTGCATGCAAAAAGCAGACAGTATTGTAGGATGGCGTCGGGCCAAGAGGCAACAGTTTTAACTGCGGACAGGCTTTAGCTCTCACCGTCAGCGCCCTGAGTGAGATATTTTTTCGAAATTGCGGCAATTATGACATTTTGCGCTCTCTCCTATAGTTTCCTTCAGATATAGCTATGTGTCCAAAATACAAAAATAAATTCTCCGAGTGATTAAAGCAGGCTTTGACTGAAATACAGTACATTGATGGAAATAAAATTATTATCGTTATTATTATCAACCCTTGGCCCTCAGTCCCCAGCAGCTGTGGAGCAAGTGACCAAGACAGCGTTCAGACCTGTGACATAGCGGAGGGTGTTAAGAATCTGGCTCCGGACATGCCGCCATTGGAACCTGAACCTGGCATCGTTTAATGCTAGAACCGTATCTAGTGAGGCTAGCCTAGCAGTGCTGTTCGAGGAACTAGTGGGCATTAAATAGGATGTCATAGGGCTTAGTGAAGTTAGGAGGACAGGTGAGGCGTGCACAGTACTAAAGTACGGGCACATGATGTGCTATCGCGGATTAGCGGATAGACGAGAACTAGGTGTGGGATTCCTCATTAATCAGGATATAGCTGGCAACGTAGAGGAGTTCTATAGTATTAACGAGACAGTTGCAGCTGTCGTAATTAGCCTCAATAAGAGGTACAAGCTGAAGGTGGTGCAGGCCTACGTGCCTACATCCAGCCATGACGACGAGACCTTTGAAAGTTTCTATGAAGACGAGGAATCGGCAAACAATAAAGTAAAATAACACTGCACTGTACTGATGGGCGACTTCAATGCTAAAGTGGGAAAGAAGCAGGCTGGCGACCAGGCGGTAGGCGACTATGGAATAGGCTCTAGAAGTAGCAGGGGGAGTTATTCGAATTTGCAGATAGAAATAATTTACGGATCATGGATACTTTCTTCTGCAAATGAGAGAACAGAGAGTGGACCTGGAAGAGCCCCAATGGTGAGACTAATGCAAAATCATCAGATTCTAACATTACAAGTATGCCATAAAATAAGTCGATTTCTGCTCCTCCTCAAATTTTTTTCAGGCAAAATTCCATTAAGCCTTCTGAATTGTATTCAGCAAGCTACAAAACACACGTTTCAACTGTTGGCATACTGTACTTAAACTCAAGGGCTTTCTTCAAAGGGGAGTGCATATTGCAACCGCGCAAAACGATGAGGGATGAAGAGAAGAATGCACAAGACACAACGCGGAACTTCAGCTGAGGTTTACTACAAGGAAAGAAGCTTCTTTCCTCTGTCTCCAAGTTTCCTGTGTACGTCCTGTTAGCGCACGCTGTTTAATAGAGATGTACCAACTAACCCGTCAGAAAGTTCTACTACTACAAGGAAAACCACATATATACAAGATTCGTAATCACACCTGATAGACAGCAGATACCATCACGTGACACTGGCATGCGGGCACGCGTGGCACAAGTTAGCATCAAGATAGTTGAATTCCTTCTTGGATAAGGATACGGAAGTGGTGCTTATGAACAGTAAGTTCCACGTTGTGTCTTGTGCATTCTTCTCTTCGTTCCTCGTCGTTTTGCACGGTTGCAATATACACTCCCTTGTTAATCACCAACTAGCCCGCCTTTGCCTTTTAAATGTGCTACTTTCTTCAGAGAACAAGAACGTGAGACAGGTAATTGTTCGTTGTTGTGAGCCCTTGTGTTTAATTACAGACTCCAACCTTAAAAATGAAAAACCAACTAGCCACTATTGCAGATCTGCTTACACAACACACACTGGCTCCTATTTTTGCAAGAACAAACTCAATACGAAAAGTTTTAATATGAAAGCATTAGATGGCGCAGTCTCAAGATCTTGTCTGCAAAGGGTGGCGCCATATGATTTCACGAGCTGACGAGTCTCGTGATGAAGATGAAGCTGTCACATAATTAATCCATGCTAATTAACACACATACCTAAAAATTAATGAAATTAGGTTGCAACAAGACTAATCAATATAATTAATGATGACATCATATGAGTTACATCATACTAAGTCACAATGACAATGGTGTAATGTGACGTCATACCAAGTCTGGACCCCATGCCCATCCAGCAATCCACAAAGGCATAGATCGAATCGCGATGGCATCACTGGCGGACCTCAATGTGGTGGCAGCATTGCCGACTCCATTCACATCAAAGTTTTGAGCAATCGTTTGTCTTACAGCATTCCGTGTGATGTCATAGCATTTCTCTGCGCTTATAGCTTACATGTTTCAGTCAAGTCGGAGACTAGCTTGCAACAGGGGTTCGGACCGATGACATACGCACTTTCAGTAGCATGCTTTAAGGCACGGTTGAAATGTCCATGGCCCTTTCCTTTCCTCAAAACACATGCGTTCGCATTCCTCCATGTAAGTAGACTTAAGTGCCCTCCGAATTTTTTTTTCCCTAAAACAATGAAAGAGTGGATGAATGACTTCCTGAGAGAACTGAGATGTTTTTCTCCATCACCAGTGCCTTGATTTGCATTGTGTTCTTGATTTGTGAACTTGACTTTTTACTTTTGTGTTCTGAATTTGTGTCCTTTTTCTGGATGAGATGACTAGGGTTGAACTTGTGGTCTGAATTCTTGTTCTTTTTGTTGTATAGCCTCTTCACTTTCAGTGTTATTTTTGTAATGCCCCTCCAGTTTGTGCCAAAACATTGGCCTGCAATAATGTTAAATAAATAAATGAGTAGTTGTGCAAAACGCTCGTCACACTTTGAATGGACCCAGCTGTGTCGTTTGAGCATTGCACATTAACTTAGTCAGTTGCTAGGCTGTGCTGTCATCAACAGCTAAAAGCACCGCAAATGTTAGATATATGCACAATTTGTCTGTTACCCCGCAGGGGGGCGCCTGCAGCTTGCAGGCGTCGCGACGGTGAGTGGCGACACCGCGGGTTCCCGAGCATCCGCAGGGACATCCCCGCAAGGGGATGATGGTGAACTGTGCATCACCACGGACCCGAGCACCCGCGCCTCGCCGTGCGTGGCATCGCCGTGTCCGGGGAAAAGGGGATCCTGGTGGTTGAGCCGATGCCGAGCGTATGGACCCTTAAGGCCCCTTGGCGGAGGCAACACACCACTTTGGCCCCAGCTTCCTGTAGACGGCACCTCCGGCCTGACCCGACCGGGGGAAATCGGCAGTCGTCTTTCCTTATCCTCCCCTCCATCTTTTACTTTCCTATCATCTTTCTTACAACTCTCCTGTCTCCTCCTCCTTCCTTGGTTTTTTCCTTTTTCCTGGCGGCTAGAGTTAACCCTGTGTGACCAACTACCCTGAGTTGAGTCATATTTGGTTATAGTTGAGGTGTACAGCTGGCGTGGGCAGGACTTGCTTTCAAGTTCCTGTCCCGTCCCCTTGTTGGACTCCGTGGTGGGTGGCTGGCACCATGACCGAATAACTAAATTTTCTTTATGGCTCCCCCCCTTTCAAAACCTGATCGCTCTCTGAAAAGAGGGCGGAACGAAGCAACAGACTTTTTCCCGAAAAAGAAAACAACCTTCCCAAAGTTCCATGTCATACATAGTACAGTAGAAGGAAAACAGGCAAGAATACTATCACCCTTTCTTGTGTCAAAGTGCCTAACAGATGCACTGGGCCCCGGATATAAGCTATCGAAAATGGCCAGTGGCGACTTATTACTAGAAATCCGTGACCATACCCAAAACTCCAAGATCCCAGACATTCTCTCTATTGGAGACATCCCAGTCTCCATAACAGCCCACAGATCCCTCAATACCGTCCGTGGTGTCATTTCAGAAAACGACTTCATTCATCTAACAGAAAAAGAAATGCTAGAAGGTCTCAGCGACCAAAATGTCACAGATGTCTATCGAATTAAAATCCGCAAAGACAACAAAGAAATAGATACTAAACACCTGGTACTCACATTCAGCACAAGCACATTACCTGAAACCATCGAAGTCGGATACCTTAAAGTTAATGTCAGGCGCTACATTCCTAACCCACGCAGATGCTTCAACTGTCAAAGATTCGGGCACGGCTCTCAGAGTTGCCGCGGCCGCAAAGCCTGTGCGAAATGCGCTTCTAAGGACCACAATTCAGAGGAATGTGACGCAGCACTGCGCTGCGCAAATTGCGAAGGAGACCACGCTGCGTACTCCAGGGCGTGTCCGTCCTGGAAAAAGGAGAAAGAAATTATCACCATAAAGACCAAAGAAACCATTTCATTTAAAGAAGCCAGGAGGCGTTTTGCACTAAACAACACATTCTCGTTCACAGCGAAACCAAACTTCGCTGATGTGGTGCGCAGGGGCGTAGCACCACACAGCACTCCGGCACCTGCCGAGGCCACTTCCACCGAGCCTATGGCAGGGCCATCCACGCCCCAGGCAGGGTCAGCGAAAGCTGCCCTGCCATTTTCACAGCAGGGAGCGCCGGTCCATGGGTCGGCATCCCGCAGGACTTCCCCCCGTCAGGGGAGGCCTGAAACTAACACAACCGCGGCTGCGCGGTCCTCCAGCACCTCTGGCGAGGTGATGGATACAACTCCCAGTCCGCCCGCTTTGCAGCGGCGGAACAGCTCTCTTGAGCGAAAAAAGACAGACCCCTCATAACGGGCCCTGAGCATAAGTAAACGCCTTAGCGTTCTCACCCCAAAAATTAACATGGCTTTCTTAATTCAGTGGAATTGTAGAGGAATTATGCGGAACTACAGCGACGTAACACATATTTTAGGGTCAATGCTACCCACAGTTTTATGTCTTCAGGAGACCAATCTTGGTCCACAACATGTGCATATCCTTAAACATTATAACATTTTTAGACGCGATCGCGAGCAGGCAAATCGACTCTCGGGAGGCGTCGCGATTGTCCTTCAAAGCGGCGTCCCTGCTCAAGAAATCAAACTTTACACAAAACTTGAGGCAGTTGCAGTTAGCGTCGTTACCTACAAAACAATAACAATTTGCTCTTTATATCTCCCCCCACACATCACATTAACAATACAAGATTTAGAAGGCCTGATCAATGAATTGCCGGAGCCATATCTGGTAGTTGGCGATTTTAACGCTCACTCCCCGTTTTGGGGAAGCGAACGCTGTGACTCTAGGGGCAAAATAATCGAAGATTTTCTACTCTCAAATAATGTCTGTCTTTTAAACACAGGAAAGGCCACATATTGTTGCCCAAGCTCAGCAAAAATGAGCTTCCTTGATTTAGCTTTCACATCACCGTCTCTTTTTACCGATTTTAAATGGGATGTTTTAAATGATCCTCTGGGAAGTGATCACCTACCCACTGTCATCAGGCTCTCGTCTTCCACTCCACTCATCCCCACAAGACCACGGCGCTGGAAATTTCACCTCGCCGACTGGTCACTTTTTACAGAAAGTGCCACTCTAGATAAAGAATTTTCTGAAGACCTCAGCATAGATGAAATTAATGAAAGATTTACTACATGCATAATATCTGCTGCAACACTCGCTATACCACAAACAGGACTCGTACAGAAGAAACACAAAGTATGGTGGACAGAAGAATGTACATTTGCAAAAAAACAGCAAAATAAAGCATGGGGCACCTTGCGCCGGTACCCCACTGCAGAGAACTTACTCATTTTTAAAAGGGCCAAGGCGAGATCGCGGTACGTGCGCAGGAATGCTGAGAAAACCTCCTGGCAGAAATATGTGTCCTCTATAAATAGTTCAATACCATCAAAGAAAATGTGGGACAAAGTTCGTAAATTCACTGGTGACCATACTTCCTTCACACTTCCGCTTTTGACAACACCCGGTACTCAAACAACATTAGAAGAACAGGCCAACATATTGGGTGAGCATTTTTCCACAGTTTCAAGCTCATCCAACTATACACAAACATTTCAAAAGCACAAAACAATAGTAGAAAAACAAAAACTTCCCTTTGGAACATGCATACACGAAGACTACAATCAGGTTATTACAATGCAGGAAATAAACACAGTACTAACATCCGGTAAAATGACAGCACCAGGCCCAGACAATATACATTATGCCATGCTTGCTCACCTCTCTGAGACTGCCATAGAGGCTCTCCTAAAATTTTTCAATAAAATATGGATGAGTGGAGAAATCCCCCAAGCATGGAAAGAAGCAATCATAGTACCCTTCCTAAAACCTGGCAAGCCACCAACTACTCCCACCAGTTACAGGCCAATAGCACTCACTAGCTGTATAGCAAAATCATTCGAAAGCATTCTAAACATCAGACTAACCTTCATACTTCAGTCCCGGCAACTTTTAGATATACACCAGTGCGGTTTTAAAAAGACATGTTCCACAACCGATCACATCGTTCGCTTTGAGAACACAGTTCGGGAAGCGTTCATCCACAACCAGCACTGTATCGGGGTCTTCTTCGACATGGAGAAGGCTTACGATACCACGTGGAGGTTCGGTATCCTCCGTGACCTAGCGGACCTAGGTATCCGCGGCAGGATGCTGAGCTGTTTGAATGGCTTCCTAACCAACCGCACGTTCCGAGTCCGCCTAGGTGCAACCTTCTCCAACACTTTTACACAAGAAACTGGCGTACCCCAGGGGTGCATCCTCAGCACGACCTTATTCATCATCAAAATGAACTCAATAGGAAAAGTAATCCCAAAATCCATAATGTACTCTGTTTACGTAGACGACCTCCAAATAGCATGCACGTCATCCAGCATACCCACCTGTGAGCGACAGATACAAATAACAATAAATAAACTGGCTACCTGGGCAGATAGAAACGGATTTAGATTTTCCCCTCAGAAAACAGTAGCGGTTCTGTTCTCTTTGAGACGAGGCCTACAGGCCAACCCCACAATATATCTAAACCAAACCCAATTACCTGTCAAACAAGAGCATAAATTTCTAGGGATAACTTTTGATAAAAAGCTCACTTTCTTGCCACATATAAACACCTTAAAGAAAAAAGCTTCCCAAGCCCTCAATGTGCTAAAACTACTGTCAAGAAAACGCTGGGGATCTGATAGGGCATGCCTATTACATATATATCGTTCTCTGGTTCGCTCTATGTTAGACTATGGGTGCATAGTATATGGCTCAGCAAGACCGTCCTACATAAAACGACTAGATCCTATCCACAATCTTGGTTTAAGGTTGTCTTCTGGTGCTTACAGAACTTCACCAATAGCAAGTCTGTATGTGGAAACGAGTGAACCTTCCTTAGAAGATCGAAGAACTGCACTAACTTGTACATACATCCTCAAAATCCTTTCTCACCCCAAACATCTCTGTTACTCAATCGTCACGAAATGCCCATCCAGAATACTCTTCAACAACAAGCCTCACGCAATTAAGCCGTTGCTCTTGCGCTTCGAAGAAAAATGCCAAGCACTAAACATACTAAATGAAATTAAAAATATTGCCCCAAGATGCGAAGCGCTACCACCGTGGTACACTCTTCCCACAGTGTGTGACGTCACACTAACACGCCTCAGGAAAACTTGTACACCACACGACCAGATAATACAAGAATATCAAGCACTACAAGAAAAATACAGAAATTACACTCCATTTTATACTGACGGGTCAAAAACTCATGCTCATGTAGGAAGCGCAGTAATACAAGGAAAAAATGAAAATGCAGTACGACTTCCCTCATGTGCTACAGTTTTCACCGCGGAGTGTTATGCTATTAGTGTTGCGGTGCAGAAAATAACAAATGAAAACATCAAAAACAGCATCATCTATACAGATTCACTGAGCGTCCTTACAGCATTAAACTCTAAAAATACCACGGAGCCACTGATTGGAAGCATCATACATAATATAGTAAAGGTCACAACACAAAAACATGTTATAAAATTGTGCTGGGTTCCCAGTCACGTTGGCATTCAGGACAATGAGAGAGCCGACATGTGTGCTGCACAAACCAGAACCATGGAAATAAAACATGTGAATTTGCCTCCTAGGGATTACATGAAGTTAGTGCATAGCAGACTAAGAGACAAGTGGCAAGCTTCTTGGGAAAATGAAGGACACAACAAGCTGCATACCATAAAGCCCATTATAAAAGAATGGAAATCATACCACCATAAAGAGCGTTTTATCGAAGTAATTTTATGTCGTTTACGCATAGGTCACACACACATCTCCCATAACTTCTTATTAACAAAAAAAGACAAACCTGTGTGTGAAATGTGTGGTGAAGAGCTCACAGTAAATCACATTTTAATTTCTTGTTCGCATCTCGAAGAACTTAGACAAAAAGTTTTTACGGTATTTTACAATGAACACATTCCATTTCATCCCGCATTGCTTTTAGGCGAGCAAACACTCGTCGAATTTTCACTTGTTTGTAAGTTTCTAAAGAAAGCCAGTGTTTTAAATCTATTATAATGTAACCTCTGTACACTTGACATAGCATCATCTAACCTTGTGTTTGGCACATGATAGCCATAGTTGCTTATGCGCCATAAAACCCCATACAACAACAATTTGTCTGTTGGCGTGTTTTCTGTTTTGTGCTGAAGTTTTTCAAAAGTGCAAGTCTATGATAATAGCCATCTAGCTCAATTTGAAATACCACAGAGAGTACATGTAGCAGGGCACCCACATTTGTGCACAAAAGTTGCTGAGCTCTTTTGGGTGACTGTTGCAAACTGGAGCCCTTCTCCATGTCGCTTGTCTATGCGTGTCGGTATGGCTGTTGGTTAGATTCTTTGAGGTGTCACGTGGCTGGTCAGCAGTGTCAGACCGGTGCGTCAGGAGGCTTCCAGGGGATTTGCGCTGTCGTCGGCAGCCCAGTGTCAAGTGATGAGGGGAGGGAGAAAAGAGGTGAAACTGCAGATAACTGACGGTGTTTGTGCCCAAGCATAACACAACCGTCTTACAGAGCCCTTTGATGTTTCTTAGAAAACAGTGCGTCATGTTTACACAAATCGTTCTAGTCTAAGCCTGATAACTGCATAGTCCTACAACCGTTCCACCACAGCGTAGACACCTCCTGTTTCCAGGCTCTCTGTGTGTTGCTGCCGCTACAAAACTTGCCATGGAAAATGCTCTTAAGTCTATTAGCATAGTGCCTGAATGTGCTGGCAAACAGGAAGAAGACCCGCGCGTGCCAATCCTTTTAACTAAAGTCCCTTGATAATTTGAAAGTACCGCCACTCTTAGAACTTCGCCGCCGCCACGCAACCTGCTCGCAACCTCCTCGCTTCCTCCTTGTCTCTGCACTGCTGGGCTGCAGCCATTGACTGTACACGGGGTTTTGCTTCACGCTGATTGGTCTCTCTGCCGTTGTCCATGGAAACGTATGCAGCTTGTGCTTTTGCTTGTGATTTTCTTTTCGGTTCGCACCATTTTTTTGCCTTGCCTGGGTGCAGTGGACGTAGCACGCATTGTTTTCTGTGCTCTGAGCTGTGCTGTGCATTTAACTGCAGTGAGAAGCGTGAGGATGGCTTCGCCATTTTTATGATCTTGCAAATAATGTGCAATGGCTTGGGAAGGAAGCAGTGGCTTCACAACATTGGCAGAAAGGACGTCGTTCCGACATGGAACAGCGTTGTTTGCAAGGCAAGGCCCCTTTCTTACCTTTCGGCTTTAACATGTCACCTTGCATCTGAATACATGAGCTTGACCACACCTGACCTGAATATGTTAGAAGCCGTTTTTTTTCTACTGAAACCCAAGCAGTGCCTTCCAAAGGAGCTGTTATTTCAAGCTTGTTCTCTGATATCTGCATCCCCCACTCGAAGTAAAGGGATGATGTACTTCTCCTATCGTTGCATTTGCTTTGAATACTGCAGCCATGCATTAGGGAGTAGTGATTGCGGTTTGCTTCTGGCTGAGTTACAGGCTATGTTGACATAGTTGCAACGTGAAAGCGGATGATATGTTGACATGTGCTAAGTTCATACTTAATTTGATTACATTAACAAAATTTTGGTTAAGTCACTAATTAGTGG
The DNA here is from genome assembly GCF_052857255.1 of Amblyomma americanum. Classification (NCBI taxonomy): domain Eukaryota; kingdom Metazoa; phylum Arthropoda; class Arachnida; order Ixodida; family Ixodidae; genus Amblyomma; species Amblyomma americanum. The sequence goes on from NC_135500.1 coordinate 13,291,487, forward strand.
TCACTAATGAGGCATTACTATTTGGTCATTTATTGCGTAGATTTCAATTACTGTTAATTTTATTATATTTTAGTAAGGCATGTTGCCGGGCTAGTTGGCTTAGCACTTTTAAACTTGGAAAAATATGCCTTGGTGCAAATAAATCCACACAGACAAAAGATACAAGGAGACAACAGACAGGCGCCAACTTCCGACTGTTTATTGCACAAGAAAAGCACATAGATTTATAGCCTCAGGCTACGCCCACCTTTTTCACTCCACGTGCTTTATTGTAGCCGTTACCTATCGCCTCGCATTGTCAGTTTTGCACAGAAAGCCGTACTCCACTGCATACAGTTTAACTGATGAAGTATCACTCACACACAAGGCTGCCTTTTTCTTTATGTGAAAGACTTGCAATAAAAAGCCTTGCCTGTTTACTCCTGGTATCCTCGCCTTTTCCAGTCGAGGTTCACACTTGCACATGTTAACACGGCTGACCAAATTGGCTTATTTATCTTTATTATTTTCTACCTTCTTGCAATGTTCCCCAAGGCGTTTGTTGATGCACCTCCCCGTTTGCCCTACATAGGACACTCCATAGGTAAGGGGTATCTAGCACACCACTCCTTCCACAGAGCGGATGAAGGTACGCTGATGTTTTATACTGCACCAGGGCACTCGATGCCACAAATCCAGGGTATAAGATTGTTCAACTCGTTTGGGGCTGAAAAAACCAGTGGTACCTTGTGTCTGTTAGCCACCTTCTTGAGATTGTGTGACACTTTGGGCACATAGGGCTTAACTTCAGGTTTTACCGCAGGGCCCCCTTCTTCCGGATTCTTTGGACTGCTGCAGCGTTTTGTTTTTTGGGGGAGGCTTTCAGCGACAGCAGTCAACACCACCGAGGGGAAGCCAGCATAATAAGAAGGAATAATAAAGCCAAATAATAAAGATAAATGTGCCAATTTGGTCAGCCGTGTGAACACGTGCAAGTGTGAACCTCGACTAGAAAAGGCAAAAATTCTAGGCAGGAGCAAGATTAAGCAGGCGAGGCTTTTATTGGAAGCCTTTCACATAAAGAAAAAGGCAGCCTTGTGTGTGAGTGATACTTCAGTTAAACTGTATGCAGCGGAGTACGATTTTCTGTGCAAAACTGATAATGCGAGGCGATAGGTAATGGCTGCAATAAAGCACATGGAGTGAAAAAGGTTGGCGTAGCCTGAGGCTATAAATCTATGCTTTTCTTGTGCAATAAACAGTTGGAAGTTGGCGCCTGTCCGTTGTCTCCTTGTCTCTTTTGTCTGTGTGAATTTATTTGCGCTAAGGTGTATTTTTCCAAGTTTCAAAATGTTTATATTTGGAGCATCTTTGGTAATTTTATTCACTAATTACTTATTACTAATGAAGGGTCACTAATTAGCAGTTGCCACTAACTCCTTTACTACCTCTAGTTCAAGTACTGTTCGTATGATTACATTCGTAACATTGTTGGCAGTTTCATTCAGTAATTACTGATCACTAATTAAGTGTCCATAATTAGGTGTCACTGTTTAGTCATTTAGTACCTCCAGTTCAGGGACTGTTTGTTTGATGATATTCAAATAATTTTGGACATTTAATTAACTATATACTATTCGATAATTAGCAGTCAGTAATTAGGTACTACTATTTGGTGCTTTACTATGGAGCACTTTTAGCCATTTTATTCACTAATTATGGGCCATAAATTTGGCATCTCGAACTCAAGTAGCACCAATTTCATTTACATTCAGTGCATTTTTGGCGCCCTGGCCGTTTTTATTCACTAATTACACTTAAGAAATTAACAGTCATTAGTTCAAGGTTCAAGGTTTATTTTTCAGTCAAATACATGGCTGAGAAGAAGGGAAAAAAGCTGCAGTTGCGGCTTGATGAAGCACTCAACCCCTGTGTTGCTTCGGTTAGCAGTTGGGTGGAAAGTGAGAAAAAAAGAGCAGACATTGCGCAACAAATACAATGGTCAGCACGCTTGGCTCCTTATGACACAGACTCGAAGGTCATTCACAAAACGAAACAACTAATTACAAAGAACTGTAAGAAATCAAGCTCTGATAATGAATAAACAACAAAATATTTCACACAATACACTGCATAGGCACGCAAAAACAGCACACTATAGGAATAGATTTCAGGTGTAGTTGACCATTACAGAGGGAATGGAATCGTGTAAACCCGAACTTATTCAATACAAAAGCCACAAGTTATTCTCGGACACGGTACGTGCCAGTATTCATGGTGCCGTGTTATCTGAGTCACTGGGTTAACGTGTAATTGAGACATATTTATTAAATAAGTAGCCTGCTCATGATTTATAAATATTTAAAACCCAAAACTTGTGTAGGCAGCTTATTAGAATAATCTTGTGCCTGGTAAATAATGTTTGTGAAGGATATAAGTAATCCACATTGGCTATAGCTCTGAGGGCGTTATTGTGAAGTCAAAAGTTTGTGGATATTAGTGTATGTAGTGTTGCCCCACGCCAAGTGGCAATATCTGCATGCGATTCAAATAGAGCATGATACAGGATAAGGTTTACTTTGGCAGGAAGCATTTTTTGGCATCTCCTGATTACTCCTACAGCACGAGCTAACTGAATTCGTAACAAATCTATATGGTTATCCCAACACATATGCTCACTGAAAACAACGCCCAACATCTTAACTGCACTCACTAAGCAGTCACTACTTACTCATTCACTAATTATCCATGCACTGTGAATCAGTGCTGATACTGCACGTTTAAGAATCCCAGGTGGTCAAAGTTTCCGGAGTTCTTCACTACGGCGTCCCTCATAGCCTGAGTCGCTTTGGGACGTTATATCCCATAAACTAAACCATCTTATGCTTCTCTCCTGTGCATCACATCATACTTGCTATGGTACTACTGCACTCAACCAATGCCATTGAATTCATATAACGATTTTGCATTAAAATTCAGCAGGTCATTCCTGCCAACTCGTGTTATTGCGGTCGATGAGTGGTCGCTGGCACTGTACCATATGGCACTCTGTCATATGGTTCTGATGCAATTCACTAGAGCCATGTTCACATTAGGAAACCCAATATTTGGCTTTGCTGTGCACTCGTGACTATTTTATCATAAGGCGTGCCAAACATAACACAAGCACTTCATATCCACACGCAGACTGAACAAACCCTAACGCAGATGGCTATCGCCAACGGCCGTACTATGTTTGACACACACACTTCAACACCTTATTTCATGGCACAGAAAGTTTATGAAGCTTCAAATACACACAAAAATTTTTTTCGGCCAAGACAGCATAAAATCAAACCTACCCACAAAGTAACTTTCAGCATTAACAGTGCTTTTACCGTCATCTTTGAAGATTTTCTTACTCAGTGAGGCCCCAAGCCAACCCAAAACGCTCGCCAGTATTCAATGCTGCGGATGGTCTACGGGAACTTTGACGAAAAAGCATGCCGTGTGCAGCATTGGGAGCCGGTGCGCGAGGAGAAACGAGGAGGAAAGCGCCACATGGAGGAGAGTGTCGGTACTTTGTATCATCAAGAGACTTTACTTTTGACTGTATTGTGGCGCCACCACAGCGTGGCTTCAATTTCATGATTGTGAACATGGTTTATTGACCATCACCATGTCTGAATATCGTGCTGTAGTTCAGAGAGTTTTTGCGTGCGCATTTCTTGAAGATTGTGTTGGCCCATGTGGTTCATTTCTGCAGATGCTAGAACGACGAGCTAGTTGGTCTTGGTAATTTGAATGGTTTTTTTCAGCGCCAAATTAGACAGGATGTATGTGAGCATTTGTCTAATTTTGCACTGAAAAAATGCATCTCCACTGCAGCCTCTGAGATGGTTGCGGGCGCAGAGTAATTCTTGTCTCGTGTTGTTTCAGCGTGACGCCTTCATCCGTGCTCCATCCTCGCGAGGAGCCCAGATGTTCTTGCAGTGGTTTGTGGAGACAGAGGCTTTCGAGCAGTTTGTCCGTGAACGGACAGAGCGGCTGAGGCAGCTTGCACGCACGCCACAGCACCATCTGCTGCCCAAGGGTGCGTGTTCCATTCGCTCTGCCCTCTCTCTCTCTCTGCCCCCCCCCCCTCATGTTTTGGGGCCATGCTGCTACTTGGCCCCAGTCATTTACACAGCACATCTGCGCTGATGGAACGAATAAACTAGCATAAGTATTAGCTCGGGCACGGTGTTCCAGAACCTTAGACAATGATCAGCGCGAGCAGAGACACAGTATGGCCTCTGTATATTTTCTTTCAAATGCCAATTTTGACATGAAATATTTGTTACAAGAGTTTAAGTCGTAATTTCCTTCGTCGAGAGGAAAGAGTTTTCTATTCTAATTCATTTTTCTTGTCGGTGCAGCTATCAATTCTCACGTACCAACACAGGTCAAACCTTACTGCTCTGTTCTGAATTTTTTCAATTTTATTGCTGAGGGCTGTTTGCCAGAGGACATGGCATAAGCATATTCGAGCAGTGATCAGATGTACATTAAATAGGCTGTTGATTTCAAACAAGACGACGCATGTCTCAAATTTCACTGTATAAAGTTTAAGGTCCTGGTGTCCTTTGCAACCGCGGTTTCAACATGTGTATTCCATGAACAGTCGGCTGTGAGTGTCACACCTAAGTATTTATGCTCTCTTTATTGTGTCACTATATTATTGCTGATGATATACTCTGAGCTTAACTTACTTTTTTACATGTAAAGGCAACATGAATGCATTCTTTAGAGTTTAGCTTCATTCCCCACTTTGAACACCATTCAAGAACACATGATAAATCCCTTTGTAATCAGGCAACATCAGCTTCACTTCTAATTGCCTGTATAAAACACAGTCATCGGCTAACAACCATATACTAGAATCGATTCCTGAAGAAATATTTCCGCGAATCTTTGTACTAGTTGTTTGTTCATTCTTCAAAGGTGCTGACACACAACCCGCCGCGGTGGCTCAGTAGTTACGGCGCTCAGCTGCTGACCCAAAAGACGCGGGTTCGATCCCGGCCGCGGCGGCGGAATTTCTATGAAGGCGAAATTCTAGAGGCCCGTGTACTGTGCGATGCCAGTGCACGTTGAAGAACTGCAGGTGATCGAAATTTCCGGAGCCCTTTACTACGGCGTCCATCATAGCCTGAGTCGCTTTGGGACGTTAAACCTTAACAAACCACACCAAAGGTGCTGACACGCGGCTTTATCGTTTTGTTTGTGATGCAAGGTGCAGCCAGGTCTATCTCAATTGATTCCATCCAGGCGGAGCCGATTCTTGGGTGTTCCAGACTGTTGCAGTAACTTTGCACACCGTGTCTTGAAAGTTTGCTATCAGCTTTAAGTTGCGCACGGCAACAGTAGCGGGCATTCTGTTCAACGATCGCCCAGTACATTTGTTGCTTTTTTATTTTTTTATTATTTAATTACCCTAAGGGCCCGGCAGGGCATTACATGGGGGGGACAGCAAATAACAAAATACTCAAGGGTTCACTTCATACATAATACAGAGTGAAAAAAAAGAGAATGAAAGAACAAAGTGTTAATTATGAAATTGGGTCGGTCTTATACATCGTGGGCATGGTGCTGTGTGCAATAAACAAAAATATAATGTACACATGCAAGGCAAAACAAAGGTACAAGGTGTAAGTTCAAACAGATGACAATGCTGCGCCTGATTTAAGAAAGGTTAGTAACGATGAAGGGAAAGACAACAATTCGTTAATAGCCACAATGCTAGCAGGTAAAGCATTCCACTCCCTTATAGGCAATACTAAAGGGGAATTCTGATATTTCTTTGTGTGAGCGAAAATTGTTTGAATTTTATGCGCATGGTCGGTACGAGGTGATATGTGATGTGCTGCTGTGATGTGCCTGCGTGCGAAAGATGACTGGTTGTAGTAGAGGGAGTGGAACTTTCGCGTCGTATGTTGAGGTCCAGAAGTTTTAGTGATTGTTTTATTGCAGTAACACTCTGGTATGAAGAGTACGACCGTACAATAAAGCGTGCTGCTTTATTTTGCACTGATTCTATTGAGCTGGACAAGTTGTTTTGGTGGGGATGCCATACTACCGAACAATATTCCAATGATGCCCGAACTAGAGTAGTGTAGGCCAGCAGTTTGGTGTCAGGGTTAGCTAGAGATAGACGACGTTTAAAAAGGCCTAATTTTTTAAAAGATTTGCTAGTGATATACTATATGTGGCTATGCCAACTTAGGTCCGGAGAAAGAACAACGCCTAAATATTTGAAAGTTGATAAGCGCTCAATGACACTATTATTTATAATGTAGTTGTTTACTGGAGTTTTAGAGAGTGAAGAGAAAGTCATCTGTTTGGTTTTATCGGTGTTTATTTCCATCTGCCAAACACTGCCACCACTGAGTTATTCAGTTCATAGTGGGCACAGCTAGCTGAACCCAATAAACAGTTTTCTTTTAGAACCACTTTTTGCTGTCTTCCTCACTGCCTGGACTCTCGTCACCAGAACATGACGTCTGGTGGAGGTGCTGGGTGCCGTGGACCTGCAGCAATGCTTCAGCAGGTGGAGGGCAACGCTGCTGCATCATCACCACCGCTGGTTCTTCAGCAGCCATGTGATCCTCCTGCACTCAGTGGTCTACCCCAGGGAGACGCCGAGGAATGGTTGTACCAGTTTGAGTGTGCGGCGACATTTAACGGGTGGGACAACCAAGCAAAACTATGGTACATCTTTTTCGTACTGATTGAACCAGTTAAAACCTGGTACAAGAATCGTGGGGCTTCCCTGTGGACACAGAAGGAATTTAAGAATGAACTCATCAAAACATTCACAAGCATTGTCCGCAAAGGAAAGGCCAAATTACTGCGTGAGACGTGCATCCAATGCCAATTGAGACCGTCCTTGCGTACGTTGAAGAGATGTGCCGTAGGTTCCGATGCGCTGATCCTCTTATGACAGAGGAGAAGAAAGTGACTTCTTGATGAGGGGTGTCAGAGATGAATTTTTCGCCGGATTAGTCCAAAACCCACCCAAGATCATTGCCGAGTTCACAACCAAAGCATCTGCATTCGAGAAGACCCTTGACAGCCGGGCTTGTCAGTACAATCGGACACCATCAGCTTTCTCCATGAGCTATGCGGACACCTTAGTGACACCATTGACAGCCTACGGAACATCATCTGTAAGATCGTCCGCAAGCATCTATGCCAACTGGTGCCATTTTCCCCACAGCCGCATGCACTGACTCTAATGGATGTGGTACAGGAAGAAGTGCAACAGGCACTTGGCACCCCGACTTTAATGGCCACAGAACCCCAAGCAATGACCTACGCCGCCGCGGTGCGCAGGCAATAGTGCCCTGCCACTCTACACCAGGAGCCCTGTGCCCTGCCCCAAAGACGTCAGTCGCGCCCACCCGCCCACATATGCTGCAATCTCAGCCATGAAAAGCAGACATGTGGAGAACCCCGGATCAGCGCCGCCCGCTCTGCTTCCATTGCGGAAATTTCAGCCACATACTTCAGCACTGCCCCTACAGAAGAATGGACCTCCTTGGCTTTTCAATTGATGCCCCACAATCCTACCCCAGCCAGCGACCACTGAAGATCGATGAGTGTCCATGCTGAGAGGAATACGTGTCATCGAGCCATCTGTCCCGCTCACCATCATTGTCCACACCGCATTTTGCGTCGCCGAGCCGCAGTTACGTAGCGACTGTTTGCAGAAGGTCTCCAGCCCCCACAGGGGGAACTAAACAAAGCAACCTGTGGAGGTCAGGTTGCTTGCTGGCGAATCAACGATCTTCCAGCGACCACGCCGCATGAAGACGCTGCACCCACGACGCCAACGCCGCACACAAACAGCAGCCAGACATTGAAACGATCCGACTTCGGAATGACGCTACCACCCAGAAAAGCCCTGAAGACACACCCTACCCACGATTTACATGCTCAACGAAGCCGTGACCTGACATAGAGGACAATGTGCACTCCAAGAGCCAGGACATCTGAATTTGAGGTGACTATCGAAGGGTGGCATCTAGTCGACACAGGAGCCAATTATTCGATAATGAATGGGACATCGGCCGCGCAGCTGACGAAAGTCAAGACCACTTGGGACGGCCCAAAAATTTGCACCGCAGGAGCTATTTCATTACGCTATCGAGATAATGCACAGTGCGAGTGACTGTCAAGAATACCTATCCTGCGACCTTCGTAATGTTATAGCAATGTTTCGGCGACGCCATATTGGGCAAGGATTTTCTGTATGAGCATCAGGCGATCATCGCCCTTCAATCCAAGCCCATCACGCTTTCAACGGACCCTTCGATGTCAACCATGGAGCAGCATATCGCCCTGAGTGTCCTGAATAACCGACTGAGCTTTCCTCCCGATCAAGCGTCATGGTCACCATAGGTACCACGGATGCCAAGAACATGGAAGTTCTCATCGAGGGAACACGGAATTGCTTCTAGAGCGACGCATTGGCATCGCAAGAGGCATTGCACATTTCCCTATTGGCCAAGCTGAAGTGTTGCTGGCAAACTTCAGCGAAGAATACCGACATGTTAAGAAAAGAACAACGATTGCTTTCTTCGACGAACTATCCGATGTTCGGGACGCCTTTGTCCTCTTCGTTCGAGCCCCCAAAGATTCACCTAATGAAAATCACAAGCATATCTTCGACATAAACCCATCCCTGCCCCGGAACAAACAAGACCATATCTGTAATCTGTTTCGAAGCTACAGCAAGTGCGTCTCATCATCGCCGAAAGTCTAACAGATGTCTATTACCAAGCATTGTATTGTAACCAGCCAGCACACCAGACCTCTCCGCCAAAGCTCCTACCGTGTGTTGCCGCAAAAACGACAAGCCAACTGGGACCAGGTCGAAGAAATGCTTCGCGACGACGTCATCCAGTTATCGAAGATCCCCTGGGTGGCACTGGTTGTTCTAGCGAGGGAGGAAGACTGCGTCCTTTGATTCTGCATTGATTACTGCTGCTTCAACAACATAACGAAGAAGGACGTCTACCCCCTCCCCCGCATCGACGACGCACTGGGCCGACAAGTATTTCTTATCTGTGGACCTCAAGAGTGGCTACTGGCAAATTGAGGTTGATGAAAGAGATTGTGAGAAGACTGCATTCATCACTCCGTATGGCCTCTTCGAGCCAGGATATGTTTGTCAGAGGCTTTACAATTTGGAAGTAGTGCTAGCATATGCACCGATATCTAGTCAGATTGAGAAAATAGATGAAAGGTTAACTAAAGATGTAAATCGCCAATGAGCTCATAAGAAAAAATGGGTGGGAGGGGGGGGTTCAAGGTGATGCCATATGGTCTGTGTTCCAAACTAGCGACTTTTCAGCAAGTAATGAATACAGTGATGGCAGGCCTGAAGTTGCAGATTTGTCTAGTATATTTAGATTATGCCATTGTCTTCACTGTGAACTTTGAAGAGCACCTGAAAAGGTTTCGAGACAATCAAGTTGCCGGGCCTAACCTTGGAAGCAGAGAAGTGCCACTTTGCCTGTGAAGAGCTGCTGTTTCTAGGCCACATTGTTAGCAAGGAGGCAGTATGCCCAGACCCGCAGGAAACAGCTGCTATCGCACAGTTTCCACCACGGGCCGATAAAAAAGCTGTGCGCAGATTCCTCGGACTGTGTGCATATTACCGACGATTTGTCAAGAACTTTTCGCGCATCGCCGTACCTCTGACCCATCTTACAAAGACAATTGTACCATTTTAATGGGAAGGTCCTCAAGCAGAAGACTGCAGGGAACTTCAGCCACAAGTTCAGTTGCCGATCGGATTCCATTGTAAAGGGGTAATATGAACAACAGTGCAGGAAACATGGACAAAAGAGGAGAATAGACAAAACAAGCACTTGTTTTGTCCATTCTCCTCTTTTGTTCATGTTTCCTGCACTGTTGTGAATAATATGTACCAACTCGCTCAACTTTTTTCACTCTCGAGGCTTTCTATGCTATTGCTTGACCTGAACTGGCTTAATTCGGCTGATACTATATCATATTATGTAACTTTGCATGGTAATGCATCATTTTACACTTGTACTCCACTAGAATTAGTCATTCTCTGCATTCACAGTTCCCCGGGAATCCTGATTTCACTCCTAGCGCTGTGGTTGGTTTGGTTTATGGGGTTCTAACATCCCAAAGCGACTCGGGCTATGTGGACGCCATAGTGAAGGACTCTGGAAATTTCCACCACTTGGGGTTCTTTTAACGTGCACTGACATTGTGCAGTGCATGGGCATCTGGAATTTCGCCTCCATCGAAATTCGACTGCCATGGCTGGGATAGAACTTGCTCCCTTTGGGTCAGCAGCCGAGCACCAACACCATCGAGCCATCACGGCAGCTCCTGATGCAGTGGTGCAGTAGTTAGGCTATGTGCCACTGCCCTGTGATGGCAGGTGCTGCCATTGGTGGGGTTTGTGAGACCCTGGCTGTTGTTCCTGAGGAACCTCTTGGCGAAAAATCATTGATTAAGCTGCCACTGTGGGCAGTTTGCGATGACATCACAATGTCACGTGACTGTTGTATGGGCCTTCCCGTGCTATCGTGCCGGGAGGCAACCACCAGCCATGAAGGCTGGGAGAGAGAGTGGGGCAGCCACGTCGCTCTAGAACAGAACACAAACTAACTTATTCAGAGCACCCCATGGCTTGGCTTCAGCCACGAGGGCGCCACTAGTAAGTCGATAGGTGGCGACCCCAGCACCTCCCCCCTGTCACAAGTTCAAGCGGTCTGGTGGGGTACTACACGGCAGTCGCTGCAGGTGAGCACAACACCATCACCAGAAGAAGGTCCTGCTGTTACAGGCGGTGGATCAGGTGTTGCTGCCATCTGTGTTGGGCAGTGAGGCTGGAGAGGTGCGGGATCTGCTACCCTCACCACAAAGGGAACAATATGTCGACGATTCCACTGCAAAATCGTTCCTCGCTCAGCTTCGGTGACAAAGGACTTGGACGCTGTGCCTTGCAGAGGACTGTAGCACGCACCTGGTCGGGTCGAACCCACACCTGTTCACCGGACTGAAGTGATGGCAGATCACTGGCGCGACGACGTCGATTAAAGTCCTTCACAGTCGTTTTCTTATAAGGGTCATCTCTCAGTGCTACCCCCTCTCGTTAAGGCCAGTGTGGACAAAGTTTTTCATCTGGCTTTGGGACTCAAGTTCTCAGTTGTCTTCTCATTAGGAGTTGAGCCGAGCTGAAGCCACTCACGCCTGGAGTATCCCTATAACTGAGAAGGGCCAGGTGGGGGTCTTTTGCCTTACGGAAGATGTCTTTCACAGTCCGGATCATTTGCTCTGCTGCTGCATTAGACTGTGGGCAATGGGGGATACTGGTGATGTGCTCGAAACCATAAGATGCAGCGAATGCGGCAAATTCGCATGAAGAAAAGGGCGGACCATTGTCTGACTTCACCTGTTGCGGTATCTCATGGCGGGCAAACAGACATTTGAGCACATCAATGACCACAGGAGCTGTTGTACCTTTCAAAGTTATCACCTCTGGGAACCGGGAGTAGTAGTCCACTATCACCAAGAAGGTTTTAGCGTTGTGGTGAAAGAGATCTATGCCCAGAACTTCCCAGGGACGACTAGGGAGGTTTGTAGGAGGGAGTGGTTCCGCTGAATTCTCTAGAGTAAGAGCACACCTTTCACTGAAAGGTAATCTCAGCTGTTATGCCTGGCCACCATACAAGCTCACGAGCGAGGGCCTTGGTGCGACTGATGCCCTGATGTCCCTGATGCAGAAGTGTCAAGACTGCTGGCTCATTGCTGAGGGGATCAGGACACAAGTGCCTTTACGGAGGAGACCACCACAAACAGAAAGTTCATCTTTCACTGATTCATACTTTGACATATGTAGAGGTATCTTTGACCTCATTGGCCAGCCATGCTGGCAGAAAGAGATGAGCATGCTGCATTCTCCATCACAAGTTTGAGCATTCCTGATATCCTGCATGTTTTCAGGAAGCACATTTGGAGCGGAAGCCATGACTTCGGTAGCAAAAAGTTCCACAGTGTCTACTGGATGCACTTTGAGAAGGATGCAAGACAATGCATCTGCTCTGGCCAACAATTTCCGTGGTACATACATAATCTGAAACTGGTAAGGCATTGTCTGAAGCCTGAGTCTTTGCACCCGTGGAGGAAGCATATCAAGTTCCATTTTTCCAAACAATGACATGAGAGGAAGGTGATTAGTTTCTATGGTGGAGGTGATGCCTCTGATGAACTCGTCGAACTTCTGGGTGGCCCACGCTGTAGCTAAGGCCTCTTTTTCTCTCTGACTGTACCTTTGTTCTGTGGTCGTCATTGACCTTGAGGCAAAGGCTACTTGCCTCCGTTCGCCAGTCGGTTGTACTTGTAACATGACGGCTCCCAGTCCAAAAGAGCTGGTGTCAGCAGAGACTCTTGTTAGAGTGACAGTTCTGCCACTTGTAGTCCTAAAAGGAAGTGTGGTTTATTGACAAAAATGCTTCCTGTTTTAACACCCAAATGGTGTCACCAGGCTGAACTTGTGGCTTCGTTTGCATTCGCTCAACTAAAAATGCGAATGTGAAAAATGGTGTAACGTCCCGCAAAATGCTTGCTTTTAGTGTACGTAAGCGTTATGCTTACGGTACATAGACTGCATCAATTTAATCTCCTTTCTAACTGTATCTGTGTATGTCGCTAGCAGACGGCACAGACGACTAGGTGTGGATGAACACATATAGTGCACCTTGCTGATTGGCTCAGGACGTCTGCCTTTGGTAATGCTTGCTTTTAGTGTACGTAAGCGTTATGCTTAGGGTACGTAGACTGCATCAATTTAATCTCCTTTCTAACTGTATCTGTGTATGTCGCTAGCAGACGGCACAGACGACTAGGTGTGGATGAACACATATAGTGCACCTTGCTGATTGGCTCAGGACGTCTGCCTTTGGTAATGCTTGCTTTTAGTGTACGTAAGCGTTATGCTTAGGGTACGTAGACTGCATCAATTTAATCTCCTTTCTAACTGTATCTGTGTATGTTGCTAGCAGACGGCACAGACGACTAGGTGTGGATGAACACATATAGTGCACCTTGCTGATTGGCTCAGGACGTCTGCCTTTGGTAATGCTTGCTTTTAGTGTACGTAAGCGTTATGCTTAGGGTACGTAGACTGCATCAATTTAATCTCCTTTCTAACTGTATCTGTGTATGTCGCTAGCAGACGGCACAGACGACTAGGTGTGGATGAACACATATAGTGCACCTTGCTGATTGGCTCAGGACGTCTGCCTTTGGTAATGCTTGCTTTTAGTGTACGTAAGCGTTATGCTTACGGTACGTAGACTGCATCAATTTAATCTCCTTTCTAACTGTATCTGTGTATGTCGCTAGCAGACGGCACAGACGACTATGTGTGGATGAACACATATAGTGCACCTTGCTGATTGGCTCAGGACGTCTGCCTTTGGTAATGCTTGCTTTTAGTGTACGTAAGCGTTATGCTTAGGGTACGTAGACTGCATCAATTTAATCTCCTTTCTAACTGTATCTGTGTATGTCGCTAGCAGACAGCACAGACGACTAGGTGTGGATGAACACATATAGTGCACCTTGCTGATTGGCTCAGGACGTCTGCCTTTGGTAATGCTTGCTTTTAGTGTACGTAAGCGTTATGCTTACGGTACGTAGACTGCATCAATTTAATCTCCTTTCTAACTGTATCTGTGTATGTCGCTAGCAGACGGCACAGACGACTATGTGTGGATGAACACATATAGTGCACCTTGCTGATTGGCTCAGGACGTCTGCCTTTGGTAATGCTTGCTTTTAGTGTACGTAAGCGTTATGCTTACGGTACGTAGACTGCATCAATTTAATCTCCTTTCTAACTGTATCTGTGTATGTCGCTAGCAGACGGCACAGACGACTATGTGTGGATGAACACATATAGTGCACCTTGCTGATTGGCTCAGGACGTCTGCCTTTGGTAATGCTTGCTTTTAGTGTACGTAAGCGTTATGCTTACGGTACGTAGACTGCATCAATTTAATCTCCTTTCTAACTGTATCTGTGTATGTCGCTAGCAGACGGCACAGACGACTATGTGTGGATGAACACATATAGTGCACCTTGCTGATTGGCTCAGGACGTCTGCCTTTGGTAGTGCTGCAAGCTAGTTATGGGAGGAAGTGCACCAATGAAATGTTTCTACTTTTCACAGTGCAAGAACACAAGCTTTTTAAGTACAGTATTTTAAGCTCTAACAATTTTTTGAACGAATATTTGCTCTGAAGTAACACGGACAATTGAGCGAGTTGGTACATCATTTTAAAACTTTGGAAAGCGCTGCTACAGGGGACACCAAGAGAAGGAAAACGAAGGATAAGCGCTACTATCAACTGAAGTTTAATCGAAAAAACACACAAGGTTAAATAGCTCACATAAGGCAGCCAGGAGCGCATGCGCCTGCCCCCAGAATGACAAAACGAATCACTGTGTTGAATTAAGATACCGAATTTCACATTCATGGATGACAACAGATGGTGTACTGACGCACATGTTGGAGGTTTTGTGAATATGAATGCCTCAGATAATTCCCTTGTTAGCTGATTGGAATGCTTATCCAAAATTTTTGTACTATTGAACAGAGGTACACATGCATTTTTTTCAAACGGGTTAGAGTTAGAAAAAATGCATGTGCACCTCTGTTCAATAGTACAAAAATTCTGTATAGGCATTCTAATCAGCTAACAAGGGAATTATCTGAGGCATTTCATATTCACAAAAACTCCGACATGTGCGTCAGCACACCATCTGTTGTCATCCGTGAATGTGAAATTCGGTATCTTAATTCAACACAGTGATTCGTTTTGTCATTCTGGGGGTAGGCGCATGCGCTGCTGGCTGCCTTGTGTGAGCTATTTAACCTTGTGTGTTTTTTCGATTAAACTTCAGTTGATAGTAGCGCTTATCTTTAGTTTTCCTTCTCTTGGCGTCCCCTGTAGCAGCGCTTTCCACAGTTAGCGATATTTTGCGGCATGAAGAGAAAGCCCTCTCTCGCCATGAGCAAATTCGGTGATCGTTTACATCTTTGTGCTTTTCTGCTCATATATTACAATGTACAGTTACCATATTTTGTTACAGGACATACTGATTGCAAAACAGCTCTTCCTTACAACATATAATTTGCGAAAGTTTGTATTTCTCCAGTCATAGTTATGTTTTGGGGCCAAGCCAAGTATGCTATGCTGCCTTCCCGACGTTCCCACTGTAGATGAAATGCTCTTTAAGAAGCTCGCGTAGACGGTGGCGCCAGTTTTCCCTCTTGGTAATATTAAAAAACTCTGTGGTGGGCTGTGACATGGTCGGGACCGCTGGGGCGCCTGCAGTACGCTGCGTTGACAGATAGCGGCTGTGGCCCATCCAGTGGGGACGTAGATAAGTGCTCAACGGGGCGACATCCTGTCGACGGAATACTTCTTCGCGAACAATCTGGCGAATGGTGGTGGCAAGATCGATGGAAGAAGCGGTGTCAATGGCTGTCATTGTAGTCACACTAACTAGGTGACCATTTCTTCAGCGCTGTTTTCCACATTTTTAAACTCTCAAACTCTCAATTGTGCGGCAGTGCTCGTGAGACAGAAGCAGGCTCCCTTTGCTGGTCAGGAATATGAAGATGCCCTTGACGAAACTTTTGTCCTCTTTGGACATGTGAGGGCAGACTGCATTGCAAAGCTTCAGGACAAGTCTCTCTTGGGGTCTGTGCCAGTGTCTGTTCTGCTTGCTCTTCTTCGGACAGCTTGAAGGACTTGGTCAGTTTCTCCACAAACCGCGCCCCGAATGTGAAAACATCTTCATGGTTCTCATACCAGATAGGAGCCGTATCTGTCAGCGAGAACACCATGTTGGCAAGCTGCCAGTTTGTGTCCCGCTTGTTATGTCGGCTGACCAGGGCGAGCCACTCGTCCACCTGCTGCGCCCGCAAAGGGGTCACAGTAATGCAGCCAGGAGCAGCTAGCATCTCCGTCCACAGACATCTCAAACACGAAAGGTGGCAGACCGGCAAAACGTCGACGACGTAAGATCTGAAGGGCCGTTGTGGTTATCCCGCCACCTCCACCAAGGTGTTACGACTGCAAGCCTTCACGACGGATGGAGTCGAGTCAGAGGGCTAGTGTCAGCTGCAAATCGCTCGAGAGCCCAGTGCGACAGAGAGCCGGGATCATCATTCTCCTTATTCAGATTTCACCTAACTGCAGCACAAATCAACAGTAATTTTTTTGCCTTTTCTAGCTGATAAAAGCTTTTTGTTTTGGCAAAAGTAGCCCCTTTGGTATATTATCGATACTGGCCAACTTGGAATTTTCGCTAAGTATAGTCGAAGACAAATGAGATGGCAGCATTGTTTCAGGCTGCACCTCAAAGCAGGCAAGGCTTTTTTTGTAAGGGTGTGGGGATATTCGAAGCTTGTGATAGTTTGCGAATAATATTTGCGATTCGCACTGCCCTTTCACTATTCGAAATTACGAATTTTGTGTTCATCTAAACTTGCGGTGAGACATTTCTAAACGGCAGTATCGTGCACTTGTCGCATGAGGTGACTTGCTCCAATTTCTTCTTCGAATGGCTGTGAATCCGACTGGCAGCGATAGTCTCGTTTTAGATCACTACGATTGCTGCCTGGGCTCGTTTTGTTTCACCAGCAATACAGGAGAGAGAGGAAGGTTGCTGTCACGTAGATTATTCATTTTTGCCACGTAGAAATCTTCATCGGAAACATTGAGCTCAAAGCCATTTTGCGCAACAGCATCAGTTTTGTTTTTGCGCCTTCGTGGTCTGCTTTTAGATGGTTTGGGCCAATCACGGCTGTGGGGCAAAATCGATATACAAGCATGGGCTGCATCGATATCTTTCGATACTTTTTGAGTGCCGGTGCAATTGAACCACAAGACATGGATGTAACAGAGACATTGTCACTCACTTGGTTGGCTACCCTCTTTTGTAACAGTCATCAGTATTGAAGATATTGTGTAATAAAGGACCAGTGTGATGGGAAAGAGGACTGCAGGTTCACATTATCTCAGCGTAAAAGGTCGAAGAAGTAAACCCAGGCGGCATGTGGGAAAAAAGGAAACTCTATTGTGAGAAACTAAGAGAAAAGGAGGTAAAAACACATAAACAGGAAAGCTGACAAAGAGAACACTCGCGACAGACAGAGGAAAGGTAGAAGGACAAAGAGGAAGCGTTCACTCAAGGTTCGGCGGAACGTTCATCGTCCTGAGTGTGCTCTGTGAAGGTGGTGCGTCGGGCGAGGAGGTGTGGCGGGGCGTTGGCGCAATCAAGCCCTCAGGTCGACGCTCTGGTGGACGACAGGGTCAGGTAGTCCGGGCACGCCGTGGTGGAGAGAAAGGCAGCCCCCAGGTCTGGTAACCCGGGGATGCCGTGGTGGATAGAAAGGCGGCCCCCAGGTCTGGTAGTTCGGGAAGCAGCGGAGAAGACCAAGCGGCCCGTGTTCTGAAGCTGCCGCACAGGAAGGGAACCGCGGTGCCTAGGTCTGGTGGGCCTGGCCCTCGACGACGGCTGTCCAGGTCTGGTATCCCGGACGTCTGCGGCTAAGGCCCAAGTCTGGAAATTCGGGGAGCCAGCAGATCTTCCCCACGTCCGTCGCCGACCGCGTTCCAACCGTTCTCCCTTCCACGCGCTCTTCGCCACGTCTCCTTCTTTTTTTTTCTTCCCCTTGAGTGTCTTCGCCTGCCGCAGTGTGGCGCTAGCTTCTGACAACCAGTAATGTTTGGTCAAGAGCCTCGTGTATGAGAGACATTTTACCATACGTATTTAGTCGCGTGAGGAACTTACTCGCGATAATGAGCCCCCACTTTTGTCGCCGAGAATTGCTTTTTATAGCTTTAGCTTTTCTTAGCGCAGACCTTGGAAGGATGCTGCGCACAGAAAACATCACAGCATATTCATCTTGTGAGGAGAGCTCTTGCAAGGCTGGCACACTCTGCGAACTTGCTTCGGGCCCTTGACAGAAGCAGCGGCAGTTGCACCCAGTTGTGCCAATGCATGCTTAGAAAGTCAGCTAGCACTTCAGCATCGGAGAAGAGTGCAAACTAAAAAAAAACATCCTCTAGAGGAAGAAGGACTTTCTGGCCACCGAAAGATTTGACCCGTGTATCGGCGAGGGCTGTGCATTGCAGCGCACTGTCAGGGGCACAAATACCTGAGGGCTGCGAATGATGGCCCAGCTGACACGCGCAGTGTGAAAACCTACCAGGTGAAACTGGCCCCCGAACGTGTGAGTACCGCACAGTGGTACCGGCGTCAGGGGTGCCGTCATTGCCATTAAATTACATTTAACAATTAAACAGTCATTGTGCACTAGTGCTGATGGCTGACAACAAGGAAGATTTGCAAAGGTTGATAGGCATCTGCAGTACAGAGGGAGATAGATTCGATTTCAAGTTTAGCGAGGAAAAATTCATGGTCATGACATTTAATGATGAGGGCGGCGAACATAATATACAGATCACGGTAGAGGCGGTGGATAAGTACCAGTATCTTGGGGTGTGGATATTAACGGTGCTGAGTATCTGACAGAGCATGAAAAATATGTAATGAATAAAGCTAGTAGGAATGCAGCTGTCGTGAAAAATAGGGCACTGTCGAATTACAATAGGTATGAAGTGGTAAGAGGGATCTGGAAAGGGGTGATGTTTCCTAGCCTGACTTTCGGTAATGCGGTCCTGTGCATGAGACCGGATGTTCAAGCAAGGTTAGAAATTAAACAACGTGGCTTAGGGAGGCTAGCTTTAGGAGCACATGGCAATACACCAAATCAGGGGGTACAGGGTGATATGGGATGGGCGTCGTTCGAGAGCAGAGAAGCTAGCAGTAAGATAGCATTTGAGGAGCGATTGATAAAAATAGAGGAAAAGCAGTGGGCTAGGAAAGTTTTCAGATACCTGTGCATATGGAATGTTGACACGAAATAGAGAAAGCGAACTAGAAAATTGACAAGCAAATATCTGCACAGCAGTAGGGGGGCAAATCAGCAATTATCGGTTAAGAAAAAGGTTAAAGAAACAGAGAAAGCTCTGTGGAAAACAGGGATGCTCACAATATCGGCACTGGGAACATACAGGATGTTTAAGCAGGAAATTGCCAAAGAATATATCTACGATAATTGTAGGGGAAGCTCTTTGTTGTTAGATGCCAGGACAGGAGTTTTGCGGACTAAGACATGTAGAGTCAGGTACCACGAGATATGTCATGAGGTGCGTGTGGTGAGGAGGGGGAAACGACTGAACACTTAATACTTTTCTGTAAAGGGCTTCACCCTACAGTGGAAAGCAGCAGGGCTCATTTATTCAAAGCGTTGGGGTTTAAGGACAATGAAGGAAAAATAGATTTTAAACGAGTAGAAGTAACCAAGGGGAGGTTATCTGATTGGTGGCTAAATTTCAGGCAAGGGTGAAATTTCAGGAGTCGTGGCTAGGTGGCTTGAGCCACCACCCTATTTAAAGGGTCCAGCCTTATCCAGCCATTCATCTGTCCATCCGTCCATCCATCCATCACCCGCAGCATCTGCTTTCTGCTGCAACTGCAAAGCTTGCATGCCGCTTGCTGTGTGCACGTTCTGATGGTACCAGTCTACTGGTCTTTAATCGCCACCAACGTGTAATGCCGATGCTCTTGTTTATGGAATATACATATTGCGTACAACAGTTTCCATGTTTGGAAAATGCAACAGCTGATCTCTAGTGAGTTGGGAACACACGAAGATCGATGAATTCGCCAGTTTCTAGTCGGAAGGAAGTGGATGGCTTTTGAGAATTTTTGACAGGAGAAATTTACTTCCAAGCAAGCATATGGTAGTTTTTCTTTCACTTTTTACTGTTTTGTTTTTCTTCTTCGTAGTCTCAAATGTTGATGACAGGCTGACCTGGGGAAGTACATTGTCATTTAAAATTGCGCATTCGCAATTTATTACCTACTGTACAGAAATCGAGATCAATGTTCTAGGTAATGTAAATTGATCTGACAAGTAAACAGCACAGCTTACGGAGGCCTTGCAGAAATTAATCAATACAACTAAGGATGTCATGCGTCTCAGTGTTTTATATTTTCTTTGTGCTCAATTCGAGGTTCAGCTATACAGGAGAGAAATCCCTAAGCAGAAAATTGTCGCCGCTGATAGCGTAAGTTGAATGCGGGATCAGCTGAAATTAACTGCCACCATGTCTCTTGATGTCCTACTGGATGCGACGCTAATCCCAAAGCACTTAAGATTGCCTCCAGAATGTGAGGCATCCATTGTTTTTTTTTTTTTTTTGGCCTGTGTGGAACGTTTGGAAATATAGTAAGCCCTACGCGTCACCTAGAAGAATAGCCAAGGGAAAGATGCATGTGTTATCGTAACCTAATGAACTGCCTGCTGCAATGTGCTTAATATAGTGCAGGTTGCGAACTGATTAGTCCAGGTGTTAATCGTTAAGACACAGAAATACAAACAGTAGGTTCAAAACGAAATTTAGTGGTGATAATTAGCCATGCAAGAATTTGATCTGCTTTAACCAGAAATAATCATTTCGTTTTGTCTTCTTTGCTGTACTCATTTACATTGTTGCTTAAATTACCTGCCTGCAGAATTTTCTCTACAAAATAATCCTGGATAGAAGGCTGAAATTTTTTCAATTCACGATCAGTAAACTAAAAAAAGTTATGTACTTTGCATATCTCAACTCTATCTCAGAAACATTCAGGGAACACAAGTTTTGCCTTAAGGGTATGACGTGGTAGCACCACTGGGTCCCTTCAGTGGCCTGGGATCCTCTTTGCATATCGCTTTGCAGATATGGACACTGTTGTATGTTTATTTATTTGTTTATTTTATTATTTAATTTTTTTTATTTCTCACAAGGCCTTCTGTTAACCAAGTTGAACAAACGTTAAAAAATATATGACATGATGAAGGACAGAGACTGAAACGATGAAATTGCATCATGTTTTCAAAATCTAACAGATCTGATAAAGTTGGAATGTTCACTGCCAGCTAAGAGTGATGCAGTTTTATAAATAACAGCATCGTTGCGTTTTGGACGAGTTGGCTGTTCATAGTGGATGGAAATCTTGCACACAACACTAACATGGATTAGAAAGGGGACACACACAAGTGCAGACTTCAACTTCATTTTTATTGCAAGTGCAACATATATATATGCTTCCACAATCAGGTAAATGGCAAACAAATGGCAAAAAAAACCACTTTGATATCTGCAATGCCACACATGCTGAACACCAGCTCAATTGTTTGTCAATTAAGGCTATCGACGGAGCACTCACACATGCCTGGCCTCTACAATCTCCCTGGTCAACTGATCCTTGTGGGAGTACAGAATCTGGCATTTATTAAGTACAGGACAGCACCCTTCACACGACCGGCGATGCACTGCTGCCATATGTCCTTGTACGCCTTGCTGCACCTTTCAGCAATATCCTTCTAGACGTTCATTTATGCTTAGACCAGTTATGCTTAGACCAGAATACTCTAGTCTAATATTTTTTCTGAAAGATTAAGAAATTCTCTATCACATGATTGCAAAATCTCAAAATCGAATTTTTTCGCAAAACAAAGTCTCGCTCCACTTTAAACCTTTCAAATACAGTGCGCTCTATCAGATACAGTAAATATTCCAGAAACCATAGAGAAATTTCTTAACGTTGCAAATGATATTAGCAGCTTTACTAATTTTGGCAATTTCAATGGTATTTGAAGTATCGACAATACAGAGCGAGTATCTGTTTCGTGAATACAATTTTTGAGGTTATCAGTGTCAAGTATTGTGCCTGGCCCTGGCCAGAACTAAGCAGGGTGGCGCTTTGTCTTGAGGCGCTGCAAGGAGGGATGGTCCTGCTCACGTTGCTGCTCTTATGTTCATTTTGCCAGCAGTGGCCTGCCTTGCCATTATGGTCCCAGTCACTCCTGCAGCGAGGACGCATCTTACCGTGCTTCATGGAAGCATTCAGTAAACTCCTTTGTCTTGTGGCCTTTAAGTCAAACAGTGATGTTAGATTGCTATGACTACGTGTTTCCCCTTGCCTGGCAGCAAATCATGCTCATGGTGGGTGAAAACAAAATTTGCCTATATAATCATAGCCGTGCTTTGTCAAAGAGCGCAGCCCATTGCTGTGTTGAACGGTGCCAGAGTAGTGCACCTTCGCATGAGGTGAGGCTGCCCATACCGCTTCCGTTTGGCACTGCGTGTCTCATATGCGGTTCAAGTACTGTGGCAGCTATGCTCAAAAATCGCATTACTGAGAAGCGTCAGCCAATTTTTTTATTCCTTTATTCGAAATGAAATGTCCCCACTTCGCTCTCGCCCTACCACATGCCAGCCATCCCGGTTAGCTCAGTTGTCAAAGCGACTGCTCTGGTGGATTGGCGGTCCTGGGTTCGAACCCCAAACTAAGAAAAAATTTTCTATAACTACCAAGTGTCTATGGTAGCTGTATAGCTTTCCTTTGTAGCCGTATGGTTGCCAACCAGTAATTGCTCCCTTATTATCTTTCGAAAATATTTGGAATTACTCAAAAATATATGAATCCATGCGCAAGTAACTTTTACTATCCGTGCTTGCTGCGCACCTAGCAATTTGATATTGGCACACCTCTGCTCCAAAGTGCCTCTTTTACGACAACTCAGAAGCGCCTCTCTTGCACCAGGGTTGTTCGAGCAGCGTGCAGCGGAGTACCTCCTGGATCTGGAACAGTCTGGCCGAGGGCTGCGGCAGCTGGGCAGGAAGGTCCGCACCATAGGTGGGTGTACCGCATTGCCTAGTTGTGCACAATTCCCGCTTTTTTTGATGGGCTAGTTCTGCCTGCTTCGCTCTCCATGTCTAACTGTTTCTGGTCTATGAGCTTCTCAGGGAACAGAACAAAGTAGTTGCCTTGGAAGATCAGAACAGCAGTTGGCCGAGGCCAAGGCATTACATGTGGCAGAGTACCCTGGCGGATAGGAAATTTTTTAGTGGTAGCCGAGCCACTTGTGCATGCACTGTGTTTCACATTGGATATCTCAAAGCCGATTCATGAAGTTTAAAAACTGAGCTTGCCTTCAGTGTCGACTGCCTTCACTTTTGCAATTCACAATTGCCTTCACAATTGCAAGGTGGCTTGGGCCATTCACATCTCTGTGTCGGCTAGTTTATTGGCAGAATGTCCACAGTGTGCATTAAGGAACTTGTGAAGAAGCACACACATGCAGCCAATATGTAGAGGCCCCATGCATGGAACAAGTTTCATGCAGTTGCCACAGCATCATTGGTCGCCCTGTGCAGGTGAGATGTTCAGGAATTTGAAGGCCTTCCAGCGTGAATGAAGCAAGCCTGGGTGCCATGTGAGCCAAGGACCATGGATTAGCCCCGCGATTGCTGTGTGGTATATTGAGTCTGTAAGATGATTAAAAACAATCTTTATTTCTTTAGCTTTATTGTTTCTTGGTCATTCCATTGGTGGCACAGGGTTGGCTTAGGAAGAGCTTTGCCAATCATTGTTTGACTTACATTGGGCTCATGCCACTACTTGTGTCTCTCACTTACTTTATTAGTGATAATAATTGCTGCGGTACCTCTCTTACATCACATCCCCTGATGGGGTGTCATATAAGGGGGGGTTTACAGGCATTCACAATGGTTGCATATGGTGGGAAGGGCATTCCAGTCCGTTTCTGCGGTAAAAAGAGTGGTGTGGGCACGTGGATGTGAAACTTGAAGCGGATGACCAATGCGAGGCGATCTGCATGGTGGGAGTGCAGAGATGTATGGTCGCTGTCTTAGTGGTAAATAAAAGAACTTGGGAAATGGCAAAGCTGGCGACACGACGGCAAGTAGAAAGATCAGATAAACCGGACTGATATTTTAGGGACAATATGCTAATGTTGCAGGAGTATGAGGAGCGAATGAATCTGGTGGCTCTGTCTTGTACAGCCTTGAGGGCGTTTGTTAAGGGCATTTGTTAAATATGCTTAAGGAGGGTTCCAAATGGCCAGTGTATATACCAGCTTAGTTCCGATAAGCAAGGCGCATACTTGTAGTTTAACATGTTGTGGGGTGTCTCGCAGATGGTGCTTTAAGAAGCCTAGTGTTTTGTTAGCCGAAGATATTAGGTTGGTTACATGCATGTGTCCGTTACATGTGTCCGTCTTTTCTTCGTCCCTTTCTCAAAGTTGCACTGTGTTATTCAGCTTTCATCAGAGGCATAGCCAGGGGGTGGCTTATGGGGCTTCAGCCCCCCTCGAAATTTTTTGTAATGTTATGCATCGCGGACCAAAACAACCGCCGGCACTGGAAATCATGCTGGATTTTGTCTACAGTGTCTTTTTCACGCTCAAAAAGACATTTCAGCACGAACGTTTGGAACTCAGGCTGGATTTGGTGGCAATTAACGCCCATGCACCTGGAGTCACATATTGCAAGGAGCCCCATCCGAGCACAGTTTAATGGCCATTTTGATGACGAGCAGCTCGTCGCAGCATCTCGTGGCAGCCGCAGAATCTACAGAGTGCATGGATTTCAGTTCCAAAACATTCTGTATATAAATTTCTCATAAACTTTGTTTTTTACATAACAAAGCAGCAAAACCAATGCAAGTAAAAAGCTCTGTTCCTTCACGTCCACAAATGCGTAATTAGGAAAACGTATTACTATTCATTAAGCTTTAAAAGCGCAGAAATTTTTGCCGTTTATTGTAACAGTTAGCACCATGATCAAAGTTATCATGCGAATACGAAAATTGCTAGGACATCAATAACCAATCTCACCGACCTTACTCATTGAAAGCCCGGCCCACACGGCGTTTCTTAACACTCTCGGATATTGGGTAGTTCAACTTGTCGCATCATCTGTGGCTTTCGTTTGTCATTTTCCTTCCTTATTTTAGCTACCTGTGTTTACTTCTTTTTTGAACCAGACCAATACCTTTCTTTAATTTTCTGTGGAGAATGATTGTTGCCACTTTGCATGCAGCTAAAATACACATTTTCATATTGATTTCTGCATTCTTCCTCTATTATTCTATCCATATGGTGAGCGGCTGGCGGCGGATGGGCGGGAACTTACGCCAACGGGGCACGTGAAGAGAGCCTCCCTGGCGGGTGTGTGCGGGTGGGTGATCTCCGCTTGGGCGGCTGTACCACGCGATGTCGTGATGCGGTCATTTAGGAAGTGCGGGCTTTCCATAGAGGACGATGTCCTGTGGGACCACAGCGGCGACGACGACAGCAGTACCACTGAAGATGACTCAAGTGAAGATGAATAGCCCATCTGTGCAATAAATTTTCGTTTTGGAGCGCGTCTACTGGTGTTTTTTTTCCGGACATGCAATTTGGGGGGGGGGTCGACTTAAATTCGAGTCGACTTATAATCATGTAAATACGGTACTTACAACACTTGACCGGTGACAGCTGCGCCCGCGCAATACATTGGAATGAAGTACAGCATCACTGAGATTTTTTTCTGGCCATTGCATATGTACAAAATTGTAAACAAGGTTCCTGAATTACAAATATTCGTTAAAATATTTGTCCTCAACTTGATTATTCATATCAGGGGCATGCACTACTTTGCTGGTTCCCAATTGATATAGTTCTAAAATTCATGAGTCATTTTCTTTATTTACTAAATAATTTAGACAAAAAAGATGGAAGCATTGATGTCAGTTATTTCTGCCACAGTTTTTGGGGCATACGAATATATTAATTCTTTTATGAAAAATGTCTTGTCTCTACAGTGTGTAACGTTCTAGAATTTGTTTGCTGCATCTAATGCACAATAGCATTCGCAATGGAAATGCAATTATGATTAATGTATTTGATCCCTCTACAAATTCTATAAGCGGAGGCCGCGCTGCAACATGAGCCCCCCTCGAACAATATTTCAAGGTCATTTTCAATTCAACTTAACCTGCAAGGCACGGGATGTGATTCCTCGCTCCTTACACCTGAACAGGCCCGTTGCAAGCCGCTTTGGTGTTCACGTTGTTTCGAAAGCCGAGCGCCTTCTTCTACAAGCTAGGATCATGGTCTGCAGAGAACAGGTCCGCTCACTAAAAAACGAAGCCTTCTTCGCACGCCGCCGACTCGAGTACAAGTGCCCCGATGATTTTGCCAGCATCCAGATGCACGCCAACTTCCATGCTGGTCTCCGCTCACGTCGGGACGAAGCCGTGCACGACAGAAAGCTTCAAAGGCTACTACCCCGTCGCTTGGACATTTCCAGAACTGATAACCGCACCACTGTGCACAACCTTTCGTCACAGAAACTGGACGACCCGGAGCTCTCAGTGTTCAGCCTCGGTCTCAATTTCAATTTGGGACCAGAGCCGGACATAAAAAAGATGGTATGCGCCGTGGAAACTGCGGTCAAGAATGTGGAGCCTTCCCGTCGCGACGAGGCACGCTCCCGTGTCGTCAGCGTGCTGTCCAAGCTGAAGTGGCATCAAGTCCTTAATCCTCTTTTGCCCGAAGAAAGAAATGCACTAAAAAGATTGCGCGGCAATGAGAACATCGTGATCCTGCCCGCGGACAAGGGAAACGCAACGGTCGTCTTGGACAAACGAGAGTACGTGAACAAGATGACGAGCATGCTGGAAGATGAGACAACCTACTTGCCACTTAATCGGGACACCACTTCAATGGTGTAAAGGGACTTGCAGAAACTTTTGGCTGACGTCTTCTCCTTTGTCCCGCCACAATACAAGTCCCTCTACTACTTCCTCCTCTGCCACAATGGTTCTGCTCCCGCTCTGTATGGACTGCCAAAGATCCACAAAAAAGGCAACCCAATGCGCCCAATCGTCGATTTCACCCGCTCCCCGCTTCACAAGCTGTCGAACTATGTATTTGCATCGTGTTATCTCCCCTTTGGTCGGTAAAAGCGAAACGCACGTGCACAACTCACACGACTTCATTGAAAAGGTTCGCAACATGGTTATAGAAGACGAAATTTTGGTGTCATTTGACGTGAAGTCACTGTTTACGAGCGTGCCCGCTGACCTGGCCGTGAAGGTTTGCACAGATGCGCTACAGGCGGATGCAACCCTACCGGAAAGAACACCCATTAAAGTTCTAGACCTCAGCAGACTTCTTCAGTTCTGTTCGTCCAACACCTACTTCACGTTCCAGGAGAGCATATATAAACAGGTTTGTGGTACGGCTATGGGAGCATCAATTTCTTTCACCGCTGCGAACTTGACAATGGAGTCACTGGAGTCCCGCGCCCTTTCATGCTTCACGCCGCGCCCGAAAGTCTTTCTTCGTTATGTGGACGACTGTTCCTGCATAATCAAGAAATCGGCTGTGAGTACATTCCTTTTGCACCTGAACAGCATGGAACCGGCCATACAGTTTACCACGGAAGAGGAAGTAGATGGCCGTCTGCCTTTTTTGGACGTTCTGGTGAAACGCAACGGCCCTGGAATATCATTCAGTGTATTCCGGAAGAACACGCACACTGGCTTGTACCTAAACTTCAGTTCCGTACACCCGACCTGTCACAAGAAGTCCGTTGTTGCCTCGCTTGTCCGCCGATCGGAGAACCTCTGCTCTACGCTAGAAGAGAAAAAGACCGATCTGGACACCGTTCGCCGCGACCTGATGGCTTCGGGCTATCCCAGTTCTTTTATTAAAAAAAAATTCGAATATCGCCTAGCTCACCCGCCGCCACAGCAACCCCAGCGAGAGAAGAAAAGGATTCCGATACCCTAGGTCCCCGGAGTAAGTGAACGTTTATCCCGCATATTCCAGTCGTACGAAGTCGACGTCGCACATGTACCCACGCAGAAGCTGCGACACGCGTTGGTTACAGTGAAAGACAAGATAAAGAAGAAGTTCCCGGGCATCGTGTATAGGGTTCCCTGCGCTGATTGGGAGCATGTCTATATCGGTGAAACGGGCGATTTTCGGAAAAGATTGCAGCAGCACCAAAATGATGTCAAGAACAAGCGCGTGGCAACAAACGCACTGGCTGATCATGCTATCTCCGAGGGCCCTGACATCGACTGGGACGGCGCGAAGATAATCGGAAAAGAAAAGAGCAAGACGACAAGGCTTTACCTAGAATCTTTTTATATTCAGACGACCGCAAACACGCTTAATCGCAACGAAGGCAATCTACCCCCGATATACTCCCTCTGCTTGCGTCATACCATGAAACCTATATAACCTACCTTCACTCCTGTCTTTCTTTCATTATGAACAAGGCCCCCGTAAGCCGTGGCCGAAACGTCATCCTTTTTAACGATTGGTCGGCGCTTGAAGATTTTCCGCCGTGAACATACCCGACCAGACGGGTTTCCGTCGTACCGTGGATTTCATCAGACGGTGTTTGCATTTCTTGCCACTTCATTTTGCTGTATCCATCTGGGCAATCACTACAGCCATGCCACAGTTCGTTTTCTCCATTTTTTCAAAATGATCCTTGTTTAACACTGCCCGTGCTGTAGTTTTTTTCTTTACTCATATAAAATGTAAAAATGTGCATAGCGGGTTACCAGCAGGAAAGCTGAGCAATAGTAGTGAATGCTGTTTTCCTGTAGCTGTGACAAGTGCCCGTGTTCAATGCAAAATGAAAAAAAGGAGAAGCGGATCGAGGAGGTTTTGAGTGCACCAAGTTAGGGTTGAATGGTTTTTAATTTTGTGACCAATAAGTTGATTTTTAAGTGGATTGTTGCAACAAATTTCTAGGGCACCTCCCATGCGACTCACTCTCTGTATTTTCTCAGTACGAATCTCAGCCCTCTAGATGTTGGGTAAACACTAGATAAGTGCTTTTAGAGCGAAAGCTCTGCTTCAAGATCAAAGCTGCAAAAGCCGGGCCATCGCTGAAGCCTTGACCTTGAATAAATTGAAAGGTGGTTTGTGCACAAATAGATCAGGGGAACGAGTTCACGGCGGGCGGCACAAAACGGTGAGCAGAATGGCAGGCAGTGCCGACTGCCAGTCCAAAACCAAGCCATCTCGTGCAGCGCGGCGACGCTTCGTCTTTCATCGGTGCCTCGTCTTCATCGGCGCTCCGTCAGTGATCTGCCTATGCGGCATCAGGCGCGGTTGTCATGGTTCGCTACAATTGCCCCGGGAACGGAGAGCCACCCTGGCAACCTATGGCGAGGACAAGAGGAGCACGTCGTAGTAGGTCTTAAGGCGGCTGACGTGGACGGTTTCTCGGCCGCGATGGTGCAAGTCCGAAGAGTGGTTGAGCGGCTCCACGATGTAATTAACAGGTGACGTTTGCTGGACGGCGCGATAAGGGCCGTGGTATTCTATACGGAATTTTGACAATCCTGGTGGTGTGCCTGGAACCCACAGCCAAACTAAGGATTCTATCGGAAAAACGTGTTGCCTGCTATCGTTATCGTGACGATGCTTTTGGCAGCCTAGGGATGCCGAGGTAAAAGAGCGCGCCAACTGGCGGCATTCCTCCGCATGCTTTGCGACTTCAGAGAGGGGCGTCCACTCGGAAGCGTCAGGAGTATATGGTAAGATGGTATCCATTGTGGATGACGGCTCACGCCCATACAGCGGCAAGAAATGGGTAAAACCGGTGGTTGACTGTGTGGCGGTGTTGTACGCGTACATCACGAAAGGAAGGACAGCGTCCCAGTTGGTCTGATCCGCTGCGACGTACATCGTGAGCATGTCTTCAAGAGTACGATTGAAGCGCTCGGTCAGCCCATTAGTTTGAAGATGGTAGGCAGTGGTGGTCCGGTGTACGATGCGACATTCGGTAAGCAGAGCTTCAATGGCGTGAGAAAGGAAAACATGGCCTCTGTCACTTAGGAGCTCCCACGGCACGCTGTGGCGAAGAACAAATTAATGATGCAGCAGGAACATCCCAGCAAACAACGTGGTATAAGGTATAAGGGGGTTTAACGTCCCAAAGCGACTCAGGCTATGAGAGACGCCGTAGTGAAGGGCTCCGGAAATTTCGACCACCTGGGGTTTTTTAACGTGCACTGACATCGCACAGTACACCGGCCTCTAGAATTTCGCCTCCATCGAAATTCGACCGCCGCGGCCGGAATCGAACCCGCATCTTTCGGGCAAGCAGCCGAGCGCCATAACCACAGCCACCGCGGCGGCGCCAGCAAACAACGTACCTCCTCAGGTGCGCCCAGAAAGGATGGAATGTCCCAGTCCCAGTAAGATATTTATCGAACATTTCCAGGCCGTAGAGGCAGGACACAAGCAAAAGGGAACTACGTCCACTAATGGCCTAGAAATGTTTTTTTCGAGGGTGTTATGCAGGAACAAAAACAAATCATAGCATTTTGGTCCCAGAGAGGTAACTGGGAGCACGTTTTTGGGGCCAATGCTTTTCAATAAAAAAAATACAAATTGGCTCCTCGCTCCCTTTTCTCCCCCCCCCCCCCCCCCCTCGCGCCAAAAGCTACGGGGAGAGAAGGTTTTGCTCTTGCACTCGCCGTTTTGAGAGATCAAACAGTTTTGTTCGAACAGCCGAAGGAAGCGCATTTCACCCCGCGTCTCTCTCGTGGGCTGTCGGCTCCATGCTGCAGGCAGGCAGGCGACGGCGGTCTGCCTTTTCATCGCACCGCCGGGAGCGACGGTCACCAACGTGCCAGTCTTCTATAGTGTTTCCAACTTCAGCACGGTGCAGCGGTCCCTGCAGGCATCTCCAACTACCAGCAGTCCTTGTTGCGCCGCTGTATAGCAGAGGCACAGTAATGGCGTCCCATGGCTCGCCCGGCTTCCTCGCTGCGCTCGCCCAGCTTCCTCGCTGGACGGAAGCCATCTTGAGCACACGTATTCGCGCAGTCCCTGGCCGCTCGCGCGCAAGCCCCAGCACGCGGCAGCTCTTGCTCTCATCACTGGGCTGTTGTGAACTTCGTAGCTACGGATTCATGGCAGCTTTCCCGCGCACCTTGGCGTGGCCACATAATCCTTTTGGAACTGATGCATCGGCGCGTGGCGCATCGCAAGTCTTTTGTGCAGCTTCACGGCCCTGCACCATAATGGCGCTCTTACAGGCGTCGTTCGTGGCAGCGGATTTCAAGGCAATGGACGACTCTTAGCGCGCACTCTGCATCCCTCAGCGCCTCCGACGACTGTGGCGTGTTGGTGGCAGCGTGGCCATCCACTGCGGTCATAGGCGGGAGAGATCTTCGGAAGCCTACCAGACTCTTGCTGCGAGTGCCCATGGATTAACCCGCTCTACCTACGTTGCCGTCCTGTCGCAGTGGTATAGTTTGTGATGTGTTTACGTCGCTGACTTTCAACCCACCCCCACCGGATTACTTGTGCCTTGATCCCCTTGATCTCGCCTCCCATACCGTATTGTGCCGCACGCGCGGTCTGCTGTACCATGGGTGCGGCGCGCCAGGGCTCCTACCTCAAGACGTCCCCCCTTTCCATCCGGCTCCAAGCAGTCTTATCTCCACACTTAGTCACAAGAAAATAAAACGGGGGTGTAACGAGGATGTAATAAGGCGTATGTTTGAGCGTTCGCTGTGCCGTGAGAAGGCGCAGGACAGAAGGCTGCGTTGAATACATGTATATAGTTGCAGCATTTTATTTCATCCTCGGGTTTCCGTTGGCAACGTCGTCAAGGTATGTTGGTTTATGCTCGGTTTTTATTTTCGCCTCACAGAATTCTTTTTTTTTTCCTGTTTTGATAACACGCTCAAGCTTACTCCGAGGCTCGTGCGAGAGGCAAAGCAAGAGGGAGGTTTCACCCTGCGGAATATCTGTGACCTGAAACCGCGCATCTGTATCATACCCCCATATAGTCTTTTCTTTTGGCACCCAGGTTGCTCTTTGCATGCGTTTGCTTTTGCATGTGCATATATGCTTTTGCACCCTTTATAATGTTTGCTTAAGGTGCATCAACTTTCAGCCTGTATTATGTTTTTATTGCTTTATTTTTTCAGATTTCTCAGAGCTATAGAAAAATTTGGCAATTATTATATGCTGGTGCCGTAGTGCTCCGTACATTGTGTGTTAAATGGTGCACACATATGCGTCTCCTATTTGTATTCATTTAAATGCAAAGAGCACATCTAATAAACTGAAATTACATCTGTATTGCGCTGCTATTTCCTGTTATATGGGCGGGATCGGGCGACTTTTTGAATTCATATTTCCTTTGTGTGTAAAACTTTGGCACATTTCAGGATCTTGTGGCGGGAGCAGCGCGGCACGAAACAAAGAATAGAGAGGCGGGAATCAATGCTGACTAACAACCAGATTTTTAATCCACGTTCGATCGAATATATACATCTTGCTCGTGCAATAAGGAAAGAACAGAAGCATGACAAACACATAAGATGTGCACGTGGTAAAAGATTAGGACAACGCACGCAGATAATCAATTTCGCTGTCACGAAACGCTACCGAAAGTATGCTGATGCATATATGTCGCTCTTTTGTCGGATGTTGAAGGCTTCTTCAATCTCCCTGGTCCGTTGATCAAATTTTATGTGATGATCATTGTGTTGCTAAGCTGCAGGTCACATTCATGCTCTCTGCAATGTTTTGCTAATTCACTGCTGATGCCGCCCTTTAGGGATCTTTTGTGCTCTCGAAGCCGTTCATTCAAACAGCGCCCTGTTTGAGTAATGTAAGTGCGTCCGCATGACAGAAGTATTTTACAAACCCTGTTTTTTACCGGTGCTTTTTCTTTCATTGATTTTTCTTTGCTCGCTGTTGACTTTGGCGCACAGGCTTCTTAATTGTTTGTGTGCTGACATGAGCACTTTTACACCAGCTCTTGCGCCTACCTTTTTGAGACTGAGGGAAATGTCATTAATGTAAGGAATGACCGCGTATGGCTTCCTTTTTTCTGATGTGGTTGTGACTTATTTTCTGTCTCTAAGTGCTTGCAGAATCCCTTCTGCGACACTGGATAGCAGTCTCGTCGGGTAACCTGCTGCTTTCAGCCGACGGTTCTGGGCGTCAAAACTGCCTTGAACTTCATAATGACAGGATCTCGTCAATGAGGCTCTCATTGCTACTTTTGCAAAGGAATAGAAGAACTGGGACTAGAAATAACGAGTGAACTCCCAGAAAACAACGTTATGCGATTTCTTGACTTGACGCTAGCCTTTCTAGGCGCTCACATATGCTGGCGGTACGGACCACGAAGCTAGAAGGGACTGCTCCCCTACACATTTGCGCACTCCAATATCATCAAGCGGGGGTAGAAAAAAACAGCAATGAAAGCCGCATTGACGAGATCCTGTCATCATGAAGTTCAAAGCAGTCTTGACACCCAGAACCGTCGGCTGAAAGCGGCAGGTTGCCCGACGAGACTGCTATCCAGTGTTGCAGAATGGATTCTGCAAGTGCTTAGAGGCAGAAAATATGTCACAACCACATCAGAATAAAGGAAGCCGTACGCGGTCATTCCTTGCATTAATGGCATTTCTCACAGTCTCAAAAGGGTAGGAGCAAGATCTGGTGTAAAAGTGTTTATGTCAGCACCCAACATGTTAAGAAGCCTGTGCGCCAAAGTCAACAGTGAGCAAGAGAAAAAAATCAATGCAAGAAAAAAACACCGGAAGAAACATGTGAAATGTGTGAAAAGCAAGGTTTATGAAATACCTCTGTCATGCGGATGCACCTACATTGGTCAAAAAGGCGCTGTTTGAATAAACGGCTTCGAGAGCACAAAAGATCCCTAAAGGGCTCCATCAGCAGTGAATTAGCAAAACATAGCAAAGAGCATGAATGCACTCCGCAGCTTATCAACACAATGGTCATCCTGTCATATTTTGATCAACGTACCAGGGAGATTGAAGAAGCCTTCAACATCCGACCAAAGAGCGACCTATGCGTCTGCATACTTTCAATAGCGCTTCGTGACAGAGAAATTGATTATCTGCGTGCGATGTCTTAATATATCACCACTTGTGTGTTTTTCATGCTTCTGTCTTTTCCTTCTTATACGAGCGAGATGTATATATTCGACGAACGTGCATTAAAAATTTGGTTGTTATTCAGCGTCGTGTCTCGCCTCTCTTTGTCTCGTGCTGCACTGCTCCCATCACAAGATCATGCACCAACCAGCCCAAATTTTCAGCTTGTTAAAGCACATTTCATGTAAACAGGTAAGTCTGAATTGCCTAGCCAGCAAGCATTCACGCGAGTGGACAGATGTATTACACCAAATGTAACGTAAGCATGTGCCTGAAATTTGGCATGTATGTGCACTTAGATGCCTGAAGTCTGCATGAAAGAGAATAATTTTTTTTCAGCCGAAGCCGAGAAATCTAGCATTAACCTTTTGGGGCCGTCCCTGGGACGCACAACTTTTTGGGCACGGCTAGTTGTGGGGACGTTTTTTGGATGTCTTTGGGAAAAATGAGCACCTCCTGGAAACATTCTAAATGTCCTGATGGGATGTTTCTGGGAGATTTTGAGAAGGTTTTGTGTGTGGGGCAAGGCCTCATCCCAAAAGTCGAGGTTAAATGCGGTTTACTTTAACCGCAAGCACATTTTCATCACTGCAAAAGTAAACTTCGCTGATGTGGTGTGTGGTCTCAGCTCACCACACCAGGCTTCGGCGCCGGTGCAGCCCAGCCGCTGTGAGCCTGTGACGGGACAATTCCTTCCCCCAGGTGCAGCAGCTAACACTACACTGCCAACCCTAAAGTAGGCTATGCAGACCTCCGGGTAGGCGGGCCTCAAGGCCTCTTCCCGCAGACAGACAGACAGAAAAACTTTACTGAGCAAGTGAGTTTTAGACCCAGCTGGGTCCCGCAGTGCATCAAGTAGGTCATGCCGGGACATGACGTCCGCAGCCCCAGTCACCGCAGCAAGCTGCGATGTCGGGTCTGCAGCCATAAGCGGGACCTCCCAGCTCGAGATGGCGTCCTGTCCCTGCGGAGGAGGGTCAACAGGGCAGCCGAAAAGGATGTGGGAGAGTGGCGTGAGGGTTACCGCATAGGGAGCATGCAGGGGATGTGCCGCAATAGTGGGATAAAAGCTGAGGGGATGACAGAGAGCGGGTCTGGAGGCGTCTGAAGAGGATCTGTTGGGAGTGCGTAAGAGAGGGGTGGAGAGGAGGGTAAGTCCGACGGTCCAAACGGGGTATGTGCGTGAGCTCCGCAAAGGTGTGCGCCCGCTCCCTCGAGAATCCTGGATCGAGACTGTCCTGAGCCCGGCAAATCAAACCTCAGGCCAATTTATCGGCAGCCTCATTTCCAGGGTTCCCAGAGTGAGCCGGCACCCACTGAAGCTCTACCCTGTGCGGTAAATTTTGGGTAGGGGTTGTAGCGGCGGGAGAAATTCACCAGCCCCAGGAATTGTCGCAGGAGGCGCAGGGTTGTGGGCAGGAGACACCGGCAGGGCTGGCGGCGCCGGGAGAGCCGGGGCCGAAGGGAGAGCCGAGGCCGAAGGTGGGGCCGGGGGCGCCGGGAGCTCCGAGCCTGCCGGAAGGGCTCGTGAGTCGTGACGATGGACGGCGGCGCCGGAGACGCAGAGGTGGAGTGGCGGGGAGCTAGCGGCCAGGGGCTGCCGAGGCGGTCAGGGCTGGGGCGAAGGCGGCGTGGGTGAGACCGAGGCTGGTCCTGCGCCAGCTGCTGGCGGCGGCGACAGGGGGTCTGCAGCGTCGTAGAGCGGCAGCGGGCAGTAGGAGACGCCGAAGTCCTCCAGAATGGCAGCGCGCAGCTCGTCGTACGGCCGGCTGCCCAAGACAAGGCAGGCAGGTAGGCGCAGCAGGTCGGGCGGGAGGATATCGCAGAGGACGGCGTGTTTGAATGGCTGGGTGATGATGCCGTTCAGGTACAGCGCCGCCTCGAATTGAGTGAACCACCCGCCGACGCCTTGAGGCCTGAACGCCGGAAGCGGCGGGTCGAAGGCTGGGTTCTGCCAGTAATCCATCCAGGAACTCAGCTGATGGAGAAGGCGCGGCTCAACGGGTCACCACAATGTAGGCTTAACGCCTCAGGAGCGAAGGAAATGAGACCCCTGCTACGAGCCGACACCAGAACAGAACTGCCAGCCGTGGCTGCACGAGCCACGACCAGGTGCCGTCTCTATTCTCTTCGCAGGGTGGCGCGCGCCAGCCAGGTTGTCGGCGCTGCCCAAGAGCGGGTGCTACAGGGTGTTCAACAATTGCTGGGCAGGGGCGTGAATCCTGCCCCTGGCAAAGTTGGACAGAGCCGTTTTGGAGTCGCTGAAGATGTATTGGGCGTCCGAATGTGCAAGGGCTAGGGCGATGGCGGTCTCCTCTGCCTCCTCAGGCGTAGAGCACGAGGGAAGACGGTGAGTTAGGGGGTGAGGTAGGGTTGGATTGTAGGCAACTGCTACCGCTTCATGCGCTGTACATGCGGCGTCTACCCAAACGGCATCGTGGGCTTGCCTATAATACTTATGGAGGGCATTAGCGCGAGCTACGCGGCGAGGGATGTGATATTGGGGATGGACGTTTCGAGGAAAGGGTTTCACGAGAGGTGTATGGATGTGTCGAGGGATGGCTATAAGGGTTGACTGGTTAGCGGGTATGTTGATGCGAAGGGAGGAGAGTATATGGCGGCCAGTGGCGCTCGTGGCAAGTCTAAGGTACTGTGTCTGAAGGTGCGCGTCAACTAGTTCCTGAATGGTGCTATGCATGCCTAGTGCAAGAAGTTTGGCTGTGCTAGTGCTACGAGGTAGGTTTAGGGCTGCCTTAGTCGCAAGGCGGATCATTGCGTTCACGCGTTCGGTTTCCATGCGGTTCAATTTGAGATATGGGGTTGTGCATAGAATGCGGCTAAGCGTAAATGCGTGCACTACTTTCATGTTGTCCGCTTCGTCTAAATCCTTGTTAAGGGGACACTCGGCGTAGAAGGTGCAACATGGATTGCGTGGAGGCCTTGAGGCTTTTAAGGGTTTGTTCATTTCGTCCAGAATCCTGCAAGTGGAGGCCAAGAATGTGGAGGGCGGGTGTGATGGGGATAGGAGATCCTTTTAATTTGATTTGGGTGGGCGAGTTAGCGCCAGATTTTGGCCTAATTAGGAAGAGCGCGGACTTAGATGGGGAACATTCGAGCCCGATGGATGACGCGTGAGAGATGATGGTGTCTGCTGCTAACTGAAGAGTTTCCTCAATTTCCCCATCAGAGCCATGAGTGGTCCATGTGGTAATATCATCAGCGTACAGGGTATGCTTTAGGTGTGGGATTAGAGCCAGTTTGTGAGCTAGGGGGATGAGAGCAACGTTAAAGAAAAGGGGAGAAAGGACCGCCCCTCGAGGGGTTCCGAGCTCTCCGAGTGTATAAGGGGATGTGGTAATCTGACCTATGTGCAGGGAGGCAGTGTGGCCCGAGAGAAACGCGCGAGCGTAGTTGTAGGTTTTAGGGCCTCCCTGTAGAGCCTGCAGTTCCCGTAAGATGGTATCGTGTCGAATTCTGTCAAATGCCTTGGTGAGGTGAACTGCCAGGATAGCTTTAGTGTGGTGGGGGATGGTATCATCAAGCACGTCATGCGTAATTTGAAGTAGGGCGTCCTGCGCAGATAGATGCGCACGGAAGCCGAGCATACTGTGGGGGAGAAAGTGGTTGTCTTCCATGTACGTTGTTAGCCGAGCAAGAATTATGTGCTCGAAGACCTTGCCTAGACAGGATGTAAGAGAAATGGGGCGGATGTTGTCTATGGTGATAGGCTTGTGGGGTTTTGGAATAAAAATAATTTTTCCATGCTTCCACGAGGCAGGGAGAGTACCTGCCTCCCAACATTCGTTAAAGTAGTTGACTAAGTCAGAGATGGAAGCACCGTCAAGATTTCTGATAGCTACATTGGTAATTTGATCATCTCCGGGAGCAGTATTCCGTAATTTCAATAGGGCGGCGCGAAATTCTGATTCTGTAATAAGGGCGTCAAGCTCGGGCTGGGGTGGGCCTGTATAATCAGGATACTTGCAAGGGAGACCGGGGGTTGTATAGGTGCATTTCACCTGGGCGAGGAAGGCGTTGGTGTCCTGTCGATGGTTGTGAGCGAGGCGGCGAATGCTAAGGAGCGTCTGAAATTTGGATTGCGCGGGGTCTAGCATGTGCCGTAGCAGATGCCAAGCGCGGATTGTGAAGAGATTGCCGCGGAGACCGTCACAAACCTGAGCCCAGTTAGCTTTGCAAAGAGTGGCACTACATTGTACTATTTGGGATTGAATCTGGGCAAGTATGAGTTTTAGTCTCCTATTGTGCTTCTGAGTCTTCCACCTTTGCGTTATGTTGTCGTGTGCTTGGAGGAGGTGGGCAAGCTTGCTGTCAATAACAGGGGTGTCTGGGGTAGAGTCAAGCGTTTGAGTGTGTTGGCGAATGTCTTTTTGCAACTGAATAATCCAGGTGTCTAGGTCGAAGGGGGCCTGTGTTGGCTGCGCTTGTCTAAATTTGTGGAGCGCGCCCCAATTAGTGTGCTTAACGGTAAATTTGCGCTGAGATCGGCGATAGTTTAGCGTTATTCGAATTAGGTGATGATCGCTGCCTAGTGTGGAAAGCATTCTTTCCCACTGCAGGTGGTCCAAGTTTCTACCAAGCGTGAGGCCTGGGCTAATGTCGCCAGTAACACTGTTACCAATCCGCGTAGGTAAGCTGAAATCAATAAAGATGGTCAGGTGGAGCGCCAGCGTCTCATTGTATAAAACTGTGCCTCTGTGGTTGGTGCGCCGATAGCCCCAGTCCACGTGAGCGCAATTAAAATCTCCGGCAATAAGTAGGGGGTTTGATCCGGCCAACTGGGTTGCGGATTTGAGAAGTGAGGGGAGAAAGTTAATTGGCTGACGTGGGAGAAGGTAGCAGTTAAGAAAGAACAGGCTTGATTTTGCAGGGGTGGGCGGTAAGACTTCAATAAGGCTGTTAGCGATAGGGGATGTAATTACGTGCTCCAAGTAATGCCAGGATTTACTTACATATGTAACCACCCGAGGAAGATCAGTGGTGTCTGAGGGAATAAAAGCGTATCCCGGCAGCTGCCTGCAAACATTGGCGTCCTGAATGGCGATAATGTCTGGTGGGGATGACGAACTTGCGATAATTTGCTGCAGAGGATCGCGCTTTCGCCGAAAGCCCCTGCAATTCCACTGAATAATCTGTAAAGAATTAAGGCCCGTCGGAGGAGCCATGTTGTTGGGTAGTGAGGGGAAGGAGGGGTGTGGAGAGTGGGACTGTGGGAGGACAGTCCGTTGAGAGTCCAGGAGTGAGGCGAGTTAAGCGCTCCTCTACCTTGGTCATGGTGCTACATATGGCACTATCCATTAGACGGGTAATGGTAGATTCAATCATAAGCTGGCACTGTGCAATGAGCTGCGCAGTAATGCGCTCTGTGAGCCTGGCTTCCAAGTTTTGGGCGAAGGCCTGAAATTTGGCGTCTTGGTCTATTGGTTCGACTGGGCTGTCATCAGGGCTTCCTTTTTTAGGGGCAGGTTGGGCGGGTTGGGTGGGTGAAGGGGAGGGGGGTGGTGGATGGGGAGATACAGCAGAGGTGACGGTAGAGAGGGCTGCCCTGAGCTGCTTTACCTCCTCTCGCAGAGCCTTCACGTCCAGGTCCTGGGAGGTCCTGATGTTCGTCCCGGCAGCCTTGAAGGCCCATGTTGCAGTAGACGGGAGGGTCGTTTTCAGCGGAGGAAAGTCGTTCTTGTTCATTTGCAGCGGAGTAAAGTCATCCTTGTTAGAGGGCATTGCCTTCGGGGGCGATGGGT
The DNA here is from genome assembly GCF_052857255.1 of Amblyomma americanum. Taxonomy (NCBI): domain Eukaryota; kingdom Metazoa; phylum Arthropoda; class Arachnida; order Ixodida; family Ixodidae; genus Amblyomma; species Amblyomma americanum. The sequence goes on from NC_135500.1 coordinate 13,331,173, forward strand.
TGCGTGGTTGGGCGGTGCGATTTCTAGTCATGCATGAGCCGGTGCCCGTGAGGTGCTGGCCTCCACAGAGAATGCAGGCCGAGATGAAGGAGGGCACATCTTGCGGTTCATGCTTGTCTCCGCACCGCGGGCAGAGACCAGTCTTGGGGTGCGGGCACACGTCATACATATGGCCCGGCCGACGACAGTTCGTGCACGCGTCTGGACTTCCCTTGTACGGCGTGCATGTGTACACTACACTCATGTAGCGTATGGTATGGGGGACTGGTCCTGCGCAAAGGTGATCAGTACGGAATGAGTCCTTCCCATTCTGTGGGCTGCAATGATATCAGCGTACGGGTTACGGGTCTGGAGGTCCCGTAGCATCTGCTCCGGCGTCTCCTCCCAATAGGCTTGCGAGATGACTCCACGCACAGCAGCCGCCGGCGGTGCAATGTAGGCTGCGACAGGGTAAGCGGTCTCTTGGAGGACCACTTCCCTGAGCTGGACGAGGTGAAGGGCGGTTGTCTCATGCGGGGTAGCGACCGTGAAGGTGTTATTCGTAGGGTGGATCCTCAGGTGAATATCCCCGAGGTCACGGCCAGCAGCGCTGACTTGCAGGGCTTGCAGGAGTGGCTGCGCCATGGTGCCTTTCAAAGCGAGGCCTCCTCTTGGTCGGTAAACGACCCGTATAGTGCCGGGAGGAAGTGAAGCAAGTTGTTTGCTTCGGTGTGCGACTGTGTGCGTCGCGCACAGCTATTCTTGTTGAGGCCTGTATGTAGGCTTGAAAGTCGCAGGGGTAGCGGACGCGGACGCCGTAGGCTTAGATGGAACAGACGCTGCTTGATGGGATATGGCCAGCGTTTCCGCGCTTGAGATTTCACCCTTGTACGCGCGGAGTATCGGGGTCCACTCACTGGGACGGTCTTCCCTCTGCGCTTGCACCACCATGGCTGTTGGGGGTAGGTGCGCTGCCGGTGAGTGAGGAACGCAGCGCGCCGGCGAGGCTCGCCTCGATGAGGCGAGGCTTAGCGTAGCGGCACAGCAGGCGGAGACGTTTTCACTTGCCAGTTCTTGTAAATCATCGGGCACATCCAAAATATGATAACGGTTAGGGCCCGTGTACCTTCCTGGATCTGTTGAGGGTCTTGATGGGTCCTTGGGAAGATTGAGCTGGGCACAGGAGCCATAAATTGGCGGAGTTGATACGAGACGCGTCCACTCACTCGAGCCCCTAGCGGCGATTCTCCTCTTCCCACAGGTCGAGGTTAAAGGCGATTTGCTCCAACCGCAAACACATTCTTCTTCACTGCAAAAGTAAACTTCGCTGATGTGGTGCGTGTGCGCGGATCACCACACTAGGCTTCGGCTCCTGTGCAGGTCTGACGCAGTGAGTCTGTGACAGGTCCATCCGTACCACCAGGTGGAGCAGCTTATACTACCCTGCAAACCCCAAACAACTGTGCACCTGCTTTGCAGACCTGTGCGCTGCGCAGTCTTCCGGGTTGACGGGGCCTCAAGGCCTCTCCCCACAGGTCAATGTTGAAGGCGATTTGCTCTAACCACAAGCACATTCTCCTTCACTGCAAAAGTAAACTTTGCCAATGTGCGCGGCTCACCACATCAGGCCTCGGATCCTGTGCACTCAAGACGCAGTGAATCTGTGACGGGGCCATCTATATACCTAGGTGGAGCAGCTACACCTCCAACCCCAAAGCAGGCTGTACAGACCTCCGGGTCTGCGGGCCTCAAGGCCTCTTCCCGCAAGTCGAGGTTGAAGGCGATTTGCTCTAACCACAAACACATTCTCTTTCACTGCAAAAGGAAACTTTGGCAATGTGGTGGGTAGGCGTGGCTCACCACACCAGGCCTCGGCGCCTGTGCAGGCAAGACGCAGTGAACCTGTGACAGGCCATGCGTTCTCCCATGTATGGCAGCTCTAACACTACACTGCCATCCCCAAGGAAGGCTATACCGACCTCCAGGTCAGCAGGCTTCAAAGTATCTTCCCACAGGTGGAGGTTGAAGGTGATTTGCCCTAACCACATACACATTCTCCTTCACTGCAACAGTAAACGTCGCTGATGTGGTGTGTGGGCGCGGCTCACCACACCAGGCTTCACCGCTTCTGCTGGCCAGACGCAATGAGCCTGTCATTGGGCCATCCGTTCCCACAGGTGGAGCAGCTAACACTTCGTTTCACCCGTTTAGAATGGGCACTGCTGAATGGCATGAGGTTTTCCTGGAGCGGGGGTTAGGCACCCAACATGCATGATCAACGCCAGTGAAATCAAACTGAACGTCCAGAAACTGGATCTCGGCCCCTTGTAGCAGTTCTCAAGTGAAGGTGAGGCCTTGGGAATTGTCTCTAAAAATGTTAAGAACATGAGCAACAGCTTCATCAAAGTTAAAAGAGGTAGGCGCGTCAAAAAGAATAAAACAATCATCAACAAAGCGAAAAACCCACCTGAGAGGTGTCCGGTTTAACTGCGCACAAATGTGCTGGTCAATAAAAGCTAAAATTGTCAGTTAAAATGGGGGCTATAGATGAGCCAATGCAAATTCCAGTGCTTTGCAAGCAAAACTTCTGTTAAAATCAATGACAGTGGCTTGCAGAAAAAATTCAAGCAAAAAAATTAAATGGTTACCAGTGATTGCAATAGTGCTCTGGAAACTTACTTCATCAAAATTATTTATGGTCCTCTTTACAGCCATTCGTGAGAGCATAAATGATTTTGGTGACATAAGGTTCCAGAACCTACTGGAATCGCCAGTGGCGTGGTCACTGGTTACCTGGTGGCCAGTGACAGAAATGTGGGCCCACGTGTATAAGGACTTCGTCGGTGAAACTTAGCGGCCTAGAACTGAATTTTTTAGATGGTCATGTGTAGATCATGTTATTCCATCTTGTTATCGTATTCGTAATTTTTGATGCCTTGTTCTGTGAGTAGTAATGCACTGGCTTTTATGCATAAATATGATCTTTTTCTGTACATATATTTTTCTTGTTAGCTTGTCCTGGCTATGATAACGCAGTGATGGCGATAACGGACTGACGTATAAAGGTGGTGTTTTCCGACCACAAAGGAATCGCTCTCCTACCAGCGTCATCCATTCTCGACAGCGGTGAACTTCTTTCTATTCAACGTTTTTGAAAAAAAATGCTACAGCTGAGTTTGACAAGTGTCCACTGCCATCCCACGAACATTGGGAGCAGCATCGACACCTATGCTGCCTACAAGAAGGCGGAACCGTCAGTGTCAACTTAGGGCATATAACCGGCGCAGCCATGCCGTTGCGTTACACGGAATTTCTGCTTTTTGTGCAGGTTGGTGACTGTTTTAAGGATACGTGTCATATTGATCTGCATGGTTGGCCGGTTTCGCCCCAGATTGTGCTTCCAAGCGCACAGTCGCGATGTGTCAAGCGTTCTGAGCGGCAACGCTTTGTCCTATTGCGTAGTTGTGATTTTTATTTTCTCTTGTTCCTATTGTGTGGGGATGTCGAGTTGAATCCAGGAGCCGATATGCAAGATACATTAGACATGCTTCTGGAAGTACAGAATGAAATTAAATCGAAGTTAGAAGCTATTGAAGCCATGCAGGAGGAGGGTATGACTGCATTACATGACCTAAAAAGGCCAATAGAGAGCTTAGAAGAAACTATTGAACAGTTTGAAGGCATTAAATCGACCTTAGCCACATGCAGGAAACAATGCAATGATACCCAAACTGTGGTGAATAACTTATTGAAAAAAGCTGATAATCTGGAAAACAGAAGTCGGCGTTCTAATTTGCTGTTCTACGGAATTTCTGATACAGAGACTCATGAGCCTCCTGAAACATCTGAAAGACACGTCATGGAAATAGTGTCTGACCTTGGTGTAGGCACCGTGCACATTGAAGTAGCGCACAGACTAGGGGAAACACCACGAAGGAAGAAGACGACCTATCATTGCTAAATTTGCTTCTCTGAATGTAAAACAAAGCGTCTTAGCCAACGCGAAGAAGTTGAAAGGGAAAACTGTTAGTATTTCAGAAGATTTCTCTAAGGCCATATGTCGCATTAGGAACTTCCTGCGAGATTTTTCGAAGCTGCATAAGAGTGAAGGCACTCGTGTAAAACTGAAGTATGATGTGCTGCGCCTAAATGGTACAAAATATGTGTACGACGAAGGTCTAGGGCAAGTTGTTGAGAGTTCATGATAGAAGCCGGTATCAGTATCTAACATTTCTTTTTTGGTTGTGATCGGCCGAAGCATCAGGAATAAGGTTGAAAATTTAGAAAATCTACTGCGCATGACAGAGCCCTCCGTGGTTCTGGGCACAGAATCATGGCTTGATTCTGATATCGGAGGTAGTGAAGTTTTTCCAGCTGATTACACATGCTACAGGAAAGAAGGGAACAGTCACAGAGCGGATGTCTTTACATTAGTTCATCATACTATATCTAGCTCCCGTCTTGAAGTGCCAGTTGGGTCATGCGAAGCTGTGTGGTGCTGTATTAGGTTGCCAAGCGGGAAATGTTTATCTGTTTGCTCCTTCTATAGGCCCCCTGGAAGCTCGGTTGATATAATGAGAGAATTGTACAAAACAGTAGAAATGATACAAGCAGAGTGCTTGTAATAGGAGGAGACTTCAACTTACCAGAGCTCAGTTTCAATCAACAATCTAGTTCGTGCAGCGCTGCCTCTGGCGCAGGAAAAGAATTCGTAAACATCATGCATGATTTCGCATTGACCCAGATGGTGACCCAAGCAACTCGACTAACCAATATATTGAAATTCGAAATGAAAAATCGACCAGCCTGGGTTTCGTCCACTTTAGTACTGTATGGAATCAGTGATCATCAATCAGTTCTGTGTCAAATGCAAGTGTCTCATGAAGCGGTAAAATCGAATGCAGTAAGAAAGATATATAATTACTCGAAAGCTAATACTGCAGACTTGGCGTTAGAAGCTTACTTCCCCTTTACGAGGCCTTGTCAGAAACTTGCACTGTTTCTGCAGAAGCCGCTCATGCACGTCATGCACGTGTATGTCTGTAGCTTAGTTTCCAAAACAAAATGTGAGATTAATAGGACAGGTTTGTTCCGTCATGGGTGCAGTCACCAAGGCGTTGGAAGAATAAGCCATGGCTCAATGCCGATTTACAACGCCTACATAACAAACGCTAAAGAGCGTTTAAAAGTTATAAAAAGAATCGCAACTCCCTGACGAAAACAAACTTGGAGGCGGCTAACAATGCTTTACAGATGGCTGTTGCAAAAGCTAAAAAGGGCTTGCTTGACTCCTTCTCGTCAACGTTCAAAAATAACCCAAAGAAATTTTTGCGATACTTTAAACGCAATGGTACAGATAATGTAGGCATTCCATCCATAGCGCACAATGGCCACCTGATATATGACAGTCTTGAAAAGGCAAAGTCCTTTAATGATTTTTTCAGTTTGGTATTTCTGCCCCGCACAACTTGTGACATCCCTTATCAACCAGTTCAGCTTAATCCTATGGCGCCCATAGAAATAAATGAAAGGGGAATGACTGTATTACTTCAATGACTAGATGTGTCCAAAGTTGGATGCCCTGATGGTTTGTCCAATGGCTTTTCAAAGATGTGTGCCGAATCTGTATCTGCTTTTCTAGCTCACCTATTCAAGAAATCTTTGCTCACCATTTCTCTGCCTACAGATTGAAAAGTTGCCTGTGTGGTCGCTATTCATAAGACCGGGCCTCGGGAATTAGTCTCTAATTACCGTCCTATATCCTTAATAAATAATGCCTGTAAAACTATAGAGCACATCCTATATACGAACATAATGAATAATCTAAATCCCTTATTAAATCCAAATCAGTGCGGTTTCCGGCAGGGAAAATCCTGTGTTACACAACTAACCGAGTTTGTTCATGAGATATGCGATGCTTTCGATCATTGTAGCATCATTGACTGCATATTCATTGATTTTAAAAAGGCTTTGAAAAAGTCCACAAGTTGCGTTGTTTAAATGTGAATGAGAAGGCTGTTGAATGAATTAGGGAATATTTAAGTTTAAGGTGCCAGTATGTCACAATAAACGGATCCAAATCAAATGTAACTTCCCTCACGTCAGGCGTCCCACAAGGGTCAGTTTTGGGACCGTTGCTTCTTCCTGTGTTCATTAATGACATTTCAAAGAATATTACTTCCTACATGCGACTCTTCGCTGATGACTGTGTAGTCTACAGAGAAGGGAAAAATTTCCAGAATTCACTTGCTTTGCAGGAAGACTTAAATATATTGCACCGGTGGTACGAACAGTGGCACATGAAATTAATTTTGCAAAAAACAGTGCACATGTGTTTCACGAAAAAAGGAATGTACCCAATTAGGTCTATAACATAAACGGCCAGTTATTGGGAACTGTTCTAGAATATAAGTATTTAGGTGTGTACATCGCGTCAAAACTATGTTGGCATCGACTTGTTGATTATGTTGCTGGGAAAGCTTGCAAAATGTTGGGTTTTTTGCACTGTAACACGAGAATGTTTCCGCAAGACTCTAGGGATGCACTATTTAAAACGCATATTAGGTCCGTGCTGGAATATGCTTGTACAGTATGGGACCCGCCGACAAAGGCCGACAGACAAATTTAGAAAGAGTCCAGAACTTAGCGGCCCGCTATGTTTCTGGGAATTATAGTAAATACATTATTGTGTCTGGCATAAAACAGAAATTAGAATTGGAACCCCTTGAATTAAGATGGAGAATGCTAAGGCTTAAATTTTTTCATAATGTATATTACAATAGGATTGCTATTCATTTTTTCATCCACACTACCGATCCGTGCGGGTTGATCATAACCATAAAGTGCTCGAATTCAGGTCAAAAACCGATATGTTCAAGATGTCGTTTCTTCCTCACACTGTTCAAGAATGGAATGCTTTGTCTTCATTTTTTGTTAATATTACTGACAATTAATTGTTTGCATTGTCATTGTGACCACAGGAATTCCTTGTACAGGTTCCGAGCACTCTTAGAAGCTTCTAATTAATGTTCTGTGGGGCTGATTTTCCTAATTTAAATCGGATTAAATGTCTCGCCTCCCATATTGTTTAAGAACTCAACGCTGACGGTAGGAGGAGTCAAGCAACGCGTGGAGTGCCTTTCAGCCAGTCCCGTGATGGCGTCTCTTTCGCTTTTATTTTGTTTTTTAGGTTTCTGTAAACAAATAGTTTCAGTTGCAGACAACACAGCCGAAAATTAGGCCTACAGAAATAAAAATACGCATGGACTGTTTGATTTACGTGTCACTCCACCGATAGCAGAGCGGCAAGCCGCCACAGGACTGGCTGAAAGGCACTCCACGTGTTGGTTGGCTCCTCCTACATTCAGTGTTGGGTAAAAAAAAAAAAATGTGGGAGCCGGGACGTTTAGTCCGATTTAAATTAGGAAAATTGACCCCACAGGACCATAATTCGAAGTTTCTATGAATGCTTGGAGCGTGTAGATGGAGTTCCCGCAGTAAAAAGACGAGTTCAGATTCATCTTCAGCGAAACACGGGACGCTGACCAGTGAAAAATAAATTTGTATTGACGTTTCGCTTCCCACCACGGGGGCCCTGTTCAAAATGGTAGTCACCATCAGAAGTAGGTCGTATTTAAACAGTTTTGAACAATCCCCACAAGGAATGAGCGCATATCGTGTTCAGATTACCGTCGTTTCTGTTAAGCGCTCGTAATGTGGTATGTACAATAACTGATTCCAGATGTAGTCTTGACGATGTTACTTTCTCAGTGGTGATGATACATGCGAGGTCCGAATCGATGTTATGGTTATTCATGACGGCGTGTTCCGCTGAAGAGTTATTACGCAGGCTTTTCTTATAACGTCACGAGCATGCTGCTGTAGTCGCTTTTTGGAATTTCCTGTCTCGCCGATGCACACGGCATCGCAGTCAAAGTCAAAGTTTATTTCCCATCTAGCACTACAGATGGAGGAATCGTAGAAAAAAGCTGCCCTTGGGCAGCTTGACGAGTCTGCAATCCTAATTATTGACAGGGAGGCAACACAAGAGTTTATACAATTTAAAAAAAAACAAGCACATCAAGGAAGCACCGGAGAATACACGAAACAGCAATATGTATACATAATGAAACTTAAACAATGTTATTCAAAAACAAATTATGTAGTTCACGACGTGAAAAAGAAAACAAATCGAGGTTAATGTGGATATACCTATTTAGAAGAGATGGAAGTGTGTACTGAAGGCATTCCCTACCAAGATTTAGCCGAGGTGTTGGCACTGTCCATTCTTCGCCACGTCTTGTTGGATAGACTGATTCTTTTTTCCTTAGTTCTGCTAAATTTTTAAGATTTGTTACATTCTTCTTGATTTCTGTTTTAAAAGTAACACTGAGGCGATATTTATAAAGATTATGTGCTTTAATAACTCTGGAATGACAAAAGAAAGCTGCACTTGGATGTCGGAACGGTAAATTATATGCATTTCGGAGATATCTTTTTTGCATTAAATGAATACGTTCAAGGTTAGTGAATGTTGTAGTGCCCCACACCAACTGGCAATAGTTTAAATGCGAGTTGAGTATTGAATTGTATACCAGCATCTTAGTTTTTGTGGGAAGTATGTATTTTAGACGGCCTATAACACCAGTGATTTGAGCTATTTTCTTCAAGATATAATTGACATGATAATCCCATGACATACTGGCAGAAAATATGACCCCAAGGCATTTAAACTGCTCAACAATTTCTACAGCCCGCGAGTTTAATATAATATTATCGTACGGTGGGATAACTTTATTTTTCGGCCTAAATATGACAGCTTTGGTCTTACTCTCGTTTATTTGCATCAGGTTAACTGCTCACCAGATCTCAAGGGCTTTCATTGTGGCATTACATTGTTTGATAAGTTCATGAACATTTTCACCCGAAAAAAATACGCTCGTATCGTCAGCATAGATGAAAAACTTTGTATTATCGCTAATGTTGACAATATCGTTTAGGTAAATATTGAAGAGTAGAGGCCCTAGCGTACTGCCTTGGGGGACACCGCAGAAGAGCGGCTTCGGTTCAGACCGTATACCATTTATGTACACCACTTGCTGACTAAACGACAAATAAGAACTTAACAATGAGAGTGCTTTTCCTCGGATACCATAGTAGTGTAATTTGTTTAGTAAGATTTTATGATTTACCAGGTCAAAAGCCTTTGAGAAGTCCACAAATACACCAATGACAATAGCTTTGTTTTCAAGTTGCTTTATTATATATTCCTTTTGTTGGAGTAATGCAAGTTCAGTTGATTTGCTTTTGCAGAAGCCAAACTGAAATGGTGTTAGCAAGTTAAATTTATGGATGAAATTTGACATTCTTAGATGGAGCATTTTCTCAAATGCTTTTGAAAACACTGGCAAAATAGAGATTGGTCTGTAGTTGGCGAGGGCGTTGCGATCTCCTTTTTTGTAAAGAACAACAACTTTTGCTAATTGCATTTTTTCCGGAAAAACGGCAGTTTCTAAACAGATGTTAAAGATGTGAGCAAGTATGGGAGCAATTATGTCAACTACATGCTTGATTGGCCGTATTTGGATATCATCAATATCACAGCTATTGCTATTGTTAACATTTGTTATCACCGACACTACTTCGTCTACCGTGACTGGATGCAGAAAAATTGTTTAATCATTCTGAATTCGAACATATTTGCAAGCGTCAGATCCGGCAGCACGTGTTACAGCACAGGTAGCCAAGCTCGTTAAAAAAGTATTGAATACATTAGCCAGTTCAATGCCAGAAACTTCCTTTCCATCAATATTTAGTTTTGTTAATGCAGTGCGGGAACTGTCCCGCTGCAGAAGTGTATTTAATCTCGACCATAGTACACCATTTCGAGCATTCTTAACATCTAGAAGTGACACGTGATAGGCTGTTCGTGCAGACCTCAGTTTTTTAGTCAATTTGTTCCTATATTTCTTAAATACCGCAAGGTCCTCAACCTTCCGGCTGCTCAAAAATTTTCTATACAGCTTGTCTTTCATTTGTATTTCTCTGCGAAGCTCTGGCGCTACCCATGGCTTGCGGATTCTGCGACTTTTCACACGTGTTACAAGAGGAAAGCAGTCGTGATATATCTGTTTAAAGCAATCGACAAAAGTATTATAGGCAACATTTGCATCACGAAGTTCAGCTATCTTACTCCAATATACTTTCATGAGCGCATCCCTAAAGGATTTCAGTGATGATTCTGTAATAGCTTGGTATGTGATTGATGTGGACTTACTTCCTATTGTACTAGCGTTCTCAATGCAAGCAAACACAGGAAGATGGTCACTAACACAACAAGATAAAACACCAGAAAAAGCATTCAGCTGCATAGAGGTAGTAATAATTAAATCGAGAACAGAACGGCCTTCGCTTGTGACTCTGGTTGGTGTATTGATCAGGTTAACAAAGCCATTAGACATAATAGTCATATTAAAATCTCTAGCAGATGGGTTTGGATTACCCATGTCAATATTAAAGTCACCACAAGCTATTAAGGTTTTCTTATTGTGATACTGAACAACAAAAGCCAGGAACATGTCATAAAACTGTAAAAATGATGCAATATTACCGTTAGGAGGGCAATAACACACAGAAACCACAGCACTTTGTGTAGAAACTGAAACAATTTCATAATCTGGGGTAATTAAAGTGTATGCTTCAAGTAATTCGCCTTCAACGTCATCCTGAAGCAATAATGCAACACCACCGCCGCGAACATGTCTGTTTGCATAATATGTCGTATAATTCTTCAACCTGTAGACATCACAGTCACTTGTGCTCCACGTCTCGGTTAACATTATTGCAGAGAATTCAAAGGAAAAACTAGCGAAAAATTCTTCCAGGCAGAATACTTTGTTTTTCACAGACCTAGTATTCAGGTGAATACATTTGTAAGAGGTCGCCGGAAAATCTGACACCACTTGATCCACATCACTGGGAAAATAATAGCGAGTATCATCCATCACTTTTTTTTTTCAGCAAATTAGAGCGAACAATGCGTCAGTTACAGGCTATCAAGGTCAGCTTTGGTCTTAATAACGATGGCAACTGCACCGCTGGTCTTTCGAACCAGAACTTTTCCGTTCACATACCAGACAAAAGCATAGCCTTTTTCCTTTGCCTTATTCCTCGCGTCCCTAATAAGTTCTCTGTGGTAGCGAGTTAGGTTATCTTGAATGAAAACGTTTGATTCACTGTCTTTCAGCGCGTTCCTTTTCTGAAGCCAAGTGTCCTTTGTCTGCTGCTTGGTAAACCGGATAGTAATTCCGGGGATCTCTCCTGGCTGGCAGGCGGTGAGCTGATGCGACGTCAGCGTCAGTGAGCTGAGGGACTTGAAGCGTATCGGCAATCTGATTCAGAGATAACAGGTTTTCGCCCGCGACAACAGGGACACCATGTACTTCCAGATTAAGCCGCCTACTGCGAAATTCTAGGTCATTGATTTGTTGCTCAAGATCAACTTGTATTGTAGCACGAGCTAAGTCCTTCTCTTCCAATTCTGCCACCCGCTCTCTGAGCACCTTTATTTCTGCGTCCTGTCTTCTTATCTTCTCCTCAAATTCATCGAACTTTCCTAACATGAACTGAACAGATTTTTCCATGTCACTGATTTTTTCAACAAGTGCAGGCAAGCTTTCGAGCTTTTGATTAATGGCCATGAGAACATCGGTTTCAACTTCGCTTTGAACGCGTGTCGCAGCGCTTCTGCATGTTGGGCATCTCCAATTAGCCTTGGCGGTTTCGGTTTTTCCCTTAAAGGATTTCTCGGTTACGCCAGTGCACTTGCCAAAGTCGTACTCGCTCGAGCATTCTGAGCATTGCACTGACCCCGATCCTTCATCTAAGTCAATGGGCAACTGACATGAGAGGCAAATATAAGACATAGCTGAAAATCACAGCAGCAACAACAACAAATCACGGAAAGTACAATTGCAGGGTGACACTATGGCAGCGGCAGCAGCAGCAACATTGTTGGCTAATTGTTGATAAAATAATAGGAGTGCTTTGTACACCAACCTGTAAAAAGCAGGATTCCTCGATGAGCAGGTGTTCCCACGAGCTGCCGCCGCTGCTAAATGACCACCGAGCAGGAAGACGCCCAGTTATATCAGTTCCCGCAGTGTGCTAACTGCGCATGCGCTGGCAGAGTTCGTTGAAATGGCGATGCGAGGTAATCAGGGCTTCGGGGCTTGCAGCGTGGCACTGCTGGCAGGGCTTTGTGCGGAGCCGGCACCACGTCCAAAGGTTCCCACGATGGCTTGTGTCAGCAGAGAAACAGCACGTAGCCTGTAAAAAGCAGGATTCCTCGATGAGCAGGTGTTCCCACGAGCTGCCGCCGCTGCTAAATGACCACCGAGCAGGAAGACGCCCAATTATATCAGTTCCCGCAGTGTGCTAACTGCGCATGCGCTGGCAGAGTTCGTTGAAATGGCGATGCGAGGTAATCAGGGCTTCGGGGCTTGCAGCGTGGCACTGCTGGCAGGGCTTTGTGCAGAGGCGGCACCACGTCCAAAGGTTCCAACGATGGCTTGTGTCAGTAGAGAAACAGCACGTAACCTGTAAAAAGCAGGATTCCTCGATGAGCAGGTGTTCCCACGAGCTGCCACCGCTGCTAAATGTCTGCGCAGGGGACTGCGTAAACTACTTCGGGGAACCTTTCCTTCGGCAGCTTATCTTTCCGAACTGATGACGTATTTTTTTCTGCAAGGGACATGAGCCACCTGCACTACATACTCCCGTAAGACACGTGCAATGCATTCACTTGCACTAGGAAAATATGGCACCGTTTCTTGAGGGCGGAGGAGTAGTCAGGATGCACACGACGTTCCGCCGTGTTGACGAAATGTGTCGGACAGCTGGAGAGGTCATATCGCACTTTTTCTGCTTCCAAAGACGCGTCCACAGCCTTTGTGCACAACTTCCTGGCCCGCTGTAGTAAATTATTGACAATAGCCCTCTGGCGGGAAGTGGGATGTACCGAGCTGAAATGCAGGTACCGGCCCACATGCGCGCCTTTGCGAAATACGTTGAAACGAGTATGTCAAGAAAGGGAAGTTTGCCGTTCACCTCCTGTTCGAAAGTGAATTGAATGGCATTTTCTATGTCGTTCAGGTGGGCCAGGAACCAGTTAACAGGGCCTTTCTGGATGATGCAAAAAGAGTCATCAATGCAGCGAAGAAATATCTTCAGGAAATGCGAAAACGAGGTTAACGCTTGTTGCTCCAAAGCTTCTAATGTAAGATTGGCTGCCGTAACTGAAACAGAGGCACCCATGGGAGTACCGTGTACATGTTCGTAGAACTTTCCCTAAAAAAACTAAGTACTATGTGTTGCTCAGGCAGAAATCTAATAGCTTGCGCAGGTCTGGTACATCTATTGGTTATCTTTGCGGTAGCGTTCCATCAGCTTCGTGTGCAGCGGAGCGTGCATGGGCGGCCAGGTACGCTCCTGAAGAGAGGCTTCACGTCGAGGAAAACCATTTCCTCGTCTTCATCTATCTGGATGCAGCTTATCTTCTCGACAATATCACTTTAATTTGGAACGAGACTTCTTGCCTGGCCAACGAGTGGAGATAGCACCCGGTGTAGGAATTTCGAAAGGCTATGAAGTGGGGAGCGCGTGTAGTCCACAGTGGGACGCATAGGAACATCTGGCTTATGTATTTTGGGCAAGCCGTAAAAAGGAGGCGCGGAGCCATTGTTTAAAGGAGCTGGAAATATAGTGATTTTTGGTGAGGAGGAACTGTTCCAAATATGTCGGCCAAATGTACCCCCCAAACAGACGGGATTCCGTCACATTCTCAATTTCAGATTCCTCTTTAGTGCACCTTTAAGTTGTGGGCCTCACGGTGAGAGTATGGTATTACCTGAGGCCTTTTCTTGGTTCTCCTTTCATTCCATTCCTTACCTACTGCATACACTGCTGATTCTTTGTTCGTAATTTTTTGCAACATTGTTTCTGCCACTGATAAAAGGGTTAAAGGAAAGCCGGCTGATAGAAATCAATGAGTCAAAACTTTCCTGACCGACATGACAGCATGACTTATTAAAAGATTCTAGTAAACACAAGGTTGCAAAAGGCCTTTTCACCGTCTTGGACTGCGCTGAATCATACGGCATAATTTCCTTTCGCATTTATGTAATTGTTTTGATCTGTAGTGCCACTTGATCCCAACCTGATTTTTCTAAATTCAAATAAACTAACTTGATTGACAAAGCATTGTAGAATTCGTGGGGCACATGAGTGCTTGTAACTAGCCGTCAAATGAATATGCCTGCTGCATTTCATATCTTGGGAAGCTGTTCAGGCGTGCGAAACTCATTAAATATTTTAGCTCATTTGTGCTTTAAACTAGGAGTAAAATTTTATGCCCTCTTCGCTTTCTTCTCTCTTCTTCTGATTCACTTGTTGTTGCTGCTTCTTTGTTATTTCTTCATTCGTTGGTCCCGTTTCCCTGCTTTGCCAAATACACCTCTCGAATTGGCCAGATTAACTGAGAAAACTGATTTAATTATACACTTGATTACAACAATAAAAAAGTAAAGTGCAGTAAAGCGAGCATGCAGGAGGAAGTCCATCTCCGACCGAGCTCCGGCCTTAACTGCCGCCCCGCCCAGAGCTCGCGGCCGTCGAAGGGTTTCTTCCCAAGGAACAATGATTCTTTCGGCGCTTCCACATTCCCAAATGCACTTTCCCACGACTTCGAGGAATGTATGTATCGCAGACGGGGCTGGGATGCCGACGCGTCTGGGGCCCCGGTGCGCAATGTCAGGAAACCCAATCCCGCGGAGAAGCGTAAAGTTACGACAAGTGGCTCCGAGGTTCAGTAAAGGAAAGAAGCGCAAACCCAGACACTTAACGGACGCGCGGGGTGTGGTTTGCCAAAGGCGTCCGGAGTCCCGTGCGCTAAATGATGCGCCGTCTATGGAGGCACAGTGCCTCCCATGTCAGTGCCAGAACAAGCCTCGACACAAGCAATAGTGCACTCATGCTTACTCCACGCAAATCCGAAAGTTCACCCGCGGACACAAACACACCAAAAGCCGGGTGATGAACGCGCGGCCCGTCTCGCCTAAGGCGCACGGGCTCCGCTCCGACCGACAAACAAAAGTTCCCCCGAAGACACCTGGCGTCCCGGCGAAGCGGATTCGGGGTGGAAATGTAAAAAAATACACAAGCAAAAGATACGTGAAGAAGCAGGTCCACCATGACGACCTTACACGCCCCTTCTAAGATCGTTGCAACAGCCTCACTGGTTGTTGCACACGATACGAAATGTGAAGGTCGTCGTTAACACTACCCTAATGCCCAGAATGCAACTGTTAAATAGAAACAATATGGTGTCGCGTTACATGATACATAAAAATAGTCGCCACATGCGACATGCGACTGTGAGTTGCCGTCACGTTGTATCGCTCCAGGGCCAACGCCCATCGAGCTAGCTTTGCGCCGGCTGGCTGGCTGGAGGTGAGATAGGCAAGGGGGTTGTAGTCGGGCACGACATGCACGCGTGCCCCGCATACCCACCTGTCGTACCTACGGAGCGCCCGAATCACAGCAAAGACCTCCCGCTTGATTGTTGCCCATCTCATCTGCGTTTCGTTTAACCGGTGGCTCGCACACGATATGGGCAGCTCCCTGCCCGGCCCACTCAATTGGGCCAAGCAGGCCCCCCTGCAAAAGCAAACGCATCCGCGAATAGCCAATATGGCTTCTCGAGATCCGGAGTCGAGAGCATCGTCGCCGTGCAAAGTGTCGCCTTAGCTTATTGAAAGACTCATCTGCCTCTTGATTCCAGGGAATACAATTTGGCACTTTCCCGTGAGAGCGGGGAGGGGTCTAGCGATATCCGCGTAGCTTTCGACGTGGTCTGTGTAGTAACCGCGGAGCCCGAGAGCACTCCTCAGCTCGCGTTTTGTGCGAGGTGTCGCCAGCTCACAGATGGCGGCAACCATTTCGGGGTCACGTCCATGCTGTTCCGATGGGGCGCCACGGCCTAGCATTTTTGTAGATTCACTTTGAATTCTGCCTTGCGCAGAGCGCTGTGCACTTCTCGATGGTGATCAAGGTGTTCCTCTTACGCTCTGGACAAAACTGCTTTAACGTCTAAGTACTCGCAAGCATACTCTTGGTGTACTCTTAGCAGATCGTTCATGGCTCCTTGAAATGTCGCTGCGGCGTTTTTTAACCCAAATGGCATCATGCGCCATGCGAACTGTCCGATATGGGTAACAAAGGCTGTTTTCTCCTGGCTTTCTTCGTCTAGTGGGATCTGCCAATATCCTCGTTTGGGGTCTATTACGGTAATGAATTGCGCACCACCCACACAAAAAATTAGTTCCTGTTGACATGCCATAGAGAAAATATCGTTTACGATTGCCGCGTTTAAGGCCCTGTAGTTGACACAAAGCCTGAGTGAGCCATCCTTTTTAGTGACACGCACGACGGGGTGGGTGAACGCACTCGAGGCTGGATATATATTAGCCTAAATCTAGAAGGTCATCCACCTGTCTAGCTACTTTTTTTAAGCTCTGGCATGCGATATGCTTAGCACTCTTTCGGGTTCTAGTCCTCCCTGAGTACTATCTTATGTTTTCCGATGCGCGTCCTTCCTGGCAGCCCCTGGAACACATCCTCGTACGAATCGAACAGCTAGTGTATCTGCCCATTTCTGGTTGCAGTCAAATACTGTGTCGCGCTTGCCGGCCGACCGCTACTGAGCTGCTCTTCAGGCCGTGTAGCAGACTCAGCTTCTCCGAAACTCAGTATCCTCACCAAAAATAACGCTTGTGTGGGCGACTCTTGCATTATAGGGGCGAAGAGGGTTGGCACACACAACCTTGCGTTTACCGTCTTCCACTCTTATGTCGCACGAATTTTGGCGGGTTTCGAACTGACCTAATTCGGCCGTTCCAGCGACGGTGGCGGCGCCACACGGCCTCTTCCTGAAGCGGCGAGCCGGTGATCACTCTGCGCGGCGCGTGCAATCGCAGTGGTTTGCAGCGTAAGATACGCGTCAAAATGAGCGTATTCTGTTATTCTACGATGTGGGGACATTCCAAACAGCAAATTTGTTGTTTCTGCCAACACGTAAAGAGTTCAAAAAGCAGTGATTAAGTGCATTCTGCAGGTTGGTAACGAGTTTCAGCCCAATTACCCGTCTCAGCGGCGTACTCTGTTGACACCATAACA
The DNA here is from genome assembly GCF_052857255.1 of Amblyomma americanum. Taxonomy (NCBI): domain Eukaryota; kingdom Metazoa; phylum Arthropoda; class Arachnida; order Ixodida; family Ixodidae; genus Amblyomma; species Amblyomma americanum. The sequence continues at coordinate 13,348,384 of NC_135500.1, forward strand.
CCTTGTCATAATACATTCCTATCCAGTCCTTTGTTCTTGTGACCAACGTAGCGTATTATAGCTGCATGAAAGCAGTTTAGTGCTTATGCACTGAGCTGATATGAAGTGTATTGGTTACGTTTTAAGGCTGACGTTTGCAGAAAACAAAGCTTTTTCATCAAGCTTCAGTCCATTCTGGTCTAGATTAAACACGGCTTTCGGGCCAGAACGTGATTGCTAAATAGCGATATGAATGACAAGAACTTCACAATTATACCTTCATTTCTCGAATATGATACGCAATGCGGATGAATAACCGCAAACGCTTGTTGTAAACTGTGATCTGCTCAATCGATCTCAGCGTTTTCCCCCGCTGGTCGAAAACACATTTTTAGCGCTAATTTCAACTGTATTACCCGAACGACCCCTTGGCTGCCGCTTCAAACAAGTTACATTGCCTTTTCTATTGCCGCATATATGTGACCAACGTTGGCTGCAGATGGACTGTAGTAGGACACAATTAAGTTTGCAGTAAAGCTCCACCCACATTACGGAGCACCGAACAGAATTTTTTCGTGAGAAAATGTAGACCACTGGTAAAACATTTCAGTTTACCTAAACAAGCAGCTAATTACGAGTAAAAATTGTAGGCTCAAGGATTTTGATCTTTCTGGCTTGTTTGATGCAGCCCAACATTTAAAAGGTTGATTCTGATCACTGCCGTAATTGGTAAGTGCAGTTATATTACGCCGCGGACCGTGGCCAGTGTTTCCAAATGCTGATTTTCTTTTCAGTTGTGTCCTTATAAGATCAGCGCGCAATCAATACACATACCGTATTTATGCGGGTAAGGGCCACACTCGTGTAGGCACCAAATATAGCGTCAGACTGTCTGGGTTATTAAAGCAGTTTCTTTCCGCTTCAGATAAGCACCGAAAGAACAAAAAAAGTGAACGCGCAAAAAAAATCACACTTCAAAGTGTTTGTCGCACATTACTATGCTGAGTTCGCACGTTTCAACGCAGTTTTTGCGGCACTTACGAACTGGTGATTCCATGCCCATATCGATAAAAATTTATTTCGAGCCTGTAATGCAGCCAAACATAAGCAGAGGATATTATTAATAACCAAGAATAATTTGCTGCTGTTTAACTAGACAAAAAATCACACCAAAAGGTGCCACAACGTCAAGAAGCCGCTTTGCTTCTATAGAGACGCACGCTATGGCAAGGCGCCATCACCGCCTCGTCCGCCATGTCGTACAGCTGGCGCGCCACCTATAGGAGCTGGAATAACCGAATAGGGGCCGCACAATCTTTGCTCGCGCACGGCGGTTGTAGTGCGTGGCATATGTTCCCTGCTTCTCGGCGGAGGTCAGACCCGCCACTTCAGCCGCGGATTGCAACTGCGCCCGCACTTTCTCCATGTATCGTGCTGCCGGTTCTCTCACAGTGTTGGGAATACTTACCTCTCCTACCCATGTTCTATTTAGTATAGACAGGGGCCTGGTTTGGCGTCTCCTGTATAGAATGTGGAATGAAGAAACTCCCGTCATGTGATGCGGCATCTATGCCCAGAGCAGAAAAGGTATGCATTTGTCTCAGATGCGCCTGTCATTGCCCATTACATGATACAGCATGTTTTTGAAAAGGCGGTTTCATGTTTTTTTATGGAACCATTGCTATTGGTACGGTCCGCAGTAGAGAACCGCGGCAAGCTTCCGATTTTCTCACAAAACAATTGCATCATCTGCGCCGCAAAATTAGCTCCCTGGATACTGCATATCGTCTCTGGTACGCCAGTGCGTGAGAAAATCTCGAGGAGCACGTCAGACGTTTTCCGGGCTGCAAGCGACGTTAGGCACACGACCTCTGGCCATCGTGTGTGCGGGTTAGTGACGCTAAGTGCGTATTTGTGTCCCTTTGCTGAAGGGGGACTCAGATGTCCGACCACATCGATGTTCACTACCTGAAAAGATAACTAGGCCGCGTGAGCGGTGTGATAGAGAATCGGTCTATTGGTCGGCAGTCAGACCTCATTTGGCACCCATGACGGGTCCGACAATGCTCGTTGATATCCGCATTTACTCCCTGCCTGTAGAAAGAAGCTCATCTTAACTCTGCTGTTTTCCCCTTCCCGAGGTGCCCTCCCCCCGGGGACTCATGCGCGAGATTCAGTACTTCCTGTCTCCTTTCCCTTGGCAGCACTAGCTGTTCGTAGAGTATGCCTCCAATTTTGTCTTTCATTTCATTTCATTTCATTTTATTACCTTAAAGACCCCTCGCGGGGTATTACATAAGGGGTGGGATTAGCAGGAAAAGGCACAAAACAATGCCATTAGTGATCATGAACAAAAATGTTGTTTAGATTGTTTGCAAATGATGAAGGACAGGTGATGTCGACGATGTGCTGGGGAAGGCCGTTCCAATCCTTAGCTGCACGTGGGAAGAAGGAGGCTGAAAAAGTAACAGTTCGGGCACGTGGGCGAAAAACTTGAAGCGTGTGGCTAGTGCGATGAGAAATGTATGATGCTGGCGTGATGTAAGGGGCACGGTTAAGTGATGAGTAAAAGAACTTGTGGTACAGTGATAGCGTGGCTATGCGACGACGAACGGAAAGAGGCGATAGTGCTGATTTGGTTTTTAAGGCTGAAACACTGACGTCGTAAGAGTAAGAAGAATGAATGAACCTTGTAGCGCGGTTTTGAACGGCTTCTAGATCGTTTACGAGGTTAATATGATGCGGGTCCCATATGGCGGATGCATATTCAAGTTTAGGTCTAATGAGTGACTTGTAGGCGAGCAATTTCACGTGATGTGAGGTGAGGCGAAGGTGACGTTTAAGAAATCCCAGAGTTTTGTTAGCCGATGATATCACGTTAGTAATATGTGCATTCCATGTTAGGTCGTTAGATAATGTGACGCCTAAGTATTTGAAAGATGATACAGATTCTACGAACTCGTTAGCGATTTTGTATTGGAAGGCATGAGTCTTTTTGCGACGGGTGATGGAAAGAAGCTTGCATTTGCTAGGGTTGAGGGTCATAAGCCAATCTGCGCACCACTGTTCAATTTGGTTAAGGTCCTGCTGGAGGGCTTCATGATCAGTTATGTTTGTTACTTGGCGGTAAATTACGCAGTCGTCAGCGAACATTCGAATTTGGCAGGATACGTATTGAGGGAGATCATTAATATATATTAAAAACAATAGGGGTGCAAGAACAGAGCCTTGTGGGACGCCGGATGTTACAGGGAGAGGGTTGGAAGACTGGTTATTTACAATGACTGACTGAAAGCGATTTCTTAAGAAGGCCTTGATCCAGTTTAGCACGTTAGGATGAATGTTTAGAATAGAAAGTTTTTGTATTAAACGTTGATGTGGAACTTTATCAAATGCTTTAGCGTAATCCAGAAAGATGGCGTCAACTTGAAGGTTAGCGTCCAGGTTAGTATGTAAGTCGTTGAGGAACATGGCTAGTTGTGTTTCGCATGAATACCCCTTGCGGAAACCGTGCTGGGATGGATGGAAGAAATTGTTAGCGTCTAAGAAGTCCATTACCTGAGAGTATATGACATGTTCCATGATCTTGCAGGGGACGCTAGTTAAAGAAATAGGACGGTAGTTCAGAGGGGAATTTTTGTCACCTGATTTGTAGAGTGGAATGACCTTCCCAACTTTCCAGTTTTCCGGAATGAGACCTGTAGAGAGTGATTGCGAAAACAATAATTCAAGATACACTGCACTGATACATTTTGTGTTTTTTAGTAGTTTAGTGTTTATCTCGTCGATGCCGGCTGACGAGGAAAGTTTCATTTTCTCGAATAAAGACGAGATGCCTGTTGAAGAAAAAGTTATTGCGTCCATCGGTGAGGTGGCATTAGTAGGAGGTATTCTTGGAGGCGGGTTGCGCTCCTGGGTGAAAATTGACGAGAACGCCGTATTGAAGATGTTAGCGCATTCTATGTCGGAGGCTTGAATACCGGATGCATGAGTGAGAGTTACTGAGTGTGATGGTGCGGGATTGATAACGCGCCAAAATTTTTTGGGGTTATCGCATAGCATGCGCGGTAGGTCGCTGGTAAAAAATGAGTGTTTAGCGTTGGTGACGGAAGTCAAGTATTCTTTTTCGGCTGAAAAGTATTTCTCCCACGCTTCGGAATTGCTTTTAAATTTGGCAGCGCGAAAAAGCCGCTTCTTTTTATTCTCCAGTCTTTTTAGTGTCTTAGAAAACCAGGGTTTAGAGCGATTTTCACGAAAAGTTATTCTAGGGATAAATTTTTGCGTTAGTTCATGAAGTTTATTTTTAAATATTAGCCAATTCTCGTTAACAGATCTCTGGTTATAACCGGCTTCGAAGAGCCCATACCGCACGAACATCCCGTGACGGTCCACTTCGCCCTGAAGCCAGGCATCGGCCAGGCTCTCGTCCGACTGCTGCACATCGCGGAATACCACCTTCGCTTGCGCTCTTGTTTCCTCGGGGAGCATCTCGCTCATGGCCACGAGTACCTCCTCCGTTGTCTGATCTGTCTCGGTGTTTTCCGATAACTGCGGTTCTTTCTATCCTAGCTATCTGCGCCCCCATGCGTCGGCCACCTCAATTCTCTGGTCGAGGATTTCGTAAGCATTGTTGCGTGCCTGTTCTAGCATGTGCCAAGCCTCGGCGGAGAGTAATAATAATAATAATAATTGGTTTTGGGGGGAAAGGAAATTTCGCAGTATCTGTCTCATATATCGTTGGACACCTGAACCGCGCCGTAAGGGAAGGGTAAAGGAGGGAGTGAAAGAAGAAAGGAAGAGAGAGGTGCCGTAGTGGAGGGCTCCGGAATAATTTCGACCACCTGGGGATCTTTAACGTGCACTGACATCGCACAGCACACGGGCGCCTTAGCGTTTTTCCTCCATAAAAACGCAGCCGCCGCGGTCGGGTTCGAACCCGGGAACTCCGGATCAGTAGTCGAGCGCGCTAACCACTGAGCCACCGCGGCGGGGCCGGCGGAGAGCAAGCAATCCGGTTTTTTGGACGCCAGCTCCTTCGTCACGGTGCACAGCAGTGACGCGCTTTCTCTAACATGCAAATCCCGGCCTGCTGCTATGCTGAGTGGCACCCGGCCTAGTCTCGCTACCACTCTAGCACCAAAAGCGGCAACAAGCGTGATGTTTCCTACTTCCTCCTTCATGTTGATATCTAGACACCACCAGGACGTCGTTGGGATGTCTGTATAACGTCCGCAGTGGGATTACCCCGAAAACAGTCTTGGCCTGGTCGTTACACGAACATGACGCCCGTATAAAATCCGCGGCGCGATCATCCCGAGAACAGTGGCAGATCGGATGTTATACGGACGTGTTTGTATTCAAGGGTGCAGATGTCCATACAATTCTAATGACCGCTCGAGTGGCATGCTCCACTGTACTTTTTCAACATCTCTGGCCAGCAGGCTTGATATATTGAAATGAAAATTGGTTTTTGGGGAAAGGAAATGGCACATTATCTGTCTCGCATATCTGTGGACACCTGAATCGTGCTGCAAGGTAAGGGATAAAGCAGGGAGTGAAAGAAGAAAGTAAGAAAGAGGTGCCGTAGTGGAGGGCTCCGGAATAATTTCGACCACCTGGGGATCTTTAACGTGCACTGACATCGCACAGCACATGGGCGCTTATGCGTTTCGCCTCCATCAAAACGCTGCCGCCGCGGTCGGGTTCGAACCCGGGAACTCTGCATCGGTAGTCGAGCGCTCTAAACAGTGAGCCACCGCGGTGGGTTTATACATTGATGCGAACAATAATCCATGCGATGTGTAAGCGCAAACCAGTACTCATTGTTGACATGTTCCATGGGCGTGGGGACAGCGTCGTCATGCGGCTGCTTCACGGAATGCGTTTCTTCATGCAGATAACGGCAATGCTTCATCTCAGCGCGGGACCTATGGCACCGGCTGATGCCATTCCGGCTACGCCTGTGACTGTCGACGTTCAAGTTGGCAGCGTGGAAATTGGAGAACTCTGGCAACCCTGCTACACTATGGCTCCATCGTACAAGTCCTGCGCATCGTCCACGACATCACCTTTCCATCTGGATAAAAACAGGCTGGAGTGGCCTGCGCCTTTCAGTGGGCGTGGGGACAGCGTCGTCATGCGGCTGCTTCACGGAATGCGTTTCTTCATGCAGGTTGGTAATAAGGAATCCATGTTTGCTAAGAAATCGAGCAATATGTGCCTGCTCCTGTTCCCACGCCCGGGAGTGCTGCTGATTGTGCTCGCCCAGTGCTTCGATGTTTCTCGTCAACTACTTTTGGTGTCGGGGGATGTTGAGCTTAATCCTGGCCCCGGGGCGGGCTCTGGCGCTGCTACGCGGTCCAAAGACAGCGCTGTTGATATTTCTCTGCAGAAACAGCTTAACGACATGTTGACTCTGTTAGAAGGCGTTAATTCAAGGACCGCTAAAATGGAGTTAGAGCAGTCACACTTAATAGCCTCTATAAGTGAAATGAAACTGAATCAGGAATCTATGATTAGAAACATTGCCGATATTGACGCGAGGTTGTCGGCAGTCGAATCTAAATCATCCGCCAGCGATGCGGCGCATGGGGAATTGCGGATTTTGCGTGAGCTAACCGATCAGCTTGTCAATGAAAATAACAAGTTACGTCTTGGACAGGCTGAGCTGGAAGATCGGCAGCGCAGGGATAATCTTCTGTTCTTCGGCGTACCCGACAGTTTGTCGGAAACGTGGGATGAAACGGAAGAAAAATTATTGAACCTTGTTTCAGGCTGCTTTGATCCAGTTCTTACGAATGACATGTTTGAACGAACACACAGGATTGGTGTGTTCTCGGATAAAAAGTGTCGTCCGATTGTTGTGAAGTTCCGGTCTTTCAAAACAAAACAACAAATCCCAGTGCAGTCTACCAAACTTATAAATAAAAAGGTCACTGTAAGTGAAGATTATTCTTTGCAGACACGTGTCGCTCGAAAGAAGCTTGTGCAGTTCGCGAAGGATGCTGACTTTAAGTATAAGCTGAGGTATAACAAACTGTATTGTAACAACAAATGCTACGCCTTTGACCCTATTCGCGATAGCATTTTTGAGCTAGCTGGCCCACCGGGATCTTTAGTGGCCCCTTATCGCACTGCTTCTGCTTCTGGCTCGCCACACGCTTCGCCATAGAGATACGTGAGGGGCAGTGGACGGGCGACTGGAGATAAGACAGCGCTTTCAATTCTTTTCACAAACATCAGAAGCATAATACCAAAGCGGGAAGATCTAAGCTCCGTCATCGACTCATGTGATGCCGATGTTGTATTGCTGACCGAAACATGGCTCTCTGCAAAGATAGAGAGCAAGGAACTGTTCGATTGCAAGAAGCGCTACAATGTTTATCGTTCTGATAGAGGTCACAGAAGTGGAGGAGGTGTTTTAATAGCCATCGCCGATAATATTGTGTCTTCGCCCATTAGTCTTTCTAACACCTTAGAGTTGGTTTGGGTTGAACTTCATGTTCATTTCAGGAAACTGATTCTGGGCATATGCTACCGTTCCCCGTCATCGTGTGCAACTTTCGTTGAAGATTTGCATGATGCTCTTAACATGATCTCAGTACGTTATCCGGGTGCGGCAATCCTTCTTGCTGGTGACTTCAATTATCCCAGCATCGTGTGGACTAATACATCGCCGTATCCTCGCCCCTTTTCTACCGAATGCAATAACGTTTTGCGAACCTGTTTGGATTTCAACCTTTCGCAGCTAGTTACTAAGCCAACTCGAGTCACGCCATCATGTTCCAGTGTATTAGACCTTGTGTTAACCAACGCGCCGGATCTTATCCCTTCAATCTCGTACTTACCTGGTCTTAGTGATCACTCCTTGCTTCATTTCGATGTAAAAATTAAAATTCCTAATCGCCGGAGCATTTTCAAGTCTATTAGAGATTACAAACGGGCGGACTATGATGCCATTAATCGTGAATTAGCTCTTTTCTTAAACAGTTATTTACCAGAATTTTCACAGCGTTCTGTCCACACTAATTGGGAATTGTTTAGGGACACTGTTGAACGTCTCACTAATACATTTGTGCCACTAAGACTTTTGCGGTGTAATAGCCAATCACCGTGGTTCAATAACATTTTAAAAAGGCTATTCAATAAGAAAAAACGTTTGTTTCGCTCGGCCAAATCATCGAATTCGCAACAACGATGGGACGGTTACCTTTCTGCGGCCGCTGAGTACAAATTAGCTCTGAAAAATGCTAAGGACTCCTTATTTAACAGTACTTTGCCTGCTCTGCTGATTAATAACCCTAGACAGTTTTGGAACACTGTGAACCAGAAAGATAGTTCGTCAATACTACTTACATCTTCTGACGGCGTTGCATATTCACCTAATGAATGCGCTAGTGTTCTTAATAGTGTTTTTGTTGCTGCTTTTTCTGGCAATGTTTGCCTTACCAATCAGGAGTGTCCGGTCTTGGATGCTTTTCCTATGGATCCAATTCTTTTTGACACAACTGGCATCCTGAGAATAATTGAGAACCTTAAGATTTCTTCCTCCTGTGGCGTCGATAACATTAATTCGAAATTTCTGGTTAATACAAAGATGTACAGTTCAATGATCCTTACCAAACTGTTTGACCAATCTCTGGAAACAGGCTGTATTCCCAATGACTGGCAGGTTGGGAGGGTGATTCCGCTGCACAAGTCTGGCGATAAACATTGCCCTGATAACTTTCGCCCTGTGTCGCCCACCAGCATTCCATGTAAAATCATGGAACATGTCATCTACTCTCATCTTGCTACATTTTTAGAATCCAATTGCTTTTTCAGTAATGCCCAACACGGCTTCCGTAAATCATTTTCATGCGAAACCCAACTCATATGCTTCACAAATGACTTGCATTGCATTCTAGATCGCGGGTCCCGTGCTGATCCTATATTTATGGATTTTTCTAAAGCATTTGACAAGGTTTCACATGAGCTTCTTATTCTTAAACTAAACAGCCTTAACATCGATTCCACATTACTTGCATGGTTGTATTGCTTTCTTTCAAACCGAAGTCAGTTCGTAACAGCAAATAACGTCAACTCAGGTTCCTCGCCTGTTGGCTCTGGTGTGCCTCAGGGGTCCGTTCTTGGGCCCCTCCTCTTTCTCATTTATATAAACGACTTACCCACTACTATATCGTCTTCCGTTTGTCTTTTTGCCGATGACTGTGTTATTTACCGCGAAATTAATGACGATAATGATGCATCTGTTCTTCAGTCAGATATTAACAAGGCACTGGATTGGTGTAACCTGTGGAATATGAAGCTAAACATTACTAAATGCAAGCATTTGCCCATTTCTCGTCTGTCTACTACACACTATACCTACTGCATTAATGGCATCACTCTTGAAACTGTGTCGTCTTATAAATATCTGGGTGTTCATGTCTCTTCTAACCTGTCTTGGAAACCTCATGTTGACTACATTATAAATAACGCTAACCGCATCCTTGGATACCTTCGCAGAAATTTTTCATGTGCACCGAGTTCATTAAAACTACTACTTTACAAAACTTTGGTCCGCTCTAAATTGGAATATGCTTCATCGGTGTGGAACCCTGGGGTCGAATCTCTCATTTCTGACTTAGAATCAGTTCAAAACCGCGGTTGTCGTTTCATACTTTCCAACTATCATCGTACTAGTAGTGTAACTGCCATGAAAGCTAACCTTTCCCTACCGCTTCTTTCCCATCGCAGGTCAATAGCTTCATTATGTACTTTTCACAAAATTTATCATAATCCTTATCTTAAAAAGAGGTTGTTAAAAAGACCATCATATATTTCAGCACGCATGGATCACCGCCACAAAGTTTGGATCCCTCCTTGTCGCACGAGATGTTTTCACGATTCATTCATACCCAGAACTTGTGTCAGCTGGAATCACCTTCCCCACGATATTGTTGAAATTACCGATACTGTTGCCTTTCGAAACGCTGTTACTAATTTTATATAAGTCTCTGTCTATATGTATGTTTTATTTTATTTGCTGCTGTTTTCTTTTGTGGTTTGTTTTGTGTAATGCTGCCTTTTGCTAGTGCTGTTACTAATCTTAAATCAGTGTGTGCTGTAACTATATTCAAATTTTTTAGCTGCTGTCTTTGTTTTTTGTACTTATATGTTATTCCCACTCCCCTCTGTAACGCCTAACGGCCCTGAGGGTAAATAAATGAAATGAAATGAAAAGGCGTTTTTGCATGACGTGCGTACTGACCTTTCAACAGTTCTGTATTGTGCCTTCCTTCCTCTGCAATATATCTGCACTGTAGCTAGGAGTACTAGTGAAATTATGAGTTCAACTTGTTTTTTGTCAAGGCATAGGCCACTTCTAATTAATGTTTTTCCTGGTTAAGGTCCTGGCTCTTCAAATTAAATTCGTGCTGAGTAAACGCGTGTTAAGGATCTTGTTGAGTTAAAGGATGCAGTTTCATTTTTGGTGACATTCTGACGGATCTGAAATGCAATGAGTCGTCAACCTCCAGGTGATGCTCTGGAGCTCTGTATGTAGTATGGCATCCCTTATAATTCATGAAAAGCTAGAGGATGAGAAATCTAATTTTTTTCTACATTGGATTAAAAAATACTTAAAAGTAGACAGGCTTGATAAAGTTGCGTGCGGAAATCGGTTATAAAGTTTTCTTTTATTGTGGCTTTCGGAATGAACATACTTCCCTTTTATTTGGAGAAAACTGGCTCTGCAATGTTTTCAATAAAGAAGTTCTGGCAGTTTTATGCACACAAAGAGTTTTAAGTCTGTAATAGCTTAAGTCGCGTGAAAGTACCAATGAATAACATTTTAAATTATTCGTGTATCAATGCCATAAAATACTGACATCTGCTCTTTGCAACCAGTGCTTAATTTTTTAACCACATATGCACATATGGAAAGAATGAATAATGCCAGAGGAATGAAAAACGGCTCAATTATTGTACGCATACTAAAATCTGTTAACAAGAAAAATCAAACAGCACTACACAACAGCACCAGAAAGAGTGCCGTGTTTGTCTCCTCATCTTTCTTGTCCTGTTGTCTAACGCTATTTGAATTTTCCTGTCACCATGAAACACCAACTCGCCAAACCTGCTGTCCTTCTACACTAAAATCTGGACAGGACTTCTGCAAGCTGTACAACGGTAAATTTGACAAGCTGCAACTGGAAAACACCGCAAGGATCAGTACCTGCTTGATGTACTTCCTTGACAATAGCAAAGTAATAGTCCAATATAAGCGCAGATTTCCTGCAGTTCTATTCAACAACTGACCGGCATTAGTGCTTAGGAGCCTAGGTCAGTGAAACCTATACAAAAAGCCAATGTTATCTATCTTTTTTTAATTAGAAAAAGCATTTGACATGATGTGGTAGTGAGAAATTTCACCCAGAAACATGCTAAAGCATTAAAAATGTACTGGCATGGAAACGCAGAGTCTATTTGGGCAAAAACTCTCCCTTCAAAGTTCATTTGGGGAACACCCTCAAAGAAGTTTTCATAGAGGAAAACCAAGTCCATCAAGCATTGTTTTATTCATCCTGAAGATCAACCCAGCAGAGATAACCACTCCTTCCTGGGTCCAATATCTCTTGTTTAAAGGCAACAAAAATTAAGTATGTAACTAGCAGCCTAATTAAGATCACAATAAACCAAATGAGCAGATGGGTGGTTTTAAATCTGCCTCTAAAATATCAGCACACATCTCCTTTGCACGAAAATTGTTACTTTTCACATCGGTTGAGCTGATATTGAAAATCGAGGTCGCATCAGATTTTTGCAAAATATGACTAAGTGCGAGGTTCAAGAGGCTAAAGTATCCTTAAAGTCCTCTCCCATAGAAGATGGAGTGCAAAACAGACTCCACATTGCACATACATCAATCGCTTGTAAGATCAAAGATGGACTACAGCTAGGTCGTGTATGCCACAGCCCAGGCATCTGCTCAAAATATTTAGATTGAGTTCATGGCTCTAGGCCTTAGGTGCTTACGGAAATCCCCAATCAAGAAACTTCGTGCTGAGAGCTTTCTTTGAAGTTCATAATATGGTTCCTAGCACCATCATAGGAGCAGAAGGTCCTTTCCATGCCGAGTCACCCAAAACCTGTTGATAAAAATTATTCTGATTTCATACCACAATGTTTCTCACAAATACCATGGCTATACACGTAAAACAGTTTTCTGAACAATACAGACTGAAGTGCTCAGTGGAAAGAGTTTATTTTATAATGAAAATACTTTTGTTCCTTGACTGCAGAAGGAAATTAACTGCACCATTCAGGTAACAAAGTATGATGAAAGGCTGTGAGGGAATCTAAAAAGTTTTCTAAAATTTAGATACTTATGCAAGTTTCACCGCTTTTTAAATTGCTATCATAACATGCACGAGAGTGTTGGTGCAGTTATGAGGGCATCACTGAGATAAGTGATCAATATAAATAGCAGTTATAGCATATACATAGCAGAAATGTTTGGCATCCTACTGGAACCTAAAACGGTTTTTGTGTATACAAAACAAAGGGCAGAAATTATGCATGGCATCCTGCTGGCCCTTAAAGCAATCCGACAAAAAGACAAAGACTTTTGTCTGTAGAGGAAGAAGAGGTATGTTAGATGCTTTTTAGTCATTGCAGTGAAACAAAAACATTCATTAATTCAATGAAATCACAAGGCTGACGGCTAATGGGCATGATATCTCTGCTGGGTTGTCAGTAATGCAGGCATAGCGGCCGGCAACGAGCGTGCACATGGCGTAATAAGAACTTCTATTCGGAGATGCAGACATTGAGATTCCACTTCACACCACCACTTAAAAGGGCACTGTGGAACCAGTGGCAATAGAAGTGGAATAATAAGCGCATCAATAAACTTCATTCCATCATGCTGATATGGGAGTAGAGAATCTATACAGTCACCAAAACAAATTTTATGCAATCATTCTTGCCATGCAACAAATTGAATACACTCATGCAACACACAGTCGCCCTATAGGAGGTATTCACGTGACGTCATCCGCAAGGGGCGCGGCATTCTCTATGTTGGTGGTCGCGCGCGCGGCAGCCGCAGCATTTATTTCGCTTGTGATGTGTGAAATGTGAGTGTATTTAGCGTCTCGCCGCAGATCATTTCTGTCCGACCCGTAACACCATGTGACTGAGTGGATAGGCCGTGAACTGCGCGAAGCAGAAAAGAGCGGGCACGCTGAAAATGTTACACTTTGTGAAAACTTCGACGCGCAGGAATGTGCAGGTGCCGGCGTGGTGTGCGACGTACTACAAGACGGCTGCCGTGCGCTGAATTCACCCATATTAAGGTCCGCCTTGTGCACGGCGTAATTTTGTCGACAGGCCGAGGAATTAAAGCATGCAAATCTATGAGAGGGTGCAATTGCTTGACAAGCGGTCGACCCCACATCCGCGCTGAGAGTGCCGACGGCCGAAGTGCCGTTTTTCACCTAGGTGAGTAGTTAAACGTGTCTGTTCGTTTAGCTAGCTTAACTTTTCAACTCTGTCTGCTGAAAGTGACGTGTTACTACTGAATGCAGCGGAATCGCTGCACATCGCGTTGCTGCGAACCGGCCTACAGATTCCAGGTTTTGTGCACTGGAAGCAACGCTACGTTTCTACAATAAAACCTGCAAAACATTCTTGCTGTCTGCCATTCAGCTGCGAGTGCATGGCTGTATTTGCTCGACCATTTTGTCGCGTAAACAAAAGCAGCTATGACGCAATATGCCTTTTGCTGAAACAATGAGGCTTCGGCAGTTCGCTGAATACAGCCGCTGGAAATATGAGTTTCTGCAGCGTCCGTTAAGGAGTATGGGTAATTAATCATGTGCTGTGTTATCCACTATGTGTCCTGCATGAGTAGCTGACAGTTATGAACTGATATTAAAAGCGGCAAGTCGTGTACATTCTTGCGTGCAATGCAGCCGGCCTGCTTTGCTGCCGAGTTGCGGCACGCAGCTCGGTTAAATTACGGCTAAAATTACGGTTAAATTACGGCTCGAAGTATCATGGGACGGTGAGCTATTTGTTGCAGGACAGTCAGATTTTTTGGGGAACACAGAGTGGCGTTACTAAGATATCCCATTCCGTCCACGACATAAAGTTTCTTACTATTAACTAGAGGGAAAGCTGGCGGCGCTGCACCTCAGCCACGAGGAGCGCTCTAAGTATCATGGGACGGTGAGCTATCTGTTGCAGGACAGTCGGATTTTTTGGGGAACACAGAGTGGCGTTACTAAGATATCCCATTGCGTCCACGACATAAAGTTTCTTACTATTAACTAGAGGGAAAGCTGGCGGCGCTGCACCTCAGCCACGAGGAGCGCTGGAAGTATCATGGGACGGTGAGCTATTTATTGCAGGACAGTCGGATTTTTTGGGGAACACAGAGTGGCGTTACTAAGATATCTCATTCCATCCACGACATAAAGTTTCTTACTATTAACTAGAGGCTGGCGGCGCTGCACCTCAGCCACGACGAGCGCTCGAAGTATCATGGGACGGTGAGCTATTTGTTGCAGGACAGTCGGATTTTTTGGGGAACACAGAGTGGCGTTACTAAGATATCACATTGGGGATATTCGAAGCTTGTGATAGTTTGCGCATATTTGCGATTCGCACTGCCCTTTCACTATTCGAAATTACGAATTTTGTGTTCATCTAAACTTGCTGTGAGACATTTCCAAACGGCAGTATCGTGCACTTGTCGCATGAGGTGACTTGCTCCAATTTCTTCTTCGAATGGCTGTGAATCCGACTGGCAGCGATAGCCTCGTTTTAGATCACTACGATTGCTGCCTGGGCTCGTTTTGTTTCACCAGCAATACAGGAGAGAGAGGAAGGTTGCTGTCACGTAGATTATTCATTTTTGCCACGTAGAAATCTTCATCGGAAACATTGAGCTCAAAGCCATTTTGCGCAACAGCATCAGTTTTGTTTTTGCGCCTTCGTGGTCCGCTTTTAGATGGTTTGGGCCAATCACGGCTGTGGGGCAAAATCGATATACAAGCATGGGCTGCATCGATATCTTTCGATACTTTTTGAGTGCCGGTGCAGTTGAACCCCAAGACATGGATGTAACAGAGACATTGTCACTCACTTGGTTAGCTACCCTCTTTTGTAACAGTCATCAGTATTGAAGATATTCATCATCATTTATTATACCCTTAAAGGCCTCTGTTGAGGCATTACATAAGGGGGGGGGGGGGACAAAGCAAATGCAACTAAGAATAATACGTTAATACAACAAAACATAATGCAATACAATAAAATGAAAAACGATACATCACAATACAACGTCGGTCAATAATGAAGGGCACAAGGCTGAATTAGGCGGTAACAACTACAACAACAACAAGAAAAATAATAAGTTAACTGGGTGAAGTTTGAGAAGTGTCTTTTATTCAGTACAGTGATTAATTAATGCCTGTCGAAATTTAGTAGCGTCGCGCTCGTTAACAATGTAGTCGGGTAGCAGGTTCCAATTTTCTATTGCAGTTGGAAGAAAAGATTTATTAAATGCCAAGGTCGATCCATGTATACGTTGAATGCTGAGGAGGTTAAACAGGCGGCGCGATGTTCTGATGGGAGCTAGTAATAATGTGTCACGAAGATCAGGAAAATTGTAATATAACTTATGAAAGAGGCAGAGTCGTGCGATTTTCCGTCGGAGCTCTAGTGGCGGGATGTTAAGTGAAGATTTAATACTGGTGGTACTGCTGTGTCTATTGTAATTTGAGGATATAAAACGGGCTGCTCTGTTTTGAACGGCTTCTAAGGTGTTAATTAAGTATGCTTGGTGAGGATTCCATATAGCCGCTGCATAATCAAGTATGGTACGGGTGAATGTTTCGTATGCTAATTTTCGAACAGAAGGAGGGGCTAGGTACAGGGATCTTCGGATGAGGCCAAGTGATTTTGATGCTCTAGATGCTAGATATAAGATGTGTTCCGACCAGGTTAATTTGCTGGAGATGGTGATTCCAAGGTACCGATATGATTGGACTTGGGTTACCGTGTTTGACAGGAGTGAATATGCATATCTGATGTTGGAACGTTTTCGCGATACTTGCATGAATTGGCACTTTGAGACATTCAGCTGCATAAGCCAGTCGGAACACCACCGTTCTATTATGTGTAAGTTGTTCTGAAGCGATAGTTGATCCCTGTTAGTGACAATGCGACGATAAAGGATGCAATCATCCGCAAAAAGCCGAATAGTGGATGAAACACCGGAAGGAAGGTCATTAATGAAGATTAGAAAAAGAAGTGGGCCAAGAACGGAACCTTGGGGAACGCCAGAGATAACGTTAGTAGTGCCTGAAGGATGATTGTCGATTACTGTGTATTGGGAGCGACCTGTTAAAAAGCAATGTATCCATGATAAAACGAGAGGATCAATGGACAGTCCGGAGAGTTTAGACATGAGGCGAAGATGGGGCACGCGATCGAAGGCTTTAGAAAAATCTAAAAAGATAATCTCAGTTTGGAATGAAGAGTCCATATTTAAGTGGAGGTCAGTGGTAAATTCAAATAGCTGAGTTTCACACGAAAAACCGGAACGGAAACCATGCTGCTTAGTAAAAAAGAAATTGTTCTGATCGAGGTGTGATGCAACATGTGAATATATGACGTGCTCTAGAAGCTTACAGGCAATGCATGTAAGAGATATTGGGCGATAATTTGAGGGATCTGATCTGTTACCTGCTTTAAACACCGGCACAACTTTGCTTATTTTCCAGTCTTTCGGAAGCAAACCCGTAGTCAATGACTGCTCGAAAATAACTTGAAGGAATAGGCTAGAACTTTCCCTAGTGCTCTTAAGAAATTTTGCAGGAATTCCGTCAGGGCCTGGTGCTTTCGACGTTTTAAGCCCATCAATTATTTTCACAATACCTTCCGCTGCAATGTGAATGGGGGGCATTTGAGGAAAATTTGAATTGGGAACTGGTGGTATATTTTGAGGGGGCTCATGGGTGAACACCGATGAAAAATATGAATTCATTGTATCTGAGCGGAGTTCTGTGGGAACAGATGCACCACGTTCGTCAAACAAGGTGATGTCTCGTGAACGGTGAGTGTGTGGTGCCAGTATGGACCAAAATTTCTTTGGATTATTACGAATAATGTTCTGCAAGTCCTGATGAAAGAATTTCTTTTTACTGTGTCGTAATAACCGTGTATATTGGTGAAGACATGCCAGGTATTTTTGCCATTTAGAAGCGAAAGTAGAATTTTTCGCTTCACGGTAGAGGCGTTTCTTTTTATTCGATAGTCTTCTTAGTGTGTTGGAATACCACGGTTTCCTAGCATCACCGCGAATACGTATGAGGGGAACGTAAGCATCAATAAGCGATAAAATTTTATTTTTATAGAGTAGCCAGTTTTGATCTATTGTTCGAGCAGGAGAAGAATTTAGGAAGTACGGAAAATACTTATTAAGCTCGGAATTAATCTTAGCGAAATCGGCTCTTTTGTAACTACGGATGTATTTTATTGACGGTTGTTTCATGGGGATTGGAATAGAAAGATCACACAACAGCAATTTATGATCACTGAGGAAATCAACACATGACAGTGACCGGATAAAATCTGGATTTGATACCAGGATAAGGTCAAGAATATTAGTGCCCCGGGTTGCTATTTTAACTGTTTGCATGAGGTTAAATGTGAGTACCATGTCAAGAAATTCGTTGGACTGACGAGAAGGTGCATACAGATTGTTCCAGTCAATGTCTGGGAAGTTGAAATCCCCACAGACCACATGTTCAGCATTTGGAAAGCGAAAATGCAAGTTTGAAAGGACACTGCAAAGATCGTCAACAAAGGTACTATCGGAATCAGGCGCACGGTAGCAAGCTGTGAGGATAACAGTGCTAGAAGGTAGAGATATTCGGACGCATGTTATTTCGTGGCTACAAGTAATCTTGACTGGAAATGAAGGTATACTAGATTTTACAAAAACCAGCACTCCGCCTCCTCTGCGCCCAACCCTATCAAGCCTATGAATAGTGAATAAGTTTTCATCGTCAAGTAACTCGCTGTTATCAACGTCAGAATTCAGCCACGATTCTGTGAAAATGGCAATGTCGGTGTCGTTGTCATGAAGGAGGGTTTCAATGGCCTCTTTTTTGGATAAATAACTGCAGATGTTTGTGTACATTACTGACATGACCTTATGAGCAGGTATTCTATTCCGGCTAGACTGTTGGTGAGGGGGAGTGGAAAATGGAAGCGTAGCCGTCGGCAGTGAGCGCTATGATTTGACCTCTAAAACAGAATCGGATTCGGTATCGTAGATAAATTGCTTTTCATCGATGATAAGTTTGTCGAAACGCATCTTGAACTTGCTGTTACATTCCTTGCCAAAAGCGTACAATTTCTGGCGGGCTAATCGGACTCGGGCAGAGTAGTCTTCACGTATTGCATAGGTTGATGTTTTGAGCTGCGGTATAGCTGACAAAATTTTGGTCTTATCTTTAAAATGAGAAAACTTAGCAATAATTGGACGGTTCTTTCCAGGCTTGAAACGGCCCAGTCTGTGAGCGCGTTCAATCGCGGTGTCACTGATACTGATGTCTAGTTCCTGTGAACAGAGTGATATTATATGCTGTTCTGACTGTGTCCATGTTTCGTCACTGGCATCTGGAATCCCAAAGAATATTAGATTAGATCGGCGAAGTCGATTTTCCGCGTCATCACATTTGTCGTTTAGCTGTTTAATGTGCGTGGTCAATTTCACGATTGAATCTGAGTCTGCCCTGCTTGACTTGGGATTTTCAACGCTTTTTTCCAGTGCGTCTACGCGCAAAGAAAGGTCGTTTACAAGTTTGTCAAATTTCGTTTGAGCTGTGCGGATGAGTGTAAGCTCTGCGAGTACGGAGTTCTGGGTGGCTTCTAATCGTGCTATTGCGTTGGCAATAGTTTCAAGTGTGACATCTGCATGACTGTCGACAGGTCCGGGATTTAGTTCGACATCGCCTGACATAATAAGCTGTAAGTAGACAATACACGCGTTGAGCGAACACATGCATGCGCAGCGTAACATCCTACGACAGGCGTCGCGTATACCAGGGGGGCACGACACCGCTATAACGAACGGATCACTAGTGCAAACGCAAGTAGCGTGCGGTAAGTAACTGACCTGCATCAGAAAGGGCATTTTCGTGACCAAGTTCACTGTGGTGTCGTGCCCCAACTGGTTCCAAGGCGTCGGTGGCTTTTGTAGTGACCGGGTAGCACCTCCCAGGAAGATAGCTGAATGATGTTGCCAGACGAACGATGTGGAAAGTGCTGGAAGCGGCGGCCGGTCAATGGCTTCTTCTCCAAGATAATGCTTGGCCAGTAGGTTCCAGGCGGATCCGTTGTGGTGGTTCGGCAGGAAATAGCCGACGTTGTCGTGGCAGACGAAAGCGATGCTCCAAAGGATAGCCTGCATCAGAAAGGGCATTTTCGTGACCAAGTTCACTGTGGTGTCGTGCCCCAACTGGTTCCAAGGCGTCGGTGGCTTTTGTAGTGACCGGGTAGCACCTCCCAGGAAGATAGCTGAATGATGTTGCCAGACGAACGATGTGGAAAGTGCTGGAAGCGGCGGCCGGTCAATGGCTTCTTCTTCAAGATAATGCTTGGCCAGTAGGTTCCAGGCGGATCCGTTGTGGTGGTTCGGCAGGAAATAGCCGACGTTGTCGTGGCAGACGGACCAGTGTGATGGGAAAGAGGACTGCAGGTTCACATTATCTCAGCGTAAAAGGTCGAAGAAATAAACCCAGGCGGCATGTGGGAAAAAAGGAAACTCTATTGTGAGAAACTAAGAGAAAAGGAGGTAAAAACACATAAACAGGAAAGCTGACAAAGAGAACACTCGCGACAGACAGAGGAAAGGTAGAAGGACAAAGAGGAAGCGTTCACTCAAGGTTCGGCGGAACGTTCATCGTCCTGAGTGTGCTCTGTGAAGGTGGTGCGTCGGGCGAGGAGGTGTGGCGGGGCGTTGGCGCAATCAAGCCCTCAGGTCGACGCTCTGGTGGACGACAGGGTCAGGTAGTCCGGGCACGCCGTGGTGGAGAGAAAGGCAGCCCCCAGGTCTGGTAACCCGGGGATGCCGTGGTGGATAGAAAGGCGGCCCCCAGGTCTGGTAGTCCGGGAAGCAGCGGAGAAGACCAAGCGGCCCGTGTTCTGAAGCTGCCGCACAGGAAGGGAACCGCGGTGCCTAGGTCTGGTGGGCCTGGCCCTCGACGACGGCTGTCCAGGTCTGGTATCCCGGACGTCTGCGGCTAAGGCCCAAGTCTGGAAATTCGGGGAGCCAGCAGATCTTCCCCACGTCCGTCGCCGACCGCGTTCCAACCGTTCTCCCTTCCACGCGCTCTTCGCCACGTCTCCTTCTTTTTTTTTCTTCCCCTTGAGTGTCTTCGCCTGCCGCAGTGTGGCGCTAGCTTCTGACAACCAGTAATGTTTGGTCAAGAGCCTCGTGTATGAGAGACATTTTACCATACGTATTTAGTCGCGTGAGGAACTTACTCGCGATAATGAGCCCCCACTTTTGTCGCCGAGAATTGCTTTTTATAGCTTTAGCTTTTCTTAGCGCAGACCTTGGAAGGATGCTGCGCACAGAAAACATCACAGCATATTCATCTTGTGAGGAGAGCTTTTGCAAGGCTGGCACACTCTGCGAACTTGCTTCGGGCCCTTGACAGAAGCAGCGGCAGTTGCACCCAGTTGTGCCAATGCATGCTTAGAAAGTCAGCTAGCACTTCAGCATCGGAGAAGAGTGCAAACTAAAAAAAAACATCCTCTAGAGGAAGAAGGACTTTCTGGCCACCGAAAGATTTGACCCGTGTATCGGCGAGGGCTGTGCATTGCAGCGCACTGTCAGGGGCACAAATACCTGAGGGCTGCGAATGATGGCCCAGCTGACACGCGCAGTGTGAAAACCTACCAGGTGAAACTGGCCCCCGAACGTGTGAGTACCGCACAGTGGTACCGGCGTCAGGGGTGCCGTCATTGCCATTAAATTACATTTAACAATTAAACAGTCATTGTGCACTAGTGCTGATGGCTGACAACAAGGAAGATTTGCAAAGGTTGATAGGCATCTGCAGTACAGAGGGAGATAGATTCGATTTCAAGTTTAGCAAGGAAAAATTCATGGTCATGACATTTAATGATGAGGGCGGCGAACATAATATACAGATCACGGTAGAGGCGGTGGATAAGTACCAGTATCTTGGGGTGTGGATATTAACGGTGCTGAGTATCTGACAGAGCATGAAAAATATGTAATGAATAAAGCTAGTAGGAATGCAGCTGTCGTGAAAAATAGGGCACTGTCGAATTACAATAGGTATGAAGTGGTAAGAGGGATCTGGAAAGGGGTGATGTTTCCTAGCCTGACTTTCGGTAATGCGGTCCTGTGCATGAGACCGGATGTTCAAGCAAGGTTAGAAATTAAACAACGTGGCTTAGGGAGGCTAGCTTTAGGAGCACATGGCAATACACCAAATCAGGGGGTACAGGGTGATATGGGATGGGCGTCGTTCGAGAGCAGAGAAGCTAGCAGTAAGATAGCATTTGAGGAGCGATTGATAAAAATAGAGGAAAAGCAGTGGGCTAGGAAAGTTTTCAGATACCTGTGCATATGGAATGTTGACACGAAATAGAGAAAGCGAACTAGAAAATTGACAAGCAAATATCTGCACAGCAGTAGGGGGGCAAATCAGCAATTATCGGTTAAGAAAAAGGTTAAAGAAACAGAGAAAGCTCTGTGGAAAACAGGGATGCTCACAATATCGGCACTGGGAACATACAGGATGTTTAAGCAGGAAATTGCCAAAGAATATATCTACGATAATTGTAGGGGAAGCTCTTTGTTGTTAGATGCCAGGACAGGAGTTTTGCGGACTAAGACATGTAGAGTCAGGTACCACGAGATATGTCATGAGGTGCGTGTGGTGAGGAGGGGGAAACGACTGAACACTTAATACTTTTCTGTAAAGGGCTTCACCCTACAGTGGAAAGCAGCAGGGCTCATTTATTCAAAGCGTTGGGGTTTAAGGACAATGAAGGAAAAATAGATTTTAAACGAGTAGAAGTAACCAAGGGGAGGTTATCTGATTGGTGGCTAAATTTCAGGCAAGGGTGAAATTTCAGGAGTCGTGGCTAGGTGGCTTGAGCCACCACCCTATTTAAAGGGTCCAGCCTTATCCAGCCATTCATCTGTCCATCCGTCCATCCATCCATCACCCGCAGCATCTGCTTTCTGCTGCAACTGCAAAGCTTGCATGCCGCTTGCTGTGTGCACGTTCTGATGGTACCAGTCTACTGGTCTTTAATCGCCACCAACGTGTAATGCCGATGCTCTTGTTTATGGAATATACATATTGCGTACAACAGTTTCCATGTTTGGAAAATGCAACAGCTGATCTCTAGTGAGTTGGGAACACACGAAGATCGATGAATTCGCCAGTTTCTAGTCGGAAGGAAGTGGATGGCTTTTGAGAATTTTTGACAGGAGAAATTTACTTCCAAGCAAGCATATGGTAGTTTTTCTTTCACTTTTTACTGTTTTGTTTTTCTTCTTCGTAGTCTCAAATGTTGATGACAGGCTGACCTGGGGAAGTACACTGTCATTTAAAATTGCGCATTCGCAATTTATTACCTACTGTACAGAAATCGAGATCAATGTTCTAGGTAATGTAAATTGATCTGACAAGTAAACAGCACAGCTTACGGAGGCCTTGTAGAAATTAATCAATACAACTAAGGATGTCATGCGTCTCAGTGTTTTATATTTTCTTTGTGCTCAATTCGAGGTTCAGCTATACAGGAGAGAAATCCCTAAGCAGAAAATTGTCGCCGCTGATAGCGTAAGTTGAATGCGGGATCAGCTGAAATTAACTGCCACCATGTCTCTTGATGTCCTACTGGATGCGACGCTAATCCCAAAGCGCTTAAGATTGCCTCCAGAATGTGAGGCATCCATTGTTTTTTTTTTATTTTTGGCCTGTGTGGAACGTTTTGAAATATAGTAAGCACTACGCGTCACCTAGAAGAATAGCCAAGGGAAAGATGCATGTGTTATCGTAACCTAATGAACTGCCTGCTGCAATGTGCTTAATATAGTGCAGGTTGCGAACTGATTAGTCCAGGTGTTAATCGTTAAGACACAGAAATACAAACCGTAGGTTCAAAACGAAATTTAGTGGTGATAATTAGCCATGCAAGAATTTGATCTGCCTTAACCAGAAATAATCATTTCGTTTTGTCTTCTTTGCTGTACTCATTTACATTGTTGCTTAAATTACCTGCCTGCAGAATTTTCTCTACAAAATAATCCTGGATAGAAGGCTGAAATTTTTTCAATTCACGATCAGTAAACTAAAAAAAGTTATGTACTTTGCATATCTCAACTCTATCTCAGAAACATTCAGGGAACACAAGTTTTGCCTTAAGGGTATGACGTGGTAGCACCACTGGGTCCCTTCAGTGGCCTGGGATCCTCTTTGCATATCGCTTTGCAGATATGGACACTGTTGTATGTTTATTTATTTGTTTATTTTATTATTTAATTTTTTTTATTTCTCACAAGGCCTTCTGTTAACCAAGTTGAACAAACGTTAAAAAATATATGACATGATGAAGGACAGAGACTGAAACGATGAAATTGCATCATGTTTTCAAAATCTAACAGATCTGATAAAGTTGGAATGTTCACTGCCAGCTAAGAGTGATGCAGTTTTATAAATAACAGCATCGTTGCGTTTTGGACGAGTTGGCTGTTCATAGTGGATGGAAATCTTGCACACAACACTAACATGGATTAGAAAGGGGACACACACAAGTGCAGACTTCAACTCCATTTTTATTGCAAGTGCAACATATATATATGCTTCCACAATCAGGTAAATGGCAAACAAATGGCAAAAAAACACTTTGATATCTGCAATGCCACACATGCTGAACACCAGCTCAATTGTTTGTCAATTAAGGCTATCGACGGAGCACTCACACATGCCTGGCCTCTACAATCTCCCTGGTCAACTGATCCTTGTGGGAGTACAGAATCTGGCATTTATTAAGTACAGGACAGCACCCTTCACACGACCGGCGATGCACTGCTGCCATATGTCCTTCTACGCCTTGCTGCACCTTTCAGCAATATCCTTCTAGACGTTCATTTATGCTTAGACCAGTTTGGCCGATATAGCATTTGCCACACGACAAGGGTACCGAATAGACCACGCCTTCTCTGCAATTCACAAACTAATTTTGATGCTTTATCGTGCATTTCACAATATCAGGTCTAATCGGACCCCTCATCCTGCACAGTCTGCCTAGTTTCATGGGGGCCGAGAAGGGGACTCTAACGTCAGAGCGAGATCCTACCTTCTTGAGGTGATGGGATATTTTATGGATATACGAAATTATGACCAATTTTTGCTTCCTTCTCTCTTCTCCTTTACTTGCTGCTTCTGAGGCTCGTTCTTCAGCGCTCATCGTTGTCTGAATCTTTCTTTTGAGGTACATGTGTTCTGCGACTGCTAGAACCTCCTCTTTTGGAGAACCCGACTGTTGCAACCGCGACACCTGCCGGTGAAAACTTTCCTGCATTGAATGATGGCACGACTTGCCAAGCTCTTTCGGGATTTCAGAAGGCTCTTTCGGATTGGGCTATACTCTTTTTAACTAGTATTGAGTGTGCAGATGGAAATGAAATCAGAGGTTTGTTAACTCTTGGTTCGTATAACCAACAGTCGTAGCTTGGGTTAAAAACGATCGTGGCACCAAGAAACTTGATGCTGTTGTTCTCGGACACGTTGGGAGTGATTTTCAATGGCTCCAAACGCCTTTTAAAACATGTAAAAATACTTCCGATTTGTGCGTCAGCGTTCTTTTGAGTATTGTCTACAACTACTAGAAAATCATCGACAAAACAAAAAACACTTTCAACACCAAGGCCATGTAATTTGGCGGAAACCACCCTGTCACACTGCACTAAAAACAAGTCACTTAATGTAGGAGCTATACATGAGCCGATGCAAATACCATGTTTTTGCAGGTAAACGCCCTTGTGAAAAGTTACAAAAGTAGATGTTAGGTACACAGTCAGTAATTCCAAAAATGCAGCTGAGTGGCATTCTGAAATGCAATGGCACCATAGCAATCAATACATGTTTCTACACAGGACAGCAGTTCTTCATGCGGCAAGGAATAATAAAGATCTTTGATGTCCACTGATAAACCATACAACCTCCATCTGTCGTTGACCTCAAAAAGACGTTCATTTACACATCAGCCAAACTTGCCAATCTGTATATGAACGCCTAGCACTGCCGCAAGGTGCGGCAAGGCGTAGAAGGACATATTTCAGAGCATTGCTGGTCGTGCGAAGGGTGCCGTCCTGTACTTAATAAATGCCACATTCGGTATTCCCACAAGGATCAGTTGACCCGGGAGATTGTAGAGCCCAGGGAAATTCTTAGATGTGGCCAGGCATGTGTGAGTGCTCCGTTGATAGCCTTAATTGATAAATAATAATTTTTTTGGATGGGGGAAGGGAAAGATAGAGTCGCAGTTGGTATTCAGCACGTGTGGCATTGCAGATATCAAAGTGTTTTTTTTTTGCACTTTGTTTGCCATTTACCTGATTGTGGAAGCATATATATATATATATATATATATATATATATATATATATATATATATATATATATATATATATATATATATATATATATATATATATATGTTGCACTTGCAATAAAAATGCAGTTGCTTGTGTGTGTCCCCTTTATGGTCCATGTTTGTGGTTTGCGCAAGATTTCCATCCAGTATGGACAACCACGTGACTTGTATTCCATTGTATTCTCATTCCTTTTAAGGTAATAAAAAAAAATTTCAGTGGTCGACGGGTAACGCAACCGGCTCACGACTCAAGGGGCAGCGGTTAGAGTCCCGTTTTTTTCTCTCTTCAGCGCAATTGCTTTTCTTTCTTCAGAGGCACTACATAATGGTGGTAGAATGATGACACGACCTTGTAGACCAAAGAGAAATTCTGTAATGACGTCATCACTGTTATACTGTGTGATCGTTGTGGGGTGTTTAATTATCCACGCAAGTTCATATGGTTGTGACGTCGTGACTTCTCAACCAGTCCCAGTTTCCTCGACACGCCAACACCAACTTGGGCACTTTCGCTGCTGAACGGGATTCTTACTGCCTTGTCGTTAACGCCGCCTTCATAAAATACAATTTCGCATCGTGTCATGTGGTCCTGTATACAGAGACTTTTTTCATTTGCTTCGCTTGAAGCATGGCCACATCGTGAGGCTCTTTGAGACAGACGGTTTGAGGAAATGCTGTTAACACTGTTGAGTGAAAGAACACCTGAACGACAGAAATTAACAACATATGCCTTATAAAAACTGTTAGCCCTTTTAATGGTGCTGGGAAAATAACAGTTGGCCTTCCCAAGTGCTTGCACCTTTTAGCACAGGGCAATTAAAGGCAGAGGCAACCGGTCAATACTGCAGTAACAAACAAAGAGCCTCAGAGACAGATTTGATGAAGAACATTAGCTTTAAAAAAAGGATTTTACTAGGCTGCTTGTGGAAGTGATCATTTTCAGCGCCTCTATGGCTTCATTGCAGTGGTAAATTTTTAGCGAAATCAGCTGCACCAACAGTGGAGCTTAAAGAAATTTGAGAAATATGTGCGACTGGATTTGTTTAAGGCGGGGTGAGACTTTGGAAATGAGTTTCTAAAGTTGGCTGTACAGCAGTCGTAATAAAAGCTATGGCTATAAAATTTGCAGAGAATCTTAAAGATAGACTCAGCATGCATTATATCTTAAACCTAGTTTTAAACTTTGTTTAGTATTATTATCATTTTTTCTACTAATATACTGTTTTCTTAAAATCAACTATCAACGGAGTGTAGTAATTTTGTACAAAAGTCACAGCCAACGCTTTACCTTGAAACTAAAATTATGTGCTTCCAACAAAAAATAGAATTATGTTTTTTCTTTGTCGATGCAATAAAATTGCCTCATAGGAATGTTTTTTTTTTGGTGGGGGGTTCAGAAAAATACAAATGCGCCTAAGCGATTGATTCTAGTCCCAGTTATGTAAAGCCAGTAATTAACGTAGTAAAAAATTTTGTTGCACGCTATAACTCCTGAAAAAAAGGTACACAAACCTCCAAAAATATTGTTTGGAGAGAACGCCTATGAAATCTCTGAAAACTGTTTTATTTGTCAAAACTTCTCTTCAGAGAAGAGCTAAAGGAGGAGCCATACCGGCTGAGAAATGTACTATCAACAAGGCCAACTTCCAAACCGAAACCAAAACCTGAGTTTTTGATCAAAAACTTCATGGCATTGAATTTTTGCAGGTATCCGAAGCGAAAAGACCATGCCGAGGTGAAATACTCTAGTCTAATATTTTTTCTGAAAGATTAAGAAATTCTCTATCACATGATTGCAAAATCTCAAAATCGAATTTTTTCGCAAAACAAAGTCTCGCTCCACTTTAAACCTTTCAAATACAGTGCGCTCTATCAGATACAGTAAATATTCCAGAAACCACAGAGAAATTTCTTAACGTTGCAAATGATATTAGCAGCTTTACTAATACTGGCAATTTCAATGGTATTTGAAGTATCGACAATACAGAGCGAGTATCTGTTTCGTGAATACAATTTTTGAGGTTATCAGTGTCAAGTATTGTGCC
Organism: Amblyomma americanum; assembly: GCF_052857255.1. Classification (NCBI taxonomy): domain Eukaryota; kingdom Metazoa; phylum Arthropoda; class Arachnida; order Ixodida; family Ixodidae; genus Amblyomma; species Amblyomma americanum. Next base: position 13,376,118 of record NC_135500.1, read on the forward strand.
TGGCCCTGGCCAGAACTAAGCAGGGTGGCGCTTTGTCTTGAGGCGCTGCAAGGAGGGATGGTCCTGCTCACGTTGCTGCTCTTATGTTCATTTTGCCAGCAGTGGCCTGCCTTGCCATTATGGTCCCAGTCACTCCTGCAGCGAGGACGCATCTTACCGTGCTTCATGGAAGCATTCAGTAAACTCCTTTGTCTTGTGGCCTTTAAGTCAAACAGTGATGTTAGATTGCTCTGACTACGTGTTTCCCCTTGCCTGGCAGCAAATCATGCTCATGGTGGGTGAAAACAAAATTTGCCTACATAATCATAGTCGTGCTTTGTCGAAGAGCGCAGCCCATTGCTGTGTTGAACGGTGCCAGAGTAGTGCACCTTCGCATGAGGTGAGGCTGCCCATACCGCTTCCGTTTGGCACTGCGTGTCTCATATGCGGTTCAAGTACTGTGGCAGCTATGCTCAAAAATCGCATTACTGAGAAGCGTCAGCCAATTTTTTTATTCCTTTATTCGAAATGAAATGTCCCCACTTCGCTCTCGCCCTACCACATGCCAGCCATCCCGGTTAGCTCAGTTGTCAAAGCGACTGCTCTGGTGGATTGGTGGTCCTGGGTTCGAACCCCAAACTAAGAAAAAATTTTCTATAACTACCAAGTGTCTATGGTAGCTGTATAGCTTTCCTTTGTAGCCGTATGGCTGCCAACCAGTAATTGCTCCCTTATTATCTTTCGAAAATATTTGGAATTACTCAAAAATATATGAATCCATGCGCAAGTAACTTTTACTATCCGTGCTTGCTGCGCACCTAGCAATTTGATATTGGTACACCTCTGATCCAAAGTGCCTCTTTTACGACAACTCAGAAGCGCCTCTCTTGCACCAGGGTTGTTCGAGCAGCGTGCAGCGGAGTACCTCCTGTATCTGGAACAGTCTGGCCGAGGGCTGCGGCAGCTGGGCAGGAAGGTCCGCACCATAGGTGGGTGTACCGCATTGCCTAGTTGTGCACAATTCCCGCTTTTCTTGATGGGCTAGTTCTGCCTGCTTCGCTCTCCATGTCTAACTATTTCTGGTCTATAAGCTGCTCAGGGAACAGAACAAAGTAGTTGCCTTGGAAGATCAGAACAGCAGTTGGCCGAGGCCAAGGCATTACATGTGGCAGAGTACCCTGGCGGATAGGAAATTTTTTAGTGGTAGCCGAGCCACTTGTGCATGCACTGTGTTTCACATTGGATATCTCAAAGCCGATTCATGAAGTTTAAAAACTGAGCTTGCCTTCAGTGTCGACTGCCTTCACTTTTGCAATTCACAATTGCCTTCACAATTGCAAGGTGGCTTGGGCCATTCACATCTCTGTGTCGGCTAGTTTATTGGCAGAATGTCCACAGTGTGCATTAAGGAACTTGCGAAGAAGCACACACATGCAGCCAATATGTAGAGGCCCCATGCATGGAACAAGTTTCATGCAGTTGCCACAGCATCATTGGCCGCCCTGTGCAGGTGAGATGTTCAGGAATCTGAAGGCCTTCCAGCGTGAATGAAGCAAGCCTGGGTGCCATGTGAGCCAAGGACCATGGATTAGCCCCGCGATTGCTGTGTGGTATATTGAGTCTGTAAGATGATTAAAAACAATCTTTATTTCCTTAGCTTTATTGTTTCTTGGTCATTCCATTGGTGGCACAGCGTTGGCTTAGGAAGAGCTTTGCCAATCATTGTTTGACTTACATTGGGCTCATGCCACTACTTGTGTCTCTCACTTACTTTATTAGTGATAATAATTGCTTCGGTACCTCTCTTACATCACATCCCCTGATGGGGTGTCATATAAGGGGGGGGGGGGGGGGGGTTTGCAGGCATTCACAATGGTTGCATATGATGGGAAGGGCATTCCAGTCCGTTTCTGCGGTAAAAAGAGTGGTGTGGGCACGTGGATGTGAAACTTGAAGCGGATGACCAATGCGAGGCGATCTGCATGGTGGGATTGCACAGATGTATGGTCGCTGTCTTAGTGGTAAATAAAAGAACTCGGGAAATGGCAAAGCTGGCGACACGACGGCAAGTAGAAAGATCAGATAAACCGGACTGATATTTTAGAGACAATATGCTAATGTTGCAGGAGTATGAGGAGCGAATGAATCTGGTGGCTCTGTCTTGTACAGCCTTGAGGGCGTTTGTTAAGGGCATTTGTTAAATATGCTTAAGGAGGGTTCCAAATGGCCAGTGTATATTCCAGCTTAGTTCCGATAAGCAAGGCGCATACTTGAAGTTTAACATGTTGTGGGGTGTCTCGCAGATGGTGCTTTAAGAAGCCTAGTGTTTTGTTACCCGAAGATATTAGGTTGGTTACATGCATGTGTCCGTTACATGTGTCCGTCTTTTCTTCGTCCCTTTCTCAAAGTTGCACTGTGTTATTCAGCTTTCATCAGAGGCGTAGCCAGGGGGTGGCTTATGGGGCTTCAGCCCCCCTCGAAATTTTTTGTAATGTTATGCATCGCGGACCAAAACAACCGCCGGCACTGGAAATCATGCTGGAATTTGTCTACAGTGTCTTTTTCACGCTCAAAAAGACATTTCAGCACGAACGTTTGGAACTCAGGCTGGATTTTGTGGCAATTAACGCCCATGCACCTGGAGTCACATATTGCAAGGAGCCCCATCCGAGCACAGTTTAAAGGCCATTTCGATGACGGAGCAGCTCGTCGCGGCATCTCGTGGCAGCCGCGGAATCTACAGAGCGCATGGATTTCAGTTCCAAAACATTCTGTATATAAATTTCTCATAAACTTTGTTTTTTACATAACGAAGCAGCAAAACCAATGCAAGTAAAAAGCTCTGTTCCTTCACGTCCACAAATGAGTAATTAGGAAAACGTATTACTATTCATTAAGCTTTAAAAGCGCAGAAATTTTTGCCGTTTATAGTAACAGTTAGCACCATGATCAAAGTTATCATGCGAATACGAAAATTGCGAGGACATCAATAACCAATCTCATCGACCTTGCTCATTGAAAGCCCGGCCCACACGGCGTTTCTTAACACTCTCGGATATTGGGTAGTTCAACTTGTCGCATCATCTGTGGCTTTCGTTTGTCATTTTCCTTCCTTATTTTAGCTACCTGTGTTTACTTCTTTTTTGAACCAGACCAATACCTTTCTTTAATTTTCTGTGCAGAATGATTGTTGCCACTTTGCATGCAGCTAAAATACACATTTTCATATTGATTTCTGCATTCTCCCTCTATTATTCTATCCATATGGTGAGCGGCTGGCGGCGGATGGGCGGGAACTTACGCCAACGGGACACGTGAAGATAGCCTCCCTGGCGGGTGTGTGCGGGTGGGTGATTTCCGCTTGGGCGGCTGTACCACGCGATGTCGTGATGCGGTCATTTAGGAAGTGCGGGCTTTCCATAGAGGACGATGTCCTGTGGGACCACAGCGGCGACGACGACAGCAGTACCACTGAAGATGACTCAAGTGAAGATGAATAGCCCATCTGTGCAATAAATTTTCGTTTTGGAGCGCGTCTACTGGTGTTTTTTTTCCGGACATGCAATTTGATGGGGGGGGGGGGGGGGGTCGACTTAAATTCGAGTCGACTTATAATCATGTAAATACAGTACTTACAATACTTGACCGGTGACAGCTGCGCCCGCGCAATACATTGGAATGAAGTACAGCATCACTGAGATTTTTTTCTGGCCATTGCATATGTACAAAATTGTAAACAAGGTTCCTGAATGACAAATATTCGTTAAAATATTTGTCCTCAACTTGATTATTCATATCAGGGGCATGCACTACTTTGCTGGATTCCAATTGATATAGTTCTAAAATTCATGAGTCATTTTCTTTATTTACTAAATAATTTAGACAAAAAAGGTGGAAGCATTGATGTCAGTTATTTCTGCCACAGTTTTTGGGGCATACGAATATATTCTGTTATGAAAAATGTCTTGTCTTGACAGTGTGTAACGTTCTAGAATTTGTTTGCTGCATCTAATGCACAATAGCATTCGCAATGGAAATGCAATTATGATTAATGTATTTGATCCCTCTACAAATTCTATAAGGGGAGGTCGCGCTGCAACATGAGCCCCCCTCGAACAATATTTCAAAGTCATTTTCAATTCAGCTTAACCTGCAAGGCACGGGATGTGATTCCTCGCTTCTTACGCCAGAACAGGCCCGTTGCAAGCCGCTTTGGTGTTCACGTTGTTTCGAAAGCCGAGCGCCTTCTTCTACAAGCTAGGATCATGGACTGCAGAGAACAAATCCGCTCACTAAAAAACGAAGCCTTCTTTGCACGCTGCCGACTCGAGTACAAGTGCCCCGATGATTTTGCCAGCATCCAGATGCACGCCAACTTCCATGCTGGTCTCCGCTCACGTCGGGACGAAGCCGTGCACGACAGAAAGCTTCAAAGGCTACTACCCCGTCGCTTGGACATTTCCAGAACTGCTAACCGCACCACTGAGCACAACCTTTCGTCACAGAAACTGGACGACGCGGAGCTCTCAGTGTTCAGCCTCGGTCTCAATTTCAATTTGGGACCAGAGCCGGACATAAAAAAGATGGTATGCGCAGTGGAAACTGCGGTCAAGAATGTGGAGCCTTCCCGTCGCGACGAGGCACGCTCCCGTGTCGTCAGCGTGCTGTCCAAGCTGAACCGGCATCAAGTCCTTAATCCTCTTTTGCCCGAAGAAAGAAATGCACTAAAAAGATTGCGCGGCAATGAGAACATCGTAATCCTGCCCGCGGACAAGGGAAACGCAACGGTCGTCTTGGACAAACGAGAGTACGTTAACAAGATGACGAGCATGCTGGAAGATGAGACAACCTACTTGCCACTTAATCGGGACACCACTTCAAAGGTGTAAAGGGACTTGCAGAAACTTTTGGCTGACGTCTTCTCCTTTGTCCCGCCACAATACAAGTCCCTCTACTACTTCGTCCTCTGCCACAATGGTTCTGCTCCCGCTCTGTATGGACTGCCAAAGATCCACAAAGAATGCAACCCAATGCGCCCAATCGTCGATTTCACCCGCTCCCCGCTTCACAAGCTGTCGAACTATGTATTTGCATCGTGTTATCTCCCCTTTGGTCGGTAAAAGCGAAACGCACGTGCACAACTCACACGACTTCATTGAAAAGGTTCGCAACATGGTTATAGAAGACGACGAAATTTTGGTGTCATTTGACGTGAAGTCACTGTTTACGAGCGTGCCCACTGACCTGGCCGTGAAGGTTTGCACAGATGCGCTACAGGCGGATGCAACCCTACCGGAAAGAACACCCATTGAAGTTCTAGACCTCAGCAGACTTCTTCAGTTCTGTTCGTCCAACACCTACTTCACGTTCCTGGAGAGCATATATAAACAGGTTCGTGGTACGGCTATGGGAGCATCAATTTCTGTCACCGCTGCGAACTTGACAATGGAGTCACTGGAGTCCCGCGCCCTTTCATGCTTCACGCCGCGCCCGAAAGTCTTTCTTCGTTATGTGGACGACTGTTCCTGCATAATCAAGAAATCGGCTGTGAGTACATTCCTTTTGCACCTGAACAGCATGGAACCGGCCATACAGTTTACCACGGAAGAGGAAGTAGATGGCCGTCTGCCTTTTTTGGACGTTCTGGTGAAACGCAACGGCCCTGGAATATCATTCAGTGTATTCCGGAAGAACACGCACACTAGCTTGTACCTAAACTTCAGTTCCGTACACCCGACCTGTCACAAGAAGTCCGTTGTTGCCTCGCTTGTCCGCCAATCGGAGAACGTCTGCTCTACGCTAGAAGAGTAAAAGACCGATCTGGACACCGTTCGCCGCGACCTGATGGCTTCGGGCTATCCAAGTTCTTTTATTAAAAAAAAATTCGAATATCGCCTAGCTCACCCGCCGCCACAGCAACCCCAGCGAGAGATGAAAAGGATTCCGATACCCTAGGTCCCCGGAGTAAGTGAACGTTTATCCCGCATATTCCAGTCGTACGAAGTCGACGTCGCACATGTACCCACGCAGAAGCTGCGACACGCGTTGGTTACAGTGAAAGACAAGATAAAGAAGAAGTTCCCGGGCATCGTGTATAGGGTTCCCTGCGCTGATTGTGAGCATGTCTATATCGTTGAAACGGGCGATTTTCTGAAAAGATTGCAGCAGCACCAAAATGATGTCAAGAACAAGCGCGTGGCAACAAACGCACTGGCTGATCATGCTATCTCCGAGGGCCCTGACATCGACTGGGACGGCGCGAAGATAATCGGAAAAGAAAAGAGCAAGACGACAAGGCTTTACCTAGAATCTTTTTATATTCAGACGACCGCAAACACGCTTAATCGCAACGAAGGCAATCTACCCCCGATATACTCCCTCTGCTTGCGTCATACCATGAAACCTATATAACCTACCTTCACTCCTGTCTTTCTTTCATTATGAACAAGGCCCCCGTAAGCCGTGGCCGAAACGTCATCCTTTTTAACGATTGGTCGGCGCTTGAAGATTTTCCGCCGTGAACATACCCGACCAGACGGGTTTCCGTCGTACCGTGGATTTCATCAGACGGTGTTTGCATTTCTTGCCACTTCATTTTGCTGTATCCATCTGGGCAATCACTACAGCCATGCCACAGTTCGTTTTCTCCATTTTTTCAAAATGATCCTTGTTTAACACTGCCCGTGCTGTAGTTTTTTTCTTTACTCATATAAAATGTAAAAATGTGCATAGCGGGTTACCAGCAGGAAAGCTGAGCAATAGTAGTGAATGCTGTTTTCCTGTAGCTGCGACAAGTGCCCGTGTTCAATGCAAAATGAAAAAAAGGAGAAGCGGATCGAGGAGGTTTTGAGTGCACCAAGTTAGGGTTGAATGGTTTTTAATTTTGTGACCAATAAGTTGATTTTTAAGTGGATTGTTGCAACAAATTTCTAGGGCACCTCCCATGCGACTCACTCTCTGTATTTTCTCAGTACGAATCTCAGCCCTCTAGATGTTGGGTAAACACTAGATAAGTGCTTTTAGAGCGAAAGCTCTGCTTCAAGATCAAAGCTGCAAAAGCCGGGCCATCGCTGAAGCCTTGACCTTGAATAAATTGAAAGGTGGTTTGTGCACAAATAGATCAGGGGAACGAGTTCACGGCGGGCGGCACAAAACGGTGAGCAGAATGGCAGGCAGTGCCGACTGCCAGTCCAAAACCAAGCCATCTCGTGCAGCGCGGCGACGCTTCGTCTTTCATCGGTGCCTCGTCTTCATCGGCGCTCCGTCAGTGATCTGCCTATGCGGCATCAGGCGCGGTTGTCATGGTTCGCTACAATTGCCCCGGGAACGGAGAGCCACCCTGGCAACCTATGGCGAGGACAAGAGGAGCACGTCGTAGTAGGTCTTAAGGCGGCTGACGTGGACGGTTTCTCGGCCGCGATGGTGCAAGTCCGAAGAGTGGTTGAGCGGCTCCACGATGTAATTAACAGGTGACGTTTGCTGGACGGCGCGATAAGGGCCGTGGTATTCTATACGGAATTTTGACGACAATCCTGGTGGTGTGCCTGGAACCCACAGCCAAACTAAGGATTCTATCGGAAAAACGTGTTGCCTGCTATCGTTATCGTGACGATGCTTTTGGCAGCCTAGGGATGCCGAGGTAAAAGAGCGCGCCAACTGGCGGCATTCCTCCGCATGCTTTGCGACTTCAGAGAGGGGCGTCCACTCGGAAGCGTCAGGAGTATATGGTAAGATGGTATCCATTGTGGATGACGGCTCACGCCCATACAGCGGCAAGAAATGGGTAAAACCGGTGGTTGACTGTGTGGCGGTGTTGTACGCGTACATCACGAAAGGAAGGACAGCGTCCCAGTTGGTCTGATCCGCTGCGACGTACATCGTGAGCATGTCATCGAGAGTAGGATTGAAGCGCTCGGTCAGCCCATTAGTTTGAAGATGGTAGGCAGTGGTGGTCCGGTGTACGATGCGACATTCGGTAAGCAGAGCTTCAATGGCGTGAGAAAGGAAAACATGGCCTCTGTCACTTAGGAGCTCCCACGGCACGCTGTGGCGAAGAACAAATTAATGATGTAGCAGGAACATCCCAGCAAACAACGTGGTATAAGGTATAAGGGGGTTTAACGTCCCAAAGCGACTCAGGCTATGAGAGACGCCGTAGTGAAGGGCTCCGGAAATTTCGACCACCTGGGGTTCTTTAACGTGCACTGACATCGCACAGTACACCGGCCTCTAGAATTTCGCCTCCATCGAAATTCGACCGCCGCGGCCGGAATCGAACCCGCATCTTTCGGGCAAGCAGCCGAGCGCCATAACCACTGAGCCACCGCGGCGGCGCCAGCAAACAACGTACCTCCTCAGGTGCGCCCAGAAAGGATGGAATGTCCCAATCCCAGTAAGACATTTATCGAACATTTCCAGGCCGTAGAGGCAGGACACAAGCAAAAGGGAACTACGCCCACTAATGGCCTAGAAATGTTTTTTTCGAGGGTGTTAAGCAGGAACAAAAACAAATCATAGCATTTTGGTCCCAGAAAGGTAACTGGGAGCACGTTTTTGGGACCAATGCTTTTCAATAAAAAAAATACAAATTGGCTCCTCGCTCCCTTTTCTCCCTCCCTCGCGCCAAAAGCTACGGGGAGAGAAGGTTTTGCTCTTGCACTCGCCGTTTTGAGAGATCAAACAGTTTTGTTCGAACAGCCGAAGGAAGCGCATTTCACCCCGCGTCTCTCTCGTGGGCTGTCGGCTCCATGCTGCAGGCAGGCAGGCGACGGCGGTCTGCCTTTTCATCGCACCGCCGGGAGCGACGGTCACCAGCGTGCCAGTCTTCTATAGTGTTTCCAACTTCAGCACGGTGCAGCGGTCCCTGCAGGCATCTCCAACTACCAGCAGTCCTTGTTGCGCCGCTGTATAGCAGAGGCACAGTAATGGCGTCCCATGGCTCGCCCGGCTTCCTCGCTGCGCTCGGCCAGCTTCCTCGCTGGACGGAAGCCATCTTGAGCACACGTATTCGCGCAGTCCCTGGCCGCTCGCGCGCAAGCCCCAGCACGCGGCAGCTCTTGCTCTCATCACTGGGCTGTTGTGAACTTCGTAGCTACGGATTCATGGCAGCTTTCCCGCGCACCTTGGCGTGGCCACATAATTCCTTTTGGAACTGATGCATCGGCGCGTGGCGCATCGCAAGTCTTTTGTGCAGCTTCACGGCCCTGCACCATAATGGCGCTCTTACAGGCGTCGTTCGTGGCAGCGGATTTCAAGGCAATGGACGACTCTTAGCGCGCACTCTGCATCCCTCAGCGCCTCCGACGACTGTGGCGTGTTGGTGGCAGCGTGGCCATCCACTGCGGTCATAGGCGGGAGAGATCTTCGGAAGCCTACCAGACTCTTGCTGCGAGTGCCCATGGATTCACCCGCTCTACCTACGTTGCCGTCCTGTCGCAGCGGTATAGTTTGTGATGTGTTTACGTCGCTGACATTCAACCCACCCCCACCGGATTACTTGTGCCTTGATCCCCTTGATCTCGCCTCCCATACCGTATTGTGCCGCACGCGCGGTCTGCTGTACCATGGGTGCGGCGCGCCAGGGCTCCTACCTCAAGACGTCCCCCCTTTCCATCCGGCTCCAAGCAGTCTTATCTCCACACTTAGTCACAAGAAAATAAAACGGGGGTGTAACGAGGATGCAATAAGGCGTATGTTTGAGCGTTCGCTGTGCCGTGAGAAGGCGCAGGACAGAAGGCTGCGTTGAATACATGTATATAGTTGCAGCATTTTATTTCATCCTCGGGTTTCCGTTGGCAACGTCGTCAAGGTATGTTGGTTTATGCTCGGTTTTTATTTTCGCCTCACAGAATTCATTTTTTTTCCTGTTTTGATAACACGCTCAAGCTTACTCCGAGGCTCGTGCGAGAGGCAAAGCAAGAGGGAGGTTTCACCCTGCGGAATATCTGTGACCTGAAACCGCGCATCTGTATCATACCCCCATATAGTCTTTCCTTTTGGCACCCAGGTTGCTCTTTACATGCGTTTGCTTTTGCATGTGCATATATGCTTTTGCACCCTTTATAATGTTTGCTTAATGTGCATCAACTTTCAGCCTGTATTATGTTTTTATTGCTTTATTTTTTAAGATTTCTCAGAGCTATAGAAAAATTTGGCAATTATTATATGCTGGTGCCGTAGTGCTCCGTACATTGTGTGTTAAATGGTGCACACATATGCGTCTCCTGTTTGTATTCATTTAAATGCAAAGAGCACGTCTAATAAACTGAAATTACATCTGTATTGCGCTGCTATTTCCTGTTACATGGGCGGGATCGGGCGACTTTTTGAATTCATTTTTCCTTTGTGTGTAAAACTTCGGCACATTTCAGGATCTTGTGGCGGGAGCAGCGCGGCACGAAACAAAGAATAGAGAGGCGGGAATCAATGCTGACTAACAACCAGATTTTTAATCCACGTTCGAGCTTAGAAGAAACTATTGAACAGTTTGAAGGCATTAAATCGACCTTAGGCACATGGAGGAAACAATGCAATGGCACCCAAACTGTGGTGAATAACTTATTGAAAAAAGCTGATAATCTGGAAAACAGAAGTCGGCGTTCTAATTTGCTGTTCTACGGAATTTCTGATACAGAGACTCATGAGCCTCCTGAAACATCTGAAAGACACGTCATGGAAATAGTGTCTGACCTTGGTGTAGGCACCGTGCACATTGAAGTAGCGCACAGACTAGGGGAAACACCACGAAGGAAGAAGACGACCTATCATCGCTAAATTTGCTTCTCTGAATGTAAAACAAAGCGTCTTAGCCAACGCGAAGAAGTTGAAAGGGAAAACTGTTAGTATTTCAGAAGATTTCTCTGAGGCCATATGTCGCAATAGGAACTTCCTGTGAGATTTTTCGAAGCTGCATAAGAGTGAAGGCACTCGTGTAAAACTGAAGTATGATGTGCTGCGCCTAAATGATACAAAATATGTGTACGACGAAGGTCTAGGGCAAGTTGTTGAGAGTGCATAATACAAGCCGGTATCAGTATCTAACATTTCTTTTTTGGTTGTGATCGGCCGAAGCATCAGGAATAAGGTTGAAAATTTGGAAAATCTACTGCGCATGACAGAGCCCTCCGTGGTTCTGGGCACAGAATCATGGCTCGATTCTGATATCGGAGGTAGTGAAGTTTTTCCAGCTGATTACGCATGCTACAGGAAAGAAGGGAACAGTCACAGAGCGGATGTCTTTACATTAGTTCATCATACTATATCTAGCTCCCGTCTTGAAGTGCCAGTTGGGTCATGCGAAGCTGTGTGGTGCTGTATTAGGTTGCCAAGCGGGAAATGTTTATCTGTTTGCTCCTTCTATAGGCCCCCTGGAAGCTCGGTTGATATAATGAGAGAATTGTACAAAACATTAGAAATGATACAAGCAGAGTGCTTGTAATAGGAGGAGACTTCAACTTACCAGAGCTCAGTTTCAATCAACAATCTAGTTCGTGCAGCGCTGCCTCTGGCGCAGGAAAAGAATTCGTAAACATCATGCATGATTTCGCATTGACCCAGATGGTGACCCAAGCAACTAGACTAACCAATATATTGAAATTCGAAATGAAAAATCGACCAGCCAGGGTTTCGTCCACTTTAGTACTGTATGGAATCAGTGATCATCAATCAGTTCTGTGTCAAATGCAAGTGTCTCATGAAGCGGTAAAATCGAATGCAGTAAGAAAGATATATAATTACTCGAAAGCTAATACTGCAGACTTGGCGTTAGAAGCTTACTTCCCCTTTACGAGGCCTTGTCAGAAACTTGCACTGTTTCTGCAGAAGCCGCTCATGCACGTCATGCACGTGTATGTCTGTAGCTTAGTTTCCAAAACAAAATGTGAGATTAATAGGACAGGTTTGTTCCGTCATGGGTGCAGTCACCAAGGCGCTGGAAGAATAAGCCATGGTTCAATGCCGATTTACAACGCCTACATAACAAACGCTAAAGAGCGTTTAAAAGTTATAAAAAGAATCGCAACTCCCTGACGAAAACAAACTTGGAGGCGGCTAACAATGCTTTACAGATGGCTGTTGCAAAAGCTAAAAAGGGCTTGCTTGACTCCTTCTCGTCAACGTTCAAAAATAACCCAAAGACATTTTTGCGATACTTTAAACGCAATGGTACAGATAATGTAGGCATTCCATCCATAGCGCACAATGGCCACCTGATAGATGGCAGTCTTGAAAAGGCAAAGTCCTTTAATGATTTTTTCAGTTTGGTATTTCTGCCCCGCACAACTTGTGGCATCCCTTATCAACCAGTTCAGCTTAATCCTATGGCGCCCATAGAAATAAATGAAATGGGAATGACTGTATTACTTCAATGACTAGGTGTGTCCAAAGCTGGATGCCCTGATGGTTTGTCCAATGGCTTTTCAAAGATGTGTGCCGAATCTGTATCTCCTTTTCGAGCTCACCTATTCAAGAAATCTTTGCTCACCATTTCTCTGCCTACAGATTGAAAAGTTGCCTGCGTGGTCGCTATTCATAAGACCGGGCCTCGGGAATTAGTCTCTAAGTACCGTCCTATATCCTTAATAAATAATGCCTGTAAAACTATAGAGCACATCCTACATACGAACATAATGAATAATCTAAATTCCTTATTAAATCCAAATCAGTGCGGTTTCCGGCAGGGAAAATCCTGTGTTACACAACTAACCGAGTTTGTTCATGAGATATGCGATGCTTTCGATCATTGTAGCATCATTGACTGCATATTCATTGACTTTAAAAAGGCTTTTGACGTAGTAGATCATGGTCTCTTAGTCTACAAGTTGCGTTGTTTAAATGTGAATGAGAAGGCTGTTGAATTAATTAGAGAATATTTAAGTTTAAGGTGCCAGTATGTCACAATAAACGGATCCAAATCAAATGTAACTTCCCTCACGTCAGGCGTCCCACAAGGGTCAGTTTTGGGACCGTTGCTTCTTCCTGTGTTCATTAATGACATTTCAAAGAATATTGCTTCCTACATGCGACTCTTCGCTGATGACTGTGTAGTCTACAGAGGAGGGAAAAAATTCCAGAATTCACTTGCTTTGCAGGAAGACTTAAATATATTGCACCGGTGGTACGAACAGTGGCACATGAAATTAAATTTGCAAAAAACAGTGCACATGTGTTTCACGAGGAAAGGAATGTACCCAATTGGGTCTATAACATAAACGGCCACTTACTGGAAACTGTTCTAGAATATAAGTATTTAGGTGTGTACATCGCGTCAAAACTATGTTGGCATCGACTTGTTGATTATGTTGCTGGGAAAGCTTGCAAAATGTTGGGTTTTTTGCACTGTAACACGAGAATGTTTCCGCAAGACTCTAGGGATGCACTATTTAAAACGCATATAAGGTCCATGCTGGAATATGCTTGTACAGTATGGGACCCGCCGACAAAGACCGACAGACAAATTTAGAAAGAGTCCAGAACTTAGCGGCCCGCTATGTTTCTGGGAATTATAGTAAATACATTATTGTGTCTGGCATAAAACAGAAATTAGAATTGGAACCCCTTGAATTAAGATGGAGAATGCTAAGGCTTAAATTTTTTCATAATGTATATTACAATAGGATTGCTATTCATTTTTTCATCCACACTACCGATCCGTGCGGGTTGATCATAACCATAAAGTGCGCGAATTCAGGTCAAAAACCGATATGTTCAAGATGTCGTTTCTTCCTCACACTGTTCAAGAATGGAATGCTTTGTCTTCATTTTTTGTTAATATTACTGACAATTAATTGTTTGCATTGTCATTGTGACCACAGGAATTCCTTGTACAGGTTCCGAGCACTCTTAGAAGCTTCTAATTAATGTTCTGTGGGGCCGATTTTCCTAATTTAAATCGGATTAAATGTCTCGCCTCCCATATTGTTTAAGAACTCAACGCTGACGGTAGGAGGAGTCAAGCAACGCGTGGAGTGCCTTTCAGCCAGTCCCGTGATGGCGTCTCTTTCGCTTTTATTTTGTTTTTTAGGTTTCTGTAAACAAATAGTTTCAGTTGCAGACAACACAGCCGAAAATTAGGCCTACAGAAATAAAAATACGCATGGACTGTTTGATTTACGTATCACTCCACCGATAGCAGAGCGGCAAGCCGCCACAGGACTGGCTGAAATTCACTCCACGTGTTGGTTGGCTCCTCCTACATTCAGTGTTGGGTAAAAAAAAAAAATGTGGGAGCCGGGACGTTTAGTTCGATTTAAATTAGGAAAATTGACCCCACAGGACCATAATTCGAAGTTTCTATGAATGCTTGGAGCGTGTAGATGGAGTTCCCGCAGTAAAAAGACGAGTTCAGATTCATCTTCAGCGAAACACGGGACGCTGACCAGTGAAAAATAAATTTGTATTGACGTTTCGCTTCCCACCACGGGGGCCTTGTTCAAAATGGTAGTCACCATCAGAAGTAGGTCGTATTTAAACAGTTTTGAACAATCCCCACAAGGAATGAGCGCATATCGTGTTCAGATTACCGTCGTTTCTGTTAAGCGCTCGTAATGTGGTATGTACGATAACTGATTCCAGATGTAGTCTTGACGATGTTACTTTCTCAGTGGTGATGATACATGCCAGGTCCGAATCGATGTTATGGTTATTCATGACGGCGTGTTCCGCTGAAGAGTTATTACGCAGGCTTTTCTTATAACGTCACGAGCATGCTGCTGTAGTCGCTTTTTGGAATTTCCTGTCTCGCCGATGCACACGGCATCGCAGTCTGCGCAGGGAACTGCGTAAACTACTTCGGGGAACCTTTCCTTCGGCAGCTTATCTTTCCGAACTGATGACATATTTTTTTCTGCAAGGGACATGAGCCACCTGCACTACATACTCCGGTAAGACACGTGCAATGCATTCACTTGCACTAGGAAAATATGGCACCGTTTCTTGAGGGCGGAGGAGTAGTCAGGATGCACACGACGTTCCGCCGTGTTGACGAAATGTGTCGGACAGCTGGAGAGGTCATATCGCAGTTTTTCTGCTTCCAAAGACGCGTCCACAGCCTTTGTGCACAACTTCCTGGCCCGCTGTAGTAAATTATTGACAATAGCCCTCTGGCGGGAAGTGGGATGTACCGAGCTGAAATGCATGTACCGGCCCACATGCGCGCCTTTGCGAAATACGTTGAAACGAGTATGTCAAGAAAGGGAAGTTTGCCGTTCACCTCCTGTTCGAAAGTGAATTGAATGGCATTTTCTATGTCGTTCAGGTGGGCCAGGAACCAGTTAACAGTGCCTTTCTGGATGATGCAAAAAGAGTCATCAATGCAGCGAAGAAATATCTTCAGGAAATGCGAAAACGAGGTTAACGCTTGTTGCTTCATAGCTTCTAAAGTAAGATTGGCTGCCGTAACCGAAACAGAGGCACCCATGGGAGTACCGTGTGCATGTTCGTAGAACTTTCCCTAAAAAAACTAAGTACTATGTGTTGCTCAGGCAGAAATCTAATAGCTTGCGCAGGTCTGGTACATCTATTGGTTATCTTTGCGGTAGCGTTCCATCAGCTTCGTGTGCAGCGGAGCGTGCATGGGCGGCCAGGTACGCTCCTGAAGAGACGCTTCACGTCGAGGAAAACAATTTCCTCGTCTTCATCTATCTGGATGCAGCTTATCTTCTCGACAATATCACTTTAATTTGGAACGAGACTTCTTGCCTGGCCAACGAGTGGAGATAGCACCCGGTGTAGGAATTTCGAAAGGCTATGAAGTGGGGAGCGCGTGTAGTCCACAGTGGGACGCATAGGAACATCTGGCTTTAAAAAGGAGGCGCGGAGCCATTGTTTAAAGGAGCTGGAAATATAGTGATTTTTGGTGAGGAGGAACTGTTGCAAATATGTTGGCCAAATGTACCCTCCAAACAGACGGGATTCCGTCACATTCTCAGTTTCAGATTCCTCTTTAGTGCACCTTTAAGTTGTGGGCCTCACGGTGAGAGTATGGTATTACCTGAGGCCTTTTCTTGGTTCTTTCATTCCATTCCTTACCTACTGCATACACTGCTGGTTCTTTGTTCGTAATTTTTTGCAACATTGTTTCTGCCACTGATAAAAGGGTTAAAGGAAAGCCGGCTGATAGAAATCAATGAGTCAAAACTTTCCTGACCGACATGACAGCATGACTTATTAAAAGCTTCTAGTAAACACAAAGTTAATAATAATAATTGGTTTTGGGGAAAGGAAATGGCGCAGTATCTGTCTCATATATCTTTGGACACCTGAACCGCGCCGTAAGGGAAGGGATAAAGGAGGGAGTGAAAGAAAGGAAGAATAGGTGCCGTAGTGGAGGGCTCCGGAATAATTTCGACCACCTGGGGATCTTGAACGTGCACTGACATCGCACAGCACACGGGCGCCTTAGCGCTTTTCCTCCATAAAAACGCAGCCGCCGCGGTCGGGTTCGAACCCGGGAACTCCGGATCAGTAGTCGAGCGCCCTAACCACTGAGCCACCGCGGCGGGGGAACACAAGGTTGCGAAAGGCCTTTTCACCGTCTTGGACTGCGCTGAATCATACGGCATAATTTCCTTTCGCATTTGTGTAATTGTTTTGATCTGTAGTGCCACTCGATCCCAACCTGTTTTTCTAAATTCAAATAAACTAACTTGATAGACAAAGCATTGTAGAATTCGTGGGGCACATGAGTGCTTGTAACTAGCCGTCAAATGAATGAGCCTGCTGCATTTCATATCTTGGGAAGCTGTTCAGGCGTGCGAAACTCATTAAATATTTTAGCTCATTTGTGCTTTAAACTAGGAGTAAAATTTTATGCCCTCTTCGCTTTCTTCTCTCTTCTTCTGATTCACTTGTTGCTGCTTCTTTGTTCTTTCTTCATTCGTTGGTCCCGTTTCCCTGCTTGCCAAATAAACCTCTCGAATTGGCCAGATTAACTGAGAAAACTGATTTAATTATACACTTGATTACAACAATAAAAAAGTAAAGTGCAGTAAAGCGAGTATGCAGGAGGAAGTCCATCTCCGACCGAGCTCCGGCCTTAACTGCCGCCCCGCCCAGAGCTCGCGGCCGTCGAAGGGTTTCTTCCCAAGGAACAATGATTCTTTCGGCGCTTCCACATTCCCAAATGCACTTTCCCACGACTTCGAGGAATGTATGTATCGCAGACGGGGCTGGGATGCCGACGCGTCTGGGGCCCCGGTGCGCAATGTCAGGAAACCCAATCCCGCGGAGAAGCGTAAATTTACGACAAGTGGCTCCGAGGTTCAGTAAAGGAAAGAAGCGCAAACCCAGACACTTAACGGACGTGCGGGGTGTGGTTTGCCAAAGGCGTCCGGAGTCCCGTGCGCTAAATGATGCGCCGTCTGTGGAGGCACAGTGCCTCCCATGTCAGTGCCAGAACAAGCCTCGACACAAGCAATAGTGCACTCATGCTTACTCCACGCAAATCCGAAAGTTCACCCGCGGACACAAACACATCAAAAGCCGGGTGATGAACGCGCGGCCCGTCTCGCCTAAGGCGCACGGGCTCCGCTCCGACCGACAAACAAAAGTTCCCCCGAAGACACCTGGCGTCCCGGCGAAGCGGATTCGGGGTGGAAATGTAAAAAAATACACAAGCAAAAGATACGTGAAGAAGCAGGTCCACCATGACGACCTTACACGCCCCTTCTAAGATCGTTGCAACAGCCTCACTGGTTGTTGCACACGATACGAAATGTGAAGGTCGTCGTTAACACTACCCTAATGCCCAGAATGCAACTGTTAAATAGAAACAATATGGTGTCGCGTTACATGATACATAAAAATAGTCGCCACATGCAACATGCGACTGTGAGTTGCCGTCACGTTGTATCGCTCCAGGGCCAACGCCCATCGAGCTAGCTTTGCGCCGGCTGGCTGGCTGGAGGTGAGATAGGCAAGGGGGTTGTAGTCGGGCACGACATGCACGCGTGCCCCGCATACCCACCTGTCGTACCTACGGAGCGCCCGAATCACAGCAAAGACCTCCCGCTTGATTGTTGCCCATCTCATCTGCGTTTCGTTTAACCGGTGGCTCGCACACGATATGGGCAGCTCCCTGCCCGGCCCACTCAATTGGGCCAAGCAGGCCCCCCTGCAAAAGCAAACGCATCCGCGAATAGCCAATATGGCTTCTCGAGATCCGGAGTCGAGAGCATCGTCGCCGTGCAAAGTGTCGCCTTAGCTTATTGAAAGACTCATCTGCCTCTTGATTCCAGGGAATACAATTTGGCACTTTCCCGTGAGAGCGGGGAGGGGTCTAGCGATATCCGCGTAGCTTTCGACGTGGTCTGTGTAGTAACCGCGGAGCCCGAGAGCACTCCTCAGCTCGCGTTTTGTGCGAGGTGTCGCCAGCTCACAGATGGCGGCAACCATTTCGGGGTCACGTCCATGCTGTTCCGATGGGGCGCCACGGCCTGGCATTTTTGTAGATTCACTTTGAATTCTGCCTTGCGCAGAGCGCTGTGCACTTCTCGATGGTGATCAAGGTGTTCCTCTTACGCTCTGGACAAAACTGCTTTAACGTCTAAGTAATCGCAAGCATACTCTTGGTGTACTCTTAGCAGATCGTTCATGGCTCTTTGAAATGTCGCTGCGGCGTTTTTTAACCCAAATGGCATCACGCGCCATGCGAACTGTCCGATATGGGTAACAAAGGCTGTTTTCTCCTGGCTTTCTTCGTCTAGTGGGATCTGCCAATATCCTCGTTTGGGGTCTATTACGGTAATGAATTGCGCACCACCCACACAAAAAATTAGTTCCTGTTGTGATGCCATAGAGAAAATATCGTCTACGATTGCCGCGTTTAAGGCCCTGTAGTTGACACAAAGCCTGAGCGAGCCATCCTTTTTAGTGACACGCACGACGGGGTGGGTGAACGCACTTGAGGCTGGATATATATTAGCCTAAATCTAGAAGGTCATCCACCTGTCTAGCTACTTTTTTTAAGCTCTGGCATGCGATATGCATAGCACTCTTTCGGGTTCTAGTCCTCCCTGAGTACTATCTTATGTTTTCCGATGCGCGTCCTTCCTGGCAGCCCCTGGAACACATCCTCGTACGAATCGAACAGCTAGTGTATCTGCCGATTTCTGGTTGCAGTCAAATGCTGTGTCGCGCTTGCCGGCAGACCGCTACTAAGCTGCTCTTCAGGCCGTGGAGCAAACTCAGCTTCTCCGAAACTCAGTATCCTCACCAAAAATAACGCTTGTGTGGGCGACTCTTGCATTATAGGGGCGAAGATGGTTGGCACACACAACCTTGCGTTTACCGTCTTCCACTCTTATGTCGCACGAATTTTGGCGGGTTTCGAACTGACCTAATTCGGGCGTTCCAGCGACGGTGGCGGTGCCACACGGCCTCTTCCTGAAGCGGCGAGCCGGTGATCGCTCTGCGCGGCGCGTGCAATCGCAGTGGTTTGCAGCGTAAGATACGCGTCAAAATGAGCATATTCTGTTATTCTACGATGTGGGGACATTCCAAACAGCAAATTTGTTGTTTCTGCCAACACTTAAAGAGTTCAAAAAGCAGTGATTAAGTGCATTCTGCAGGTTGGTAACGAGTTTCAGCCCAATAACCCGTCTCAGCGGCGTACTCTGTTGACACCATAACACCTTGCCATAATACATTCCTATCCAGTTCTTTGTTCTTGTGACCAACGTAGCGTATTACAGCTGCATGAAAGCAGTTTAGTGCTTATGCAGTGAGCTGATATGAAGTGTATTGGTTACGTTTTAAGGCAGACGCTTGCAGAAAACAAAGCTTTTTCGTCAAGCTTCAGTCCATTCTGGTCTAGATTAAACACGGCTTTCGGGCCACAACGTTATTTTTTTTTATTTATAAATACTGCGGTCTTGAACAAGACCATCGCAGGTGGGTACATAATTTGTGTAACACCAAAGGACAAAAAAAGGAAATACAGCAGACAAGGCGTCACAGCAACGAAATTAGTACATCACACTGTACTGTATCGTTTCCCAACCTCAGAATATATATACTGCAGTCATAGAGCCAAGCATATAATTAAGTAAATCTCAACAAATTACTCATCAACCGAACATTCAAAATTTCGTCACTTGTTGCAGCAGCGCCTCAAAATGGGACAAATTATTCTCTTCGACTATATGACCAGCAAGGTTGTTCCATTCAGTAATAGTTCTAGGAAAATAGGAATATTTGTAGCAGTTCGTTCTTGTGGATAAAGGTTTTACGGAAAGAGAATGTCTCAGGCGTGTTGCATAACCACTAGAGTAACTAACAATTTTCGAGATGTCAATGTTGTAGTGCCCATGAATCAACTGGCAAAAGAATTTCAAACGACAGATACGGTTTCTATCAGTAACGGATGGTAAGCCACTCTTTTTAATAAGATTAGTGATAGAAGTGCGACCATAGGAATTATAAATAAATCTTACTGCTTTCTTTTGAATCATTTCTGATTTGTTAATGTTAATCTTGGTATATGGGTCCCAGATCATTACGGCATATTCTAAGATTGGCCGCACAATAGTGTTATACGCAAGGAAACGTGTTTCAGGAGTAGCGAACCGTAGTGCACGCCTCAAGAAGAATATTTTGCGCAGAGCATTTGCCGAGATGGTATCAATATGTTTGTTCCAGGAAAGATTATTGGAAATCCATAGGCCGAGATATTTGTAGCATGTTACCTCTGAGAGTGCACTATCGGAAGTACCATACTGGTAGAGAAGAGGATTCCTTTTAAGCGTTATTCTCATATATACTGTTCTATCAAAATTTATCACCATTTGCCACCTATCACACCAGCGCATTACCTTCCGAAAGTCATTATTTAGCCTGATTTGATCTTCACTTGAGTTAATTCGTTCATAGAGGACACAATCATCGGCATATAACTTAACATTAACAGAGAGATCTTGGACGATATTATTAATATAAATAATAAACAAAAGCGGTCCAAGCACAGATCCTTGAGGAACTCCCGATTCAACTGGAATGCAATGTGAGAGGGCACCATTTAGTGTAACAAACTGGCGCCTGTTTGTCAGGTAAGCCTTAATCCAGGTTATTAGTTTATCGTTTTTTATTACAGAACTCAATTTATATATTAGCTTGTTATGAGAAACCGTATCAAAGGCCTTGCGGAAATCTAAAAATATTACGTCAGTTTGTTTTCCTTCGTTTATGGCTTCTGCAAAATCATGAATTGTTTGTATTAGCTGTGTACATGTCGAATATCCTTTCCTGAAACCATGTTGAGCTTTCGATATTACGTTATGTTCTTCAAGAAAGGTAGATAAATGTTTATGAATAATGTGCTCAAGTATCTTACACGCTGTGGAAGTAAGTGAAATAGAGCGATAGTTTTGCACCTGTGTTTTGTGAAATAGAGCGATAGTTTTGCACCTGTGTTTTGTCACCAGTTTTATGTAAAGGTTTAACTCTGGCAACTCGCCAGTCATCGGGTAGGGCGCCTTCCTCTATAGACCTTCTAAAAATGACACATAAATACTTGGAGCACCATTGCGCGTACTGCTTCAGAAAGCCATTTGGGATGTCGTCTGGGCCAAACGATTTCTTAACATCAAGATTTAGAAGTAAATTGAACACTCCATTTTCAGATATGGTAACATCAGGTATAGGGGGTAAAGACAGACTGAAAGATGGAAGATGACCATTGTCTGCAGTAAAAACAGTTTTACAGTGGTTATTAAAGGCTACACAGGCTG
The DNA here is from genome assembly GCF_052857255.1 of Amblyomma americanum. Classification (NCBI taxonomy): domain Eukaryota; kingdom Metazoa; phylum Arthropoda; class Arachnida; order Ixodida; family Ixodidae; genus Amblyomma; species Amblyomma americanum. Next base: position 13,397,819 of record NC_135500.1, read on the forward strand.
CATTATCATCGCGAATACATTTTCCATCTATTACAAACATGTCGGCACTGCGGGAACTCGGGGTAATCGTCCTCCAGAATTTCTCAGGAGATTTTTTAATAAATGATGGGAGTTGGACACCAAAATATCTTTCTTTGTCAAGTAAAGTCTGATCTTTTAATTGTTGTGACACCTCCTCAATAACACGGACTATGGAAGGGGTGGCTGATCTCGCTCGCTTTTTAAGACGTTTTAGTCGACGTTGCAAGTGCAGCGTCTCTCTGCTGATCCAAGGGTTGCGGCTACAAGACTGCTTAGATATCTTCGGCACGAAACACCGGATACATTCATGAACCATGTTCTTGAAGATGAGCCACAAGTCATTATTACTGCAAGGATTCGTTTGGAAATCGTCATAACGAAGGTCAAGAATGTCAATGATGGACTCATTATCTGCTCGTGAAAAATTTGGAAAGGAATGAAGAGCATCTTCATGCTTTAAAGAAACATCATTTAGTGACAATAAAACTGCCTTATGATCTGATATACCAGTAGCAACATCACAAGAGATGTTTTCCGTAACGTTGCCACTTAAAAAGAAGAGATCTAGGATGGACATCGAACCGTGCTGTATTCTTGTAGGCTCATTTACAACTTGCAGCAGATCAAAGTTTAAGGCAAGGTCCAGCATTTCGTTTTCCATTAAATTACAGGACTGTGAAGAAAAAGTGCACCAATCAATATTCGAAATCACCAGTCATAGTTATTCTGTCTCCCGGTTTTACATGACACTGGATATACTCTTTTAAATGGTGCAAGACAGGGACAGGAGAGTTAGGGGGCCTGTAAATGGCGCCTAGTAAATACTTGATGTTATCAGCATAAACTTTGCAGAATATGCCCTCGACTCCGGTGACATCAGGTAATCTTATAAGTTGTAGAGATGCTTTGTATAGTATCGCAACTCCCGCACCTCTTCTGTCACGATCTTTTCTAAAGACCTTGTAGTTATTTGGAACAAATTCACCGTCATATATATCTTCACTTAACCACGTCTCAGTTAGCACTAATACATCAGGGTAAGCGTAAGTAAAAGACCTTCCAACTCAACGACTTTATTAACAACACTGCGACAGTTAGTATTTAAAACTCGAAAACAACCTTTTTCAGTTTTGTTCTGTCAGGTGTGCTTGGTAATCCTGTAACGCTTGTTTTCAGTTTTGTCCCAGGCAAATAAAGTCCCGTTCACACTTAATTTATCGAAGAATAACTTGACCTTCGCACCGTTCGACCTTTCCTCTGCAGAGCTTTCCCATAGTTTTTGCCTTATCTGACGAACGCCAAGAGAAAAATCCTCTGAAATCGATATTTCAGAGCCCTTGAGTTTGGGACAGGCTTTCATTATCGATACTTTTTCACGGTAGTCTAAAAATCTCACAATTACTGGACGATCACCATCTTTCTTCTTTCCCAGCCTATGACAGCGTTCAATTCCACTAATGGTTAAATCAACCTTTTCAAGAAACACACTCTCTTTTATCTTCTTGATAAGATCATCAAATGTTTCAGTGCTCTCTTCTTTAACGCCATAAATTATCAGATTATTCCTTCGACTCCGGTTTTCTAACTCATCAACCTTATTCAAGAGGCTGGAATCATTTTGTTCTAGTTCAGCTATAGTTGATTTCAGGCCATTTACCTCTGTCTTCAATGTACCAAGAGAAGCCATTTGAGTTTCTATGCCACTTATTCGTTCATGTAAGCTTGCTACATTTTTTTCAAGTTTTTCTTGTCTAGTCAGGACATTGTTGATTGAAGCAGTTGTTATTTTGCCCCAAGAGAAGTTGTTGCAATATTTCCTGGTCTGTAGGCCCTGGATTCGACTCAATGTCACCACAGATCAAAAGGCTTATTTTGAAAGAAACAGCAGAGACAACACTTTGTAAGCCAAGTGGGCATGGCAGCAGCAATAGAAAACGGTCATCACTGCGAAAACACTTCATTCGAGAATAATCACTAACCTGCACGATAAAGCAGAACTGATCGAGCATCATGTCCGATGTGCTGCTGCCTAGCCCACTGATTGAGCTGGCCGGGGGACAACTTCTTATAGCCGCAGGTATGTCCACGTGACTTGACGTCATCTATTTAAGGGAAGAAACAGCGCAATGAAACACGGACACACGAAGAACGGACACACACGAGCGCTGACTGTGCTGTGGACACACACGGACACACACGAGCGCTGTGAGTCAGCGCTCGTGTGTGTCCGTTCTTCGTGTGTCCGTGTTTCATTGCGCTGTTTCTTCCCTTAAATGCATTACAAACTAGCCCGGAACCTTGCTCTTCTTGACGTCACCGATGGGGTGGCAGAAGTTGAAACGAAGAAAGGCTGGACGATCTCGATGACGGGGCAACGGCTGGCTCGTGCGAATGACTTGATGTCTGGTTGATACGGAAGAGCAGCAGTATATCCTTCTTCAGCGCAACCAAGGGAAGGCTGAACTTGAAGAAAGAGCGCCAAGGCCTGCACGATAAAGCAGAACTGATTGAGCATCATGTCCGATGTGCTGCTGCCTAGCCCACTGGTTGAGATGGCCGGGGGACAACTTCTTATAGCCGCAGGTATGTCCACGTGACTTGACGTCACCGATGGGGTGGCAGAAGTTGAAACGAAGAAAGGCTGGACGATCTCGATGACGGGGCAACGGCTGGCTCGTGCGAATGACGATGTCTGGTTGATACGGAAGAGCAGCAGTAAATCCTTCTTCAGCGCAACCAAGGGAAGGCTGAACTTGAAGAGCGCCAAGGCCTGCACGATAAAGCAGAACTGATTGAGCATCATGTCCGATGTGCTGCTGCCTAGCCCACCGTGATTGCTAAATAGCGATATGAATGGCAAGAACTTCACAATTATACCTTCATTTCTCGAATATGATACGCAATGCGGATGAATAACCGCAAATGCTTCTTGTAAACTGTGATCTGCTCAATCGATCTCAGCGTTTTCCCCCGCTGGTCGAAAACACATTTTTAGCGCTAATTTCAACTGTATTACCCGAACGACCCCTTGGCTGCCGCTTCAAACAAGTTATATTGCCTTTTCTATTGCCGCATATATGTGACCAACGTTGGCTGCAGATGGACTGTAGTAGGACACAATTAAGTCTGCAGTAAAGCTCCACCCACATTACGGAGCACCGAACAGAATTTTTTCGTGAGAAAATGTAGACCACTGGTAAAACATTTCAGTTTACCTAAACAAGCAGCTAATTACGAGTAAAAATTGTAGGCTCAAGGATTTTGATCTTTCTGGCTTGTTTGATGCAGCCCAACATTAAAAGGTTGATTGTGATCTCTGCCGTAATTGGTAAGTGCAGTTATATTACGCCGCGGACTGTGGCCAGTGTTTCCAAATGCTGATTTTCTTTTCAGTTGTGTCCTTATAAGATCAGCGCGCAATCAATACACATACCGTATTTATGCGGGTAAGGGCCACACTCGTGTAGGCACCAAATATAGCGTCAGACTGTCTGGGTTATTAAAGCAGTTTCTTTCCGCTTCAGATAAGCACCGAAAGAACAAAAAAAGTGAACGCGCAAAAAAAAATCACACTTCAAAGGGTTTGTCGCACATTACTATGCTGAGTTCGCACGTTTCAACTCAGTTTTTGCGGCACTTACGAACTGGTGATTCCATGCCCATATCGATAAAAATTTATTTCGAGCCTGTAATGCAGCCAAACATAAGCAGAGGATATTATTAATAACCAAGAATAATTTGCTGCTGTTTAACTAGACAAAAAATCACACCAAAAGGTGCCACAACGTCAAGAAGCCGCTTTGCTTCTATAGAGACGCACGCTATGGCAAGGCGCCATCACCGCCTCGTCCGCCATGTCGTACAGCTGGCGCGCCACCTATAGGAGCTGGAATAACCGAATAGGGGCCGCACAATCTTTGCTCGCGCACGGCGGTTGTAGTGCGTGGCATATGTTCCCTGCTTCTCGGCGGAGGTCAGACCCGCCACTTCAGCCGCGGATTGCAACTGCGCCCGCACTTTCTCCATGTATCGTGCTGCCGGTTCTCTCACAGTGTTGGGAATACTTACCTCTCCTACCCATGTTCTATTTAGTATAGACAGGGGCCTGGTTTGGCGTCTCCTGTATAGAATGTGGAATGAAGAAACTCCCGTCATGTGATGCGGCATCTATGCCCAGAGCAGAAAAGGTATGCATTTGTCTCAGATGCGCCTGTCATTGCCCATTACATGATACAGCATGTTTTTGAAAAGGCGGTTTCATGTTTTTTTATGGAACCATTGCTATTGGTACGGTCCGCAGTAGAGAACCGCGGCAAGCTTCCGATTTTCTCACAAAACAATTGCATCATCTGCGCCGCAAAATTAGCTCCCTGGATATTGCATATCGTCTCTGGTACGCCAGTGCGTGAGAAAATCTCGAGGAGCACGTCAGACGTTTTCCGGGCTGCAAGCGACGTTAGGCACACGACCTCTGGCCATCGTGTGTGCGGGTTAGTGACGCTAAGTGCGTATTTGTGTCCCTTTGCTGAAGGGGGACTCAGATGTCCGACCACATCGATGTTCACTACCTGAAAAGATAACTAGGCCGCGTGAGCGGTGTGATAGAGAATCGGTCTATTGGTCGGCAGTCAGACCTCATTTGGCACCCATGACGGGTCCGACAATGCTCGTTGATATCCGCATTTACTCCCTGCCTGTAGAAAGAAGCTCATCTTAACTCTGCTGTTTTCCCCTTCCCGAGGTGCCCTCCCCCCGGGGACTCATGCGCGAGATTCAGTACTTCCTGTCTCCTTTCCCTTGGCAGCACTAGCTGTTCGTAGAGTATGCCTCCAATTTTGTCTTTGTGGTAGAGCAGCCCATACCGCACGAACATCCCGTGACGGTCCACTTCGCCCTGAAGCCAGGCATCGGCCAGGCTCTCGTCCGACTGCTGCACATCGCGGAATACCACCTTCGCTTGCGCTCTTGTTTCCTCGGGGAGCATCTCGCTCGTGGCCACGAGTACCTCCTCCGTTGTCTGATCTGTCTCGGTGTTTTCCGATAACTGCGGTTCTTTCTACCCTAGCTATCTGCGCCCCATGCGTCGGCCACCTCAATTCTCTGGTCGAGGATTTCGTAAGCATTGTTGCGTGCCTGTTCTAGCATGTGCCAAGCCTCGGCGGAGAGTAATAATAATAATAATAATTGGTTTTGGGGGGAAAGGAAATTTCGCAGTATCTGTCTCATATATCGTTGGACACCTGAACCGCGCCGTAAGGGAAGGGTAAAGGAGGGAGTGAAAGAAGAAAGGAAGAGAGAGGTGCCGTAGTGGAGGGCTCCGGAATAATTTCGACCACCTGGGGATCTCTAACGTGCACTGACATCGCACAGCACACGGGCGCCTTAGCGTTTTTCCTCCATAAAAACGCAGCCGCCGCGGTCGGGTTCGAACCCGGGAACTCCGGATCAGTAGTCGAGCGCGCTAACCACTGAGCCACCGCGGCGGGGCCGGCGGAGAGCAAGCAATCCGGTTTTTTGGACGCCAGCTCCTTCGTCACGGTGCACAGCAGTGACGCGCTTTCTCTAACATGCAAATCCCGGCCTGCTGCTATGCTGAGTGGCACCCGGCCTAGTCTCGCTACCACTCTAGCACCAAAAGCGGCAACAAGCGTGATGTTTCCTACTTCCTCCTTCATGTTGATATCCAGACACCACCAGGACGTCGTTGGGATATCTGTATAACGTCCGCAGTGGGATTACCCCGAAAACAGTCTTGGCCTGGTCGTTACACGAACATGACGCCCGTATAAAATCCGCGGCGTGATCATCCCGAGAACAGTGGCAGATCGGATGTTATACGGACGTGTTTGTATTCAAGGGTGCAGATGTCCATACAATTCTAATGACCGCTCGAGTGGCATGCTCCTCTGTACTTTTTCAACATCTCTGGCCAGCAGGCTTGATATTGCCGCCAATATTTGCAGTGTTTGTTCGTTTTTCAAATCTGCTGCGACACCACCTTATCGCTTTGTTTGCGAGGCAAGATGCGACTAGATTTATCTCCATTGATCGCAACCAGGCAAAGCTGATTCTACGTTGTTCCGGAATGTTCTAGTAATTTTGCGCCCTTTATCTCGAATGTTCGCTATCAGCTTTAAATTGAGCACGGCCGACAGCGGCGGGCATTCTGTTCGACGACCGCCGAGCACGCTTGTCGCTTCGCCGCCGCCGAGTGATTCAGTCCATTTTGGGTGCAAGTCAGCCCAATAAACAGTTCTTTTAGAAGACCCTTTCGTCCGTCTTCATCGCTGCTTCGACTGCCGTCACCACTACGTGACATCTGGTGGAGGTGCGGGGTAGCCTTCCATGTTCCGGACGCCCCCTTCAAGTCGTGAAGCCAGCCCTGAGCGCTTCGCACCCGAGGACGAGCCAGCAGCTCAGCGAGCCAGCCGACGTCTCCAGGGAGAAGAGCCTGAGTTCGGGAAACTGCCGGACCGCACCAGACAGCGAAAAGTCGCGGCTACGAGCACCGAAACCTCACCGAAGATGTCGACACCGATCATACTGCAGCAGCCGCGGGTGCCGCCAACTTTCAATGGATCCCTAGGCGAAGACCCTGAAGAATGGTTGGACCAATTTGAGCGCGTGGCGTCATTCAACAAGTGGGATGATGCGGCAAAGATTGGACACGTTTTTTTCTCATTGGATGGCTCCGCACGCACGTGGTACGAAAACTACGAGTCGTCCCTTACGACATGGGAGCTATTCAAGAGAGAACTATTGAAGGTATTCACCAGTGTCGTGAGGAAAGAAAGAGCCGAACGACTCCTCGAGTCCAGGATCCAGCTTCCGAATGAGCCCGTCCGCAGTTACGTCGAGGAGATGAAGCGCCTATTTCGCCGCGCCGATCCCGGGATGACCGAGGAAAAGAAAGTTCAGTTTTTAATGCGCGGCGTAAAAGAACAACTCTTTGCAAGCCTCGTCCGCCAGCCGCCAAAAACAGTCGAGGAGTTTATGCAAGAAGCACGCACGATTGAGAATACCCTCGACGTTCGAGCTCGGCAGTACAGTCGCCCTTCCTCTGCCTGTGCAATCCGTTCGGACACGCCGGCCACCACCAGCGACAGCTTGCGGGAAGTTATCCGCGAAATCGTCCGAGAGGAGCTACGCCGATTACTGCCATCTTACCCACAGCCACAAGCAGCGACTCTGATGGATGTGGTACGGGAAGAAGTGCAACAGTCACTTGGCACCCCGACGGCCACAGAACCCCAGGTCATGACCTACGCCGCTGCAGCAAGTACTGCTCAGCCCCAGCGACAACCCCCACGTCCTCCCCGAGATGAGCCAATCGTTCCACAACGCCGCCTCCCAGACCCCGCCCGCCCAGCCTATGACCGACGCTCAAGCCCCAGGAAATGCGACGCCTGGAGGACTTCCGACAACCGGCCGTTGTGCTTCCATTGCGGTGAGGCCGGCCATATTCTTCGTCACTGCCCGTACCGACGTATCGGTCTTCGAGGATTTGCCGTTAACGCCCCACGACCACGCTTCGGACAACGTCCGCACGAAATCGACGAGTACCTGCGTCGAGAAGAGTACACGCCGAACCGCTTTTCGCGCTCACCATCGCCGTCAACCTCGCGCTTTGCGTCGCCACGCCGCAGCTACGCAGCCGCGGTACGAGGAAGGTCGCCCAGCCCCCGTAGGGGAAACTAAAGGCAGCAACCTCTGGAGGTGAGGTTGCTCACGAGCTAAACGCCGTAGATCCTCCACCGACCACGCCCCATGAAGACGCTGCACCCGCGACGCCGCATGAAGAACCGACACTCGCTGCACCGACGCCGCACACAATGAGAACCTCGACCACGACGCAAGCTACCTTGAAATCGACGCCGCCACCCAGAGGAGCTTCGACCACACGCCCAACCCGTGACTCGCATACGCGACGAAGCCGTGACCCGACGCCGAGAGCGACATGCAATGCAAGGGCCAGGACCTCCGACCTAGAAGTGACTATCGACGGCCGGAAAGTTACCGCTCTAGTCGACACAGGAGCCGATTACTCGGTGATGAATGGAACATTCGCTGCGCAGCTCAGAAAAGTCACAACGGCTTGGGACGGCCCACAAATTCGCACCGCTGGGGGCCACCTCATTACGCCATCAGGACGATGCACAGCGCGAGTGACTGTCAAAGGACATACCTATCCTGCGACCTTTGTTGTGCTACCGCAATGCTCCCGCGAAGTGATCTTGGGTATGGATTTCCTTAATGAGCATCAGGCGATCATCGACCTGCGATCCAAGCTGATCACGCTTTCGACGGACGAAGCCATCGCTTCGATGAAAACTCGGGAAAATCACGTTGCCCTAAGTGTCCTGAAGGAAGAAGTGAGCGTCCCAGCCCGTTCAAGCGTTATCGTGACCATAGGCGCCACGAAAGCCATAAACACTGAAGCCATCATCGAGGGAAACATGCAGTTGCTACTAGACCGAGGAATCAGCATCGCAAGAGGCATCGCACATTTCCGTAATGGCCAGGCCGAAGTACTGCTGACTAACTTCAGCGAAGAATACCGGCATATTAACAGAGGAACGACGATTGCTTTCTACGACGAAATATCTGACGTACGAGATTCCTTCGCCCTCTCCGACCCCTCCGCAGAAGATCCGCCTGACCAAGAGAACTCGCCCACTTTCGACATCAACCCAGCCCTGCACCGGAACAGACAAGACCAGATCCGCAATCTGCTTCAAAACTACAGTGAGTGCTTTTCGACATCGCCGAAGGTGCGACAGACGCCAATTGCCAAGCATCGCATTATAACGGATCAACACGTCCGACATCTCCGTCAAAGCCTCTACCGTGTGTCTCCGCGAGAACGACAAGCCATCCGGGACCAAGTCGAAGAAATGCTTCGCGACGACGTCATCCAGCCTTCAAACAGGATCTTGTTGAGTTAAAGGATGCAGTTTCATTCTTTGTGACATTCTGACGGATCTGAAATGCAATGAGTCGTCAACCTCCAGGTGATGCTCTGGAGCTCTGTATGTAGTATGGCATCCCTTATAATTCATGAAAAGCTAGAGGATGAGAAATCTAATTCTTTTCTACATTGGATTAAAAAATACTTAAAAGTAGACAGGCTTGATAAAGTTGCGTGCGGAAATCGGTTATAAAGTTTTCTTTTATTGTGGCTTTCGGAATGAACATACTTCCCTTTTATTTGGAGAAAACTGGCTCTGCAATGTTTTCAATAAAGAAGTTCTGGCACTTTTATCTGCACACAAAGAGTTTTAAGTCTGTAATAGCTTAAGTCGCGTGAAAGTACCAATGAATAACATTTTAAATTATTCGTGTATCAATGCCATAAAATACTGACATCTGCTCTTTGCAACCAGTGCTTAATTTTTTAACCACATATGCACATATGGAAAGAATGAATAATGCCAGAGGAATGAAAAACGGCTCAATTATTGTACGCATACTAAAATCTGTTAACAAGAAAAATCAAACAGCACTACACAACAGCACCAGAAAGAGTGCCGTGTTTGTCTCCTCATCTTTCTTGTCCTGTTGTCTAACGCTATTTGAATTTTCCTGTCACCATGAAACACCAACTCGCCAAACCTGCTGTCCTTCTACACTAAAATCTGGACAGGACTTCTGCAAGCTGTACAACGGTAAATTTGACAAGCTGCAACTGGAAAACACCGCAAGGATCAGTACCTGCTTGATGTACTTCCTTGACAATAGCAAAGTAATAGTCCAATATAAGCGCAGATTTCCTGCAGTTCTATTCAACAACTGACCGGCATTAGTGCTTAGGAGCCTAGGTCAGTGAAACCTATACAAAAAGCCAATGTTATCTATTTTTTTTTATTAGAAAAAGCATTTGACATGATGTGGTAGTGAGAAATTTAACCCAGAAACATGCTAAAGCATTAAAAATGTACTGGCATGGAAACTCAGAGTCTATTTGGGCAAAAACTCTCCCTTCAAAGTTCATTTGGGGAACACCCTCAAAGAAGTTTTCATAGAGGAAAACCAAGTTCATCAAGCATTGTTTTATTCATCCTGAAGATCAACTCAGCAGAGATAACCACTCCTTCCTGGGTCCAATATCTCTTGTTTAAAGACAACAAAAATTAGGTGTGTAACTAGCAGCCTAATTAAGATCACAATAAACCAAATGAGCAGATGGGTGGTTTTAAATCTGCCTCTAAAATATCAGCACACATCTCCTTTGCACGAAAATTGTTACTTTTCACATCGGTTGAGCTGATATTGAAAATCGAGGTCGCATCAGATTTTTGCAAAATATGACTAAGTGCGAGGTTCAAGAGGCTAAAGTATCCTTAAAGTCCTCTCCCATAGAAGATGGAGTGCAAAACAGACTCCACATTGCACATACATCAATCGCTTGTAAGATAAAAAATGGACTACAGCTAGGTCGTGTATGCCACAGCCCAGGCATCTGCTCAAAATATTTAGATTGAGTTCATGGCTCTAGGCCTTAGGTGCTTACGGAAATCCCCAATCAAGAAACTTCGTGCTGAGAGCTTTATTTGAAGTTCATAATAAGGTTCCTAGCACCATCATAGGAGCAGAAGGTCCTTTCCATGCCGAGTCACCCAAAACATGTTGATAAAAATTATTCTGATTTCATACCACAATATTTCTCACAAATACCATGGCTATACACGTAAAACAGTTTTCTGAACAATACAGACTGAAGTGCTCAGTGGAAAGAGTTTATTTTATAATGAAAATACTTTTGTTCCTTGACTGCAGAAGGAAATTAACTGCACCATTCAGCTAACAAAGTATGATGAAAGGCTGTGAGGGAATCTAAGAAGTTTTCTAAAATTTAGAAACTTATGCAAGTTTCACCGCTTTTTAAATTGCTATCATAACATGCACGAGAGTGTTGGTGTAGTTATGAGGGCATCACTGAGATAAGTGATCAATATAAATAGCAGTTATAGCATATACATAGCAGAAATGTTTGGCATCCTACTGGAACCTAAAACGGTTTTTGTGTATACAAAACAAAGGGCAGAAATTATGCATGGCATCCTGCTGGCCCTTAAAGCAATCCGACAAAAAGACGAAGACTTTTGTCTGTAGAGGAAGAAAATGTATGTTGGATGCTTTTTAGTCACTGCAGTGAAACAAACACATTCATTAATTCAATGAAATCACAAGGCTCACGGCTAATGGGCGTGATATCTCTGCTGGGTTGTCAGTAATGCAGGCATAGCGGCCGGCAACGAGCGTGCACATGGCGTAATAAGAACTTCTATTCGGAGATGCAGACATTGAGATTCCACTTCACACCACCACTTAAAAGGGCACTGTGGAACCAGTGGCAATAGAAGTGGAATAATAAGCGCATCAATAAACTTCATTCCATCATGCTGATATGGGAGTAGAGAATCTATACAGTCAGCAAAACAAATTTTATGCAATCATTCTTGCCATGCAACAAATTGAATACACTCATGCAACACACAGTCGCCCTATAGGAGGTATTCACGTAACGTCATCCGCAAGGGGCGCGGCATTCTCCATGTTGGTGGTCGCGCGCGCGGCAGCCGCAGCATTTATTTCGCTTGTGATATGTGAAATGTGAGTGTATTTAGCGTCTCGCCGCAGATCATTTCTGTCCGACCCGTAACACCATGTGACTGAGTGGATAGGCCGTGAACTGCGCGAAGCAGAAAAGAGCGGGCACGCTGAAAATGTTACACTTTGTGAAAACTTCGACGCGCAGGAATGTGCAGGTGCCGGCGTGGTGTGCGACGTACTACAAGACGGCTGCCGTGCGCTGAATTCACCCATATTAAGGTCCGCCTTGTGCACGGCGTAATTTTGCCGACAGGCCGAGGAATTAAAGCATGCAAATCTATGAGAGGGTGCAATTGCTTGACAAGCGGTCGACCCCACATCCGCGCTGAGAGTGCCGACGGCCGAAGTGCCGTTTTTCACCTAGGTGAGTAGTTAAACGTGTCTGTTCGTTTAGCTAGCTTAACTTTTCAACTCTGTCTGCTGAAAGTGACGTGCTACTACTGAATGCAGCGGAATCGCTGCACATCGCGTTGCTGCGAACCGGCCTACAGATTCCAGGTTTTGTGCACTGGAAGCAACGCTACGTTTCTACAATAAAACCTGCAAAACATTCTTGCTGTCTGCCATTCAGCTGCGAGTGCATGGCAGTATTTGCTCGACCATTTTGTCGCGTAAACAAAAGCAGCTATGACGCAATATGCCTTTTGCTGAAACAATGAGGCTTCGGCAGTTCGCGGAATACAGCCGCTGGAAATATGAGTTTCTGCAGCGTCCGTTAAGGAGTATGGGTAATTAATCCTGTGCTGTGTTATCCACTATGTGTCCTGCATGAGTAGCTGACAGTTATGAACTGATATTAAAAGCGGCAAGTCGTGTACATTCTTGCGTGCAATGCAGCCGGCCTGCTTTGCTGCCGAGTTGCGGCACGCAGCTCGGTTAAATTACGGCACAGAATTCTGGTGCAAACTTGATGCACAATAAGCGTTCCACAAAGAAAAGTGAACGTTTTCGCATTTAACAACGTGCAAAGATGTTACGGATCACTAACAATACAGGCCGGATACCTCACGGCGTACCGTTACACTGCGCCAGCTTTCGTGAAACGACCGCAAACACGGCGCGTTTGCCACGGCGACGCTCGCGCCGTCTGGTAGCGCGGCCTCAGTGAATACCTCCTATATGTTAATGCACTTTAGTAGTAATTCACAAACATTACTCTACATATTGATGACCTGTCCATTTTATGAATGGCAAAAGAAATCTATTTTAAATTATTTCATTCACGCCCAAAATCTAAATTGTAGTGCCATATGAAAACAATCCAATTATTCAAATCATTGCCCCCATCATGCGCGACGTGCAACTGCGTGCGTGCTGTGTTGAGTGCTTTAAACGACGGGGAGCGTCAGTCTAGTTTCCATAGAGTTTCTTACTATTAACTAGAGGGAAAGCAGGCGGCGCTGCACCTCAGCCACTACGAGCGCTCGAAGTATCATGGGACGGTGAGCTATTTGTTGCAGGACAGTCGGATTTTTTGGGGAACACAGAGTGGCGTTACTAAGATATCCCATTCCATCCACGACATAAAGTTTCTTACTATTAACTAGAGGGAAAGCTGGCGGCGCTGCACCTCAGCCACTACGAGCGCTCGAAGTGTCATGGGACGGTGAGCTATTTGTTGTAGGACAGTCGGATTTTTTGGGGAACACAGAGTGGCGTTACTAAGATATCCCATTCCATCCACGACATAAAGTTTCTTACTATTAACTAGAGGGAAAGCTGGCGGCGCTGCACCTCAGCCACTACGAGCGCTCGAAGTGTCATGGGACGGTGAGCTATTTGTTGCAGGACAGTCGGATTTTTTGGGGAACACAGAGTGGCGTTACTAAGATATCCCATTCCATCCACGACCTAAAGTTTCTTACTATTAACTAGAGGGAAAGCTGGCGGCGCTGCACCTCAGCCACTACGAGCGCTCGAAGTGTCCTGGGACGGTGAGCTGTTTGTTGCAGGACAGTCGGATTTTTTGGGGAACACAGAGTGGCGTTACTAAGATATCCCATTCCATCCACGACATAAAGTTTCTTACTATTAACTAGAGGGAAAGCTGGCGGCGCTGCACCTCAGCCACTACGAGCGCTCGAAGAGTCATGGGACGGTGAGCTATTTGTTGTAGGACAGTCGGATTTTTTGGGGAACACAGAGTGGCGTTACTAAGATATCCCATTCCATCCACGACATAAAGTTTCTTACTATTAACTAGAGGGAAAGCTGGCGGCGCTGCACCTCAGCCACTACGAGCGCTCGAAGTGTCATGGGACGGTGAGCTATTTGTTGCAGGACAGTCGGATTTTTTGGGGAACACAGAGTGGCGTTACTAAGATATCCCATTCCATCCACGACCTAAAGTTTCTTACTATTAACTAGAGGGAAAGCTGGCGGCGCTGCACCTCAGCCACTACGAGCGCTCGAAGTGTCATGGGACGGTGAGCTATTTGTTGCAGGACAGTCGGATTTTTTGGGGAACACAGAGTGGCGTTACTAAGATATCCCATTCCATCCACGACATAAAGTTTCTTACTATTAACTAGAGGGAAAGCTGGCGGCGCTGCACCTCAGCCACTACGAGCGCTCGAAGAGTCATGAGACGGTGAGCTATTTGTTGTAGGACAGTCGGATTTTTTGGGGAACACAGAGTGGCGTTACTAAGATATCCCATTCCATCCACGACATAAAGTTTCTTACTATTAACTAGAGGGAAAGCTGGCGGCGCTGCACCTCAGCCACTACGAGCGCTCGAAGTGTCATGGGACGGTGAGCTATTTGTTGCAGGACAGTCGGATTTTTTGGGGAACACAGAGTGGCGTTACTAAGATATCCCATTCCATCCACGACATAAAGTTTCTTACTATTAACTAGAGGGAAAGCTGGCGGCGCTGCACCTCAGCCACTACGAGCGCTCGAAGTATCATGGGACGGTGAGCAATTTGTTGCAGGACAGTCGGATTTTTTGGGGAACACAGAGTGGCGTTACTAAGATATCCCATTCCATCCATGACATAAAGTTTCTTACTATTAACTAGAGGGAAAGCTGGCGGCGCTGCACCTCAGCCACTACGAGCGCTCGAAGTATCATGGGACGTGAGCTATTTGTTGCAGGACAGTCGGATTTTTTGGGGAACACAGAGTGGCGTTACTAAGATATCCCATTCCATCCAAGACATAAAGTTTCTTACTATTACTAGAGGGAAAGCTGGCGGCGCAGCACCTCAGCCACTACGAGCGCTCGAAGTATCATGGGACGGTGAGCTATTTGTTGCCGGACAGTCGGATTTTTTGGGGAACACAGAGTGGCGTTACTAAGATATCCCATTCCATCCACGACATAAAGTTTCTTACTATTAACTAGAGGGAAAGCTGGCGGCGCTGCACCTCAGCCACGACGAGCGCTCGAAGTATCATGGGACGGTGAGCTATTGTTGCAGGCCAGTCGGATTTTTTGGGGAACACAGAGTGGCGTTACTAAGATATCCCATTCCGTCCACGACATGAAGTTTCTTACTATTAACTAGAGGGAAAGCTGGCGGCGCTGCACCTCAGCCACGACGAGCGCTCGAAGTATCATGGGACGGTGAGCTATTGTTGCAGGATAGTCGGATTTTTTGGGGAAAACAGAGTGGAGTTACTAAGATATCCCATTCCGTCCACGACATAAAGTTTCTTACTATTAACTAGAGGGAAAGCTGGCGGCGCTGCACCTCAGCCACGACGAGCGCTCGAAGTATCATGGGACGGTGAGCTATTTGTTGCAGGACAGTCGGATTTTTTGGGGAACACAGAGTGGCGTTACTAAGATATCCCATTCCGTCCACGACATAAAGTTTCTTACTATTAACTAGAGGGAAAGCTGGCGGCGCTTCACCTCAGCCACGACGAGCGCTCGAAGTATCATGGGACGGTGAGCTATTTGTTGCAGGACAGTCGGATTTTTTGGGGAACACAGAGTGGCGTTACTAAGATATCCCATTCCGTCCACGACATGAAGTTTCTTTCTCTTAACTAGAGGGAAAGCTGGCGGCGCTGCACCTCAGCCACGACGATCGCTCGGAGTATCATGGGACGGTGAGCTATTTGTTGCAGGACAGTCGGATTTTTTGGGGAACACAGAGTGGCGTTACTAAGATATCCCATTCCGTCCACGACATAAAGTTTCTTACTATTAACTAGTGGGAAAGCTGGCGGCGCTTCACCTCAGCCACGACGAGCGCTCGAAGTATCATGGGACGGTGAGCTATTTGTTGCAGGACAGTCGGATTTTTTGGGGAACACAGAGCGGCGTTACTAAGATATCCCATTCCGTCCACGACATAAAGTTTCTTACTATTAACTAGAGGGAATGCTGGTGGCGCTGCACCTCAGCCACGACGAGCGCTCGAAGTATCATGGAACGGTGAGCTATTTGTTGCAGGACAGTCGGATTTTTTCGGTAACACAGAGTGGCGTTACTGAGCTGTCCATTCCGTCCATGGCGCGCCCCATGCGGAGGCGACTTTTGAACGAACGTAGTGCTTAAAAGGGATAGTAGCGAAAACGCAACAGCTTACGCCGCCAATAAAGATTCCTCTTTTGCGAAGTGCCATTAAAAACCTCCTAAAGTGTTTAAGTAACATTTTTTAAAACATATTTCTTTTTAAAAGTGCACCTGTTAGTTACGAAATATTGGTCTTTGTGGGGCGCAATACTGGCCCAATAGGAGAGCAAGCCATTTCTTATTTTGGGAAAACTTTACATTCATATGATCTTCTGCTGGTTTGTTGCAATTTATAGACAGGATATTGAATGTTAGGGAATTCTTGACTATCGAACAACGTTTATTTATGCGTTATTTCTTGGCCAAAAGTTGTGGTTCTGCAGTCGGTAGCTCTCCTTCACATCATGCTTATCGTGGACGCTCCATGCAAACTCCCATAGACGGGGCGCCAGCTTTCCCTCTTGGTAATGGCAAGAAACTCTATACTAGTTTCTTAAAGTACACACGATGGCCTCCTGGTTCTTTTTCGTTTCCAGACAATGTCAAGAGCATAACTTTAAATACACAGTTTTAAATGACCAAAACTTATAAACCTAAATGTCTTCAGTTTTCATAATGCATCAACTACTAAATCCATCAACTATTAAATTAGTTCAAACATTCACTACGTTGCGACTTAGCAGCACCCGGCGAAAGTAAGGTGAAATGAGAAAAAAATTAGTGAAATGCTATTACAACATTGTAAACATACACACAAAATGGAACTGTGTCCAATGATATATGAGACAAATATTGCGCCATTTCGTTTCCTAAAAAACCAATTATTATTATTAATAACTGCTTGCGCACAGGTTTGAGGACACAATCCTGCATCGCATGCAAGCGGTCCCATGCTGCGGCCTGTCGGGCAAGCCAGACTGCTCAGTCTCGTATGCACAGGACTCACCACTGCTTTGTCGTGATTGCGCGCACTGCCACATTGCTACATAAGCCTGATTAGGCTGTCTGGGATGGACCTCAGCGCACTGCAGGCCGCGAGCATCTCGGCACGCAGCTGAGGCGGCGCACAGACGGAGCAAGCCACACCCGCCTTCCCCGGAGACACACAACTAACACTCCGTTAGACAATGAGGATCATGTTTTCAAAAAATGTCACTGCAATCAATCGACAAACACACCACGGATTAAACGACTCTGAGCCGCTAACCAAGCTCTACCTTCACCTTAGATGCCCGCAACATAAGCGCCTTGACGCCAACCATATTACCGCCTTCAATTTACCATAACAGTCGCTGACGACGACAGTGACACCACACTATATATTGAAAAACAAATCACCACTTGTTGCTGGAAACGCTAAGGCGCCCGTGTGCTGTGCATTGTCAGAGCACGTTAAAGAGCCCCAGATGGCCGAAATTATTCCGGAGCCCTCCACTACGGCACCTCTTTCTTCCTTTCTTCTTTCACTCCCTGCTTTATCCCTTCCCTTACGGACTATTCAGGTGTCCGCCGATATGTGAGACAGATACTGTGCTATTTCCTTTCCCCAAAAGCCAATTTTCATTTTTTGTTGGTGCAGCTTAGAGCAGTGATATAAAAAATAAATAACACAAATTCTTGTTTTGTGGTTATTTTCTGTTTCATTTATTTTTATTTAGAATTAAATTCTTAGCTTTGTCTTAGATGCATCTAGTAAGTTATCTAGACACCATACATCTAACTTGAAAAAGGCTCTTTGCTTACTAGCTGATTGGCATCAGCATCATCATTGCACTACTGAAACAATACAAGTTATATTTGCTGAGCTTGGTTGTGTGAAGTGTGTACTAGCCGGCTTTTAGTTTTTTGGCCCGAAATTTCAGGTAATTATTAGCGCTCCTACTGCATGCTGGTTGCGCAACGGGTGCATTTTTTTCACGTATTCAGCAAGGTTCCAGCGGTGGGAAACACGGATTGCACATGCGGCAAGTGAAGTGAAAGTAATTGACAGTCGGTAGTAAATGCCTGCTATGTGTACCATGCAGTGTGATTTCTAGCTTTTAAAGTAATCTTAGCGGCGGTATAAAATTTCAGTGAGTGATGCTGGCTGAACATAAGCAGGAGCTTACTGGGGGCCAGTATATTGATCTGGTAACGGCATAATCACCACGGTGCCTAGAAGTACAACTAACAGGCATGCACGCTGAGAGGCACGTCGTGATATTGAGCTAATAGCGTCGGCTGCTGGCGGTCGTGTTGCGTACTCTACTGATCCTTTTGAATCTGAACCGTGTGCAGCTGCAAAGCCGCAAGAGCAACTAGGTGCTAGCTCGTCGCACGTTCTGTGCTTTAAACATTGGAATGAAATGTGCCGCAGCTTTCATATGTGAACCTCAGACTCAAAGAGGAACCAGGTTCCGGATCTTCGCACGCTTTATGTCGTAATAATGTGACAGAACTGTTGCTGCAGCCTTTATATGTAGATTTCAACACCGACTTTGCTGATGTAAGCATAGTTTCAAAACTGGAAAATGCACCTTCTAGCATGATGAAATCTAAGGTTCGACGAAATCTCGTCTGGTCGGATGAATACATTGGCGAAAATAACGAAGCGCCGACCAAAAGGTGTTGTCAAGATGGAAGGACGTTTCGACTTCCACACGGAAGTCTTGTTCACTGATGGAAAAATTTCGCTCACAAAGCTTAAGTACGTTGTGCTAATCGTCGCAGGCATCTAGCGTACGAGGGCGGTAGATTGCCGAGGTTACGGTTGAGCGTCTGATCTGTTGTCTGGATAAACAAAGACTCCAGATCCACATAACTGCAGCGTAAAAAATTACGAGCACAAAAAAGGGGAGAAACACATACGACACAGACAAAAGCTGCGTGTCGTATGTGTTTCTCCCTTTTTTTGTGCTCGTAATTTTTTACGCTGCAGTTATGTGGAAGCAACGTAACCAACTTGCCCAAAAGCTCGTTTTACTAAAGACTGCAGATATTGGCGTGACATCCAGTTTTTCTCACGGCCGATAATTGCCGCTTCTTCCCAAGCGATATCATGCTTCGTGTTTTCAACGTGTTCAGCCAGTGCGTTGGAACAAGCCTTCTTTTTCTTGACATCACTCTTGTGCTCATTCAGCCGTCTTTCAAAGTTTCCGCTTTCACCTATGTAGGAGTGATCGCAGTCTGAGCAGGGGATTTTATAAATTACTCCGGAAAACTTTTCCTTTTTTAGCTTGTCCTTTACGGACACCAACTCGTGACGAAGCTTGCACGCAGGCACGTGAGCTATATGCACATCGTAGGTGCGAAAAACGCGGGCCAATGACTCGCTCACGCCTGGCACATAGGGTATTGCAGCTCGGGCACGGCAAGGTAGGCGGACGGGCTGAGCTGGTCTCGTCTGCTGTATTACAGCGTTCACGAAGTGCTGTGGGTAGCCACAATTGTTAAGCTCGCGTCGCACTTGGCGTATGTCAGAGGCTTTTTCTTCGGGTTTCGAGCATATTCTTTCCGCACGACGGACGAGGGTAGAAACGACGGAGCGCTTATGGCACGTAGGATGGACTGAACTAAAGTGAACATATTGGCCTGTGTGTGTGTCCTTTCTGTACACCTTGAATGATAGGCGGTCATCACGTCGCTCCACCATGACGTCCAGAAAAGGAAGACGGCCAGAAATCTCCTCATCGACGGTAAACTGGATGGAATCTTCCATGCTGTTCAAATGGTTCGTGAAAGCAGCCAAGGCATTCTTTTTGATTATGCAAAAGCAGTCATAAATGTACCGCAGGAAGACCTTCTGGCGCGGCTCGAACGAAGCCAAAGCGCGGCTTTCCAGTGCTTCCATTGTGAGGTTTGCGGTTGTGACCGAGATAGATGCTCCCATGGCAGTGCCATGAACCTGCTTGTAGACAGTGCCCTTAAAAAGATGAAGTACATGTTCTTCAAGCAGAACTGCAGAAGCTTCAACAGGTCCGATGGATCGATGGGTGTCCTAGCACTCAGTCCGTCGTCGTCCCGAAGCGCTGAACGGCATACCTCCACCGCCAGATCCACGGGGACGCTGGTAAACAGTGATCTGACGTCAAATGACACCATTATCTCGTCGCTGGCAATCGTGATTTCGCGTATTTTTTCAGTAAAATCAAAGGAGTTGCGTACGAAAGTCGGTCTCTTGCCAACGAGTGGCGAAAAAACTTCGTGCAAGTAGCCTGAAAGCCGGTACAAGGGAGAGCGGGTAAAATCCACTATTGGTCGCATTGGAACGCATGGCATGTGGATCTTCGGGAGGCCCTATAAAGCAGGGGCAGATCCATTGTGGCAGAGGAGCGTGAAGTATAACGACCTGTGCAGTGGTGGAACAAACTGGAAGACGTCTGTCAAACGCCTTTGCAACTCTCGCTCTACCTTGAGTGTAGGGTCCCGCTTGAGTCGCATGTACGTGCCATCATCCTCTAGAAGCTTCGTCATTTTCTCAACGTAGTCGCTGTGGTTTAGGATGACGGTGGCGTTGCCCTTGTCAGCAGGTAGGATTACGATATCCGTATTGCTCCGCAGGCTCCTGACTGCATCACGCTCCTGAGCAAGGAGTGGGGTGGGGTGCCGATGTGGCAGCTTGGCGAGTATGCTGATCGCACGGGTACGAGCTTCTTCTCGGCAATTGTTTTCCACACGTCCCACAGCCTGTTCCACGGCACAGATGATTTTTCTTGCGTCCGGAGCCGCTCTCGTATTGAAGTTCAAACCAAGCTCCAGAACGGCGAGCATGGTACCTTTTTCTTCACTGCTCAAGGACAGCGTTTACTGTACCAAAGCGGGTTAGCACCTTAGTTTTTTTTTTTGCTTGACTGAAAAAAACTTTTTTTTTCAGTGTTCATGAAAAAGATCCTGGTAGCACTGAATGCAATCAAATTGACAGCTGACACACTCTGACTACTTTTCCATGCTGCTGCAAAACAGAGATCATGCTCCATTGGAAGCAGAGAGTCTGCTGAACATTCCCTTCATGATAACTACTGACCTGATTTAGTTGGAAAAAAATTTAAAGAGACAGAAAGGCAAAAATTCTGATGGCATGAAATTAGTTTCACCTGTTATGCATGATCCATGCCAGAGTCAGATTACTGATGCTTACAGTAAAATCAGTAGTCGCACTTTGTAGTGGTATGTGTGTTCTAATATAGAATCTGCGCATCTAAAGATTGCACTGCCTAGAGTTCGTGTTTTAATTTTGAATTCTGTTGATAACTGTTGCATGTGCTCAGTTTTTTTTTTCATTGGTTTCTAACCTAAATATCAGTATTTAAGAGAACTATTACAATTTAATTTGAACTATGTTGTTTTGGCCTTTTTCGTTCAAAAATGAGGTTATGCATGTCTTCTACATGTGAGGTTTCTTGCTGGTGAGGGCCAAATCTGCCCCTGTGTCATAATGGCGGGCATATACATATTTATTTGTGATACCTAGGATTAAAAGGGTGGATAACTTAGCTGGTTGGTGCATACTTCAGATTTGGATGTAGCAGAATCAAAAGAACGCGACGAATAAAGGAACACGCAGCTTAGTCCTAGATTTGTGTGTCCCTTTCTGCGTCCTGTTATTTTGATTCTTCTGCATCCAAATCTGAAGACATGACTATAGCAGTAGAGTTCCCTGCTGTTGGCGTTAGGGATCCTGTTTTTTTTCTTGGCCTGATTTCAAGCCTAATTCTGTTTTGCTTCAGAGAAATACAGTGCAAGGTGGAGACACTGCAAGAGAGCAAACATCTCGTGTTCTGCGAAGTATTCTAACTCCTGAACTGGCTTCTAGCTACAGCTGGTATGGCATCAAGGGGAGGAACAAGTTCTGTGAGCTGAATATATGCAAGATCATGTGCAGCATTATTTGGAGGACGCTGTTTCAAATGTTAAAGGAGTACAGATGGAAAGTTATAAACACAAATAAGTGATCCGATTTGCGTCCTGGGCACGAAGGGCGGTACTATTCCAAGTGCCGCATGCCAAAAATCGTATTCAGAGGAGCTGTTGGCCAGTGCTAACATCCGTCACCTATATGGACTGGTTGGTAGAGTCACTAGCAGAAATGGGGCAAGTTCTCACCATGCCAGCACGTGATGCCACAATGAACTCCAGCTTCGGCATTGACCTCACAGAGACCAAAAGTGCTCGTATATAACAATTTAATTTTTCACACTGTGCACTGTATATTTGAGCTCATTTCCATGAACAATATGCTTTTATGTCCCGTTAAAAGCAGAAAACAAACAACCAAAACACTCTGTCTGTGCCCCGTGAAGACTTCGAATAGAAACCAGATCACAGAATCAGTATCTACATTCAGTGTGTATACTTGAATTTGTAGTTCTTTGCAGGATTGCACGGAGAACAGTGATATTTGCTTCGAAAACAATGTCAAACTTTTATTATTTATTTTCAGTCTAAACATGCATGCACCTCACAACTAGCCCCATGGATTTTTGTTGTCATCTGGTTCATTGCTGCAGTGCCATGAATGTTACCATGGGTTAAAAAGAGCTTACAGCCTTCAGAGTTTGCCATTTGGGATTGTTTTCATACTGCCTGCACAGAACGCATGGTCGAGAAATGAAATTGGTAATAAGATGTGTAGAAATGTGCCTGTCTCTGTTACTCAAGCCCATGCCCATTGCCTACTCGTTCAAACTTAAGGAAATGCAGTAAAGTTTGGCTGCAATAATTTTTAGAGGTGAAATATATTCAAGAAGGGTTTTCTGGTGGGCTAGTTGGTGCTTCTCGTTCATGATTAAACTGCGCGAAAAAAAACAGGGACAAAGATATGAATTGTTTAGAGGTGAGATATAATTTTTTATAAAAAATACATTACTTACCCTCTCGTTTGTATATAGGTTGCCTAACCAACAAGCAGGCCCTGACTCACGCCAGCAAACTACGCTGAAAGAAATCGAAAAGGCAGCCATGTCAGTTTAAGCAAGCAACTGAACGGGTAATGCGCAATAAAACTGGCGAACAAATCTGTGCAACTGAGCAAAACTGAATGGTGAGCGTGGTGCTAGTGTGCTACATTTCTTGTTGCTATTAACATCTTGCGATGAGGAGTTTTAATTCCAAACTCTGATGATATCTTCGTGTGACAATGTGCATAGATAAGGTTGAGAGCACAGAATTCAGTAGGTTATTTCCATAGATACTGTGAAAACGTTCTGCATATCAGCCTTTGTAGTTAGGTAGAATTATTAAATGCTTCTTTTAGTTAACTTGGGTATTCTTAGCCAGCTGAGTCCTCATGCACCTCTATTTACATGGCTGGCTGCTTAGGTGGTTTTACTCATGGAAGTATGCACATTTACTTGTAGAAAGATTAATTCCTGGCCGCAAGTACCATCTTGTGCCTACAGTGTGTGAAGGTGCTGCAATTTGTATATTGTGGCGCAAGTTTTTTTCCTAATACAATCAGTGATTGAAAAAAAGGTTAACGGAAAGAAGTGTTTATATATAATGTGCCTTTTTTAGTCGTACTTCTAGCAAGGCAGCCTATTTCAGCTTTGGTCCAAGTGGCAGGATTTCAGCTTTAGATGTATACATGACAATTCCTTTCGACGACACTAGCAGCACCGAAAAGATGACTACCTAGCATGAGAATTCATGCAATATCTTGAAAACATGTCACTTTATTGATACCTAGCAGTTCTAGTATAAATGTCTAGAAATACGATGCCTTGTGCGTGAACAATTTTCTCTCTCGCCCAGCCGGACATCTTGTTGCCCACCTGAAATTTCCTTCAATATCTACAGCGCTAAAGACTGGACAGAAGGAACACACACAAGTCACACAAAAGGGCGCTGACTTGCAACTGAATTTTATTGGGCGGCCAGCAAGCTTTTATACTTACTGGCTACCAGAAAGGATAGAAAGCACAAAAAACACAGAAAAACATGCACGGAAGTAATTAGTGTCGGCAGAAATGTGGCATGTATCAAATCTCTCAATCAAGATACATCATTTCTTTTTGTGACAATGCTACTGAAGGCACGCTTGTACAAACTTCCTGCTATCTTGCAATCATAAGTGCCTCCATTGTTTCTCACAGAGCATCACGATGTTTTCCGACCACGTTGCATTCTCTGTACAGCGGCTCACTGGCTTCATTATCACTTTCTTCCGCTTCTTGTTTTGCAGTCCCTACAATATTTGGCTACGTGGCTTGAAGTGGCCACACGTGTGACATTGTCATGACGCTCTTTTAATCTTTTGTTGAGACAGCGGCCCGTCTGTCCAGCGTGCCTCTCCCACAGGACATGGCCAGAGAGAGACTACCCCTTCTTGACAGGTAACAAAACTTTCACCGTGCCTAACAGGACGGCCGCGCGGCTCAAAATTTCTGCCATTTAGCGTCTTGCACATGCTAGACAGTATCTTGGGCACTGAAAACACATGAACACCTGCACGGCTTCCAATCCTTTTGAGGTTGTGCGAAACCTGACGGAGGTACGGCCCGACAGCATCCTTTCTTTTCTCTTTTTGCCTAATGCAGTCGCGTGTGTTCAGAGCTTTTAAGGTTTTTTTCAGTTTTACTGCCACTGAAGTCAGAACTCCAGGGGGGTAGCCAGCTGTCGGGCGCGTCCGTTGGCTCGCTCCGGACGAGTGAAACGAACGTTGTGTTTCTATGTGTGTGCTTGCCGCTCAGTTGCGACGGACGAGAGACGCCTTTCCGAGCAGCAGTTACGGGGGCATCATCCGATAAGACCAAGGTCTGCGCCTGGGAGAGGCGGCGCCTCTGTAACGGCCGTCGGATTCCGGGAACCACTCAAGATGCTTTCACAAAGAGCCAACCGAAGGGAACGACGGGGAACCAAGGACGAGAGAGAGGAAGCTGGAAAGGAAGACCGGGAAGAGAGGAACGGGAGAGACGTGTGGTGGATGCTGAGACGAGAGGCCGCATCCCGACGGCAGAGTCGTGTCACCGCAATTGTGAATAGATGTGAATAAATTAGGCACTGTGTAATAGGAATGTTTGGTGTGGTCTGGCTGAATCGGGAGGAGAGGAAAACAAAATAGAGGAGGTAGGAAGGAACCTGCCTGACTCCAGGCCTGTGTGACTTGTGTGTGTTCCTTCTGTCCCGTCTTTAGCGCTGTAGATGTGAACGTTAAAAACCAACTCGCCCAGTCCTGTATTGTAAAATTTGCTTTATCGAGCTGTGCTTGCTGTATTGGTCTTTAGTCACACTATGCTTGTCTAAATTTGTTCCCGACTGCTAGTACTAGAGTCAATTTTCACCCCAATGTGTGTTTCTTTTGCTGTTCTAGCAAGAAAAAGGATATGTGATATTAATGGCTTTCAGTATTCGTTTAAGAGATGATAATAGTTCCTACGCCTCGTAGCAGTCTTATAATTTGTGAATTTTAAGGTCATGCCTTGTACAGCATGTGTTAGATTTTTTCTTCTGCCCGTGCTAGTTGCCTTGAAGCCCAACTACTCCGTCTGCACATTTATACCTGCGTTTTATTTCTAGTCGTGTGTTTGCTGAAATCTAATTCGGACTGGTAGTGCTTGTGTAAATAATTTAACTTTTGGTCTGTGCGCTTGTATTGCTGTTATAGCAAAAAAGGTAAGTTGTGTTTTAGAAACGTCCATTGTTTTAAATAAGACAATAATTCCTATGCCTTATTGCAGTCACATAATTTGCTTCATTTTAGTTATACATTCTGCAGTGTGATGAGATTTTTCAATCTGCGTTAGTCATCCCGAAGCGCATCCACTAATGCCCAACTATACCTGCTTTTAATTTACGGCGTTTTGTGCTTGGTAAGATTTGTTCGTGATTGACAGCGCTTGTGGTAGCGTTTTAACCACAAATTTTATTGCTTGTATTGCTATTATAGCAAAAAAAAAGAACGGGTCTCTCGCGTTTTAATATGTCACTTTGTATTTCAGACGGTCATAGTTCCTATGCCTTGCATCAGTTACATAACTTGTCTTATATTAGTCATTCCACATGCAGTGTGATTGAAATTATTGTCTTCTGATCATGCTAGTCATATGTACAATTATATCTGGTTTTTTAATTATTCACCCTGTGCTTGTCTTAACTCGATCCTGTATTTGTACTGTGCTAATTTTTCAACTTTGCTGTATAT